>NC_132787.1:40357991-40659163 GCF_048418805.1 Vulpes vulpes | reverse complement strand
CTTGGACTTGACTCAGTCCTTCCCTAGGATGACAAACGATACAACCTCACCAAATCCATCTCAGTTTCTATTGGTTTCAGGTCCTCAGCCAAGCACCATATGGTTTCCCAACCCCCACCATTTCCAGCAAGGTTCTTCCTAAGTAGTGCACTTCGCTGTAACTGGTTCCACTGAACTGTATGAAAGTTGGAGTTATGATGTTCTTTGTTACTGCTACTGCTGATAATTAGCATATTTATTATTAGGAATATTAATAGAGTTAGGAAGTGGGAGAGGTTTAGAAAGATCCTACATCATGTCAACCATCATCATCCCTACCCCTCACCCTGACACACACACACACCCAGATAAGAAGGGAAGAAATAACTAATAAAGTAAAATCTTAAAGATTTTGACTGAACTTGGTTGGAATTTGTGTAGCCAATTTCTTTTCCCCAAATAATGGGAGGAGAGGTGACAGTGCTCCTAAGCCCAGTCAGCAAGAAATTACTTAAATATTTGTTTCTGTATGTTTGTGTACTGTGATTTCATTATTTTGAAGTAATTAAACACTTCTGATCTGTAGTATTCCCCTATCTATTCCTTTGGAGTGAAACTGGAATGTCTGGCTTCCTGGCAGAAAAGCAAAAGCTGTCTGAGGATGTCTGGCCTCCTTTCACTTTCTCAAGGAGGTGGACATTACCTTGGGCAGCTCATCTCCAGCAGGATATCCAGAAGCTCAAGGGGGAAGGGATGCTTCTCAGATCTGAAGGATTTCTGAGTTTCACGTCAGTCATCCAACACAGAAGACAGGAAAGGCTTTAGGGAGGAAGTTAGAAGTGAGGCTAAAGCATGAGACAAGTCCTGGCTATGTTGTGTGAAGTGTGAGGAAGGAAGAAAGGACTAGTAAGTAGAACTTGATTTGTGCACAGTACAGATAGCTAGCAATCCGAGGTCTTTGAAATTTTAAACCAGCTATTTTAAGTTTGTTCAAAGATCTAAAGGAAACCATTTCTAATGAACCAAAGGAAAATCTGAGAACGATGCCCCACCCAATAGAATCTACAAATATATAAAAATTATGAAAGAGACCAAATAGAAATTCTGGAGTTGAAAAGTACAATAATGAAAATGAAAAGTTCCCAATAGCATATTTAAGCAGGCAGAAGAAAGAATCAGTGAACTTGAAGATAGGGCTATAGACTATCCAGTGTAGGGAACACAAAACGTAATGAAGAAAAAATGAACAAAACCTCAGAAACCTGAGGGGCACCATCAGGCATGCCAACGTATGCATCACAGGAATTTTAGAAGGAAAGGAGATGGAAAAAAGGTGTCAAGAATATTTAAGGAAATAATGACCAAAAAGATCCCAAATTCGATGAAACCTATCAATCTACATATCCAAGAAGCTCAACAAACTCCAAGTAGGATGAACTTAAAGAGACCCATAGCGAGACACATCAAAATCAAACTGTTGAAAGTCAAAGACAAAGAACTTTGAAAGCAACAATAGAGAAGCAACTCATCATATAAAAAAGAGCCTCAATAAGATTAACAGCTAATTTCTCATCAGAAGCCATGGGGCCAGACACAGTGGATGGTATATTCAAAGTACCAAGTGGAAAAAAATCCCCTGACAACCAAAAGTTCAATATCTCACAAAACTATCCATCAAAACTGAAGGATAAATCAAGACATTTTCACATAAATAAAACTGAGAGTATTGGTCTTTCGCAGATCTTCCCTACAAGAAATACTAGTGAAGTGAAAGACACTAGATAGTAACTTGAATCAACAAATTAAGAGGACTTGTAAAAGTAATTACATAATTAAATATAGAAAATGCTATGAATGTATTTTTCATTGATAGCTTGTTTTAAAATCTGATTTAAAAGAAAACTGCATAGGGGTACCTGGGTGGCTCAGTCACTTAAGCATCTGCCTTCAGCTCAGGTCATGATCCCAGGGTCTTGGGATCGAGCCCCACATGGGGAATCCTTGCTTAGCAGGGAGCCTACTTCTCCCTCTTCCTCTGCCACTCCCCCTGCTTGTATTCTCTCTCTCAAATAAATAAAATATTTTTTTTAAGAAAAAGAGAACTGCATAAAGCAATAACAATACATCTATGTTGGTGGAAATAAAATGTATAAAGATGTAATTTGTGATAATAACAACATATGGAATGGGGAATGGAACTATGCAGAAGCAAAATTTTGTGTCATATTGAAATTAAGTTGGTATTAATCCAAACTAGATTATTATAAACTGGGATATTAATGGTTACTTTCAGGGTACCAACCAAGAAAATAAGTAAAAAAAATATAGTAAATGAAATGATAAGATAATTAAAATAGTATGTTAGAAAATAACTAACACAAAAGAAGGCAGTAATGGAGAAATAGAAGAACAAAAAGACATATGAAATAAAGAAAAGAAATTGCAAAATGGCAGACATAATTCTTACTTTACCCAATATATTAAATGTAAACAGTAAACTTTCCAATTAAAAGGCAGATATTGGAAGAATATATTAAAAAAAAAAACATGATCTACTGCATGTTGTCTACAAGAGACTCAGTTTACATTTAAAAGCATAAATAGGGAGAAAGTACAAGGATCAAAAAGGTTATAGCAATAGCAACCAAAAGATAGCTGGAATGCCTCTACTAATATCAGACAAAATAGACTTTAAGATAAAAATTGTTCTAAAGGCAAGAAGGACACCTTATAATGATAAAGGATCAATTCATTAAGAAGACATAACAAATATGAACATATATGAACCTAGAAATAGAGCCCCAAAATATTTGAAGCAAAAAACTTTAGGAGAAGGCAGCTCTGTCCTAAATACTTGACCCCCATGAGCACTAGGGATTTATTCCCTTGAGCTAGGGTTTTGTGCCCTTTAAAGTTCTTCATTAACACACACACACACACACACACACACACACACACACACGAGCGCCCACACATATATATACATATAGCCCTTAAACTACCATTTGCATTAATACCTTAGCTGAAATTGGTTTAAGATCCTTCAGAGTATTGACTGCTAGTGACAGAAACAAAGGGTTGAGCTATTTTTGATAAAACATAAAGGTGTGACCTGGAATGGGCCCTCAGGAGAGTAGGGAAGAAGGATGGAAGTGTTAACAGATAAAGAGTACAGGATGGGGAGTGGTGGAAGAAAGCTAGTGTATCACAGAGGAACAGAAAAGACCTCAAAGACTGCCAAGAAAGATAAATGCCAGACAAATAGCAAAACAACTGCGGCAGACTGCCTGGGTGGCTCAGTTGGTTAAAGCATCTGACTCTTGGTTTCTGCGCAGGTCATGATCTTCAGGGTTGTGAGATCAACCTCCATGTCAAGCTCCATGTTCAGTGTGGAGTTGGCTTGAGATTCTCTTCTTCTCTACCTGCCCCTCCCCCTGTACATGCTCTCTTGCTCTCGCACTCAAATAAATAAATCTTAAAAACAAACAGACAAACAAATGAACAACTGGGGCTTTGGTTTGGTGCTGAAGCCCCTGGTTTGGTAACTCAGGGCTGAGGGCAGCAGCAGATGCCAGAAGCAGCACAAGGAGTCAGAACAGCAGAGAAAATGTGGGACCAAGGATGGTGATGGGCACAGGTCTTTCTTAGGTAAACGTCCTGGCACCTGGTCTGAGCTTCTGTCTGAGTTCTGGAGAACCATGGCTGGGAAAGCAGAGCGGTTTGTGGGCTGAAAGATATGGGTACTGATTGGAAAACCAGGAAAACCATTGGAACAAAGGAGAATAGGGCCAAGAGGCAATGCTGAAAACAAGCTCATAAGCCAGGCAGACGGGCCAAGCAATTGGGTATTCAAACTAGGTAGTGTTTGTGAGAGCACCCACTTCGGAGAGATGCTTAGTAAGTGTTACCTGGTTCTCAATCCAAGATTAGGGCAAGGCTAGTGGTAGGGGCAGTGACTTGAGGTTGACAACAATGGTAGCCCCTACCTGTTAGCACCTGTGTGTGCTGGGCACTGTGCTAAGTATTTCACATTCATTGCCTCACTTAATGCTTAAAACGTCCATGTGAGGTAGACATTGAAACCTCTGATCTACACATGAACAGGAAACCTGGTCAAGTGACTTGCTCAAGATCATTGCAACAGTATAAATGGTTTGGAGCCAGAGGCTTCTCTGACAGCACTCTGCCAGGCCCTGGGACAGACTCACAGCCACTGGGGTGGCTTTGATCACCTTGATGGCTTACAAGGAATGGGGATAGAAGAGGAAGCTCTGATGTAGAGACTCAGAACTTCTCAGAGTCCCTCTGAAGTCCCATTATCTGTACTTGTTTGAAGTGGGGTTAGAGAAAGAAGCAGTAGTGGCCTAAAGACCCTTCCTGCTCTCTTTTCTCTGCCTGGACCTTTGAGGGTTGGTGGGGATTTACCCCATATGCTATAGGGTCAGGCACTAGCTCACTCTATCCTGCTGTAAACCCTGAAGGCACTTTTCCTAAATGGAAAAATGCACCCCCAAGCCAGGACTAGGCCTAGAGGATAAAGGCATCTGTGGGCTTGGGAAACTCCAGGTATAGCCTGCTTGCCCCATAAATTCCAACTGCCATCTCTGCTTTTCTGCTTTCAGAAGCAGGAGATCTGGTTTCCTTTCTTTATGATGATCCTTACCCTCTATCTGCCCCCCTCCTTGGAACAACACATGTTCACACAGCAACACACACCCACACAGATATTGGAGGGCCACTTCTGGGTGACCCATTATCCCCTGAATCCCATGAATGAGACCATTGCTGGTGCCCTTTCTTTGAAAGAGAGTTTTCTGTGAGTTCCCTTCAAATTTAGACTGAGGGCCAGGGCCAGACTAAGTTGGAAAATGAAGGTATCATCATAAACATTCTGAGCAAGAAGAGCCAGAAGCATCAAAGAGCCAATCCTTCATATTACTGATGAGATGGTAGCCCAGGCAGGGAGCTGGCTGGCCCAAGATCTTGGGGCACACCCTGGTGTTCAGTGCTGGGTTTAGTTCCATGGGCTCCCTGGTGCCTCCAAGCACTAAATGAAGGAGAGAAAAGCCTATAAAAAGGGGGCAGACACTTATGTGATGATCCATGGGGCCCTGACCCTTTTAGGAATCTGGGGAGGAGGCTTTAGGGAATAGCCTTAAAACTCTGACCAGTGGATTCTCTCCTGCCTGGCTGGCTGTGTACAGTTGTCTTGAGCCCTCTTGGAGGACTGTGGACACTTTCTTCTCCTCTCCCTTCCTGGGTCTCGCTTGGGTATGGATACCATTCACTTTCCTGTGGGGCTGGGCCTGCAGCCCTAGGGTGGTAATGGGCAGTGATCTTCATACCTTTTCATCCAAGCTCCCACTCAAGGTGAGAGCACCCTTCTCTTGCCAGCCCCTCCCCCTCCCCCGACAGCCAGCCAGTAATGCTGGAGCCCTGCTAGGGCTAGGAATTTACCATCACCCAGATGGAAGGAAGCACCCACGGGCCCAGATCATTCCTGCAAGCACCCTCTGCTGGTGAAGTCCCAGGGACATTGAAGCCTATAGCTACACTCTGCTCACTTTTCAAACACCAGCTATATGTCAACAACACAGCCACACTTTCTTTTTTTAAATACAGTCTTCTGAAAAAGAAAGAAAGAAAAGAAAAGAAAAGAAAAGAAAAGAAAAGAAAAGAAAAGAAAAGAAAAGAACATGAAGTCTCTAACTATGGACCTGGTGCTGGGCCTCACTGCCTGCATGTCAATCTAACCTATTAATCATCATGTACAATTTTTCAAAGAGCTATTTTGAGAAACATTGGAAAATGGCTTTTACAAAGCTATATATACCTTATTTATATTCCAGAAATGGTCGCTCTGTTTAGCAGCAGATGGGATTTTCCCTTCGTTTTCTTTTCATCTCTCAATCAAAGTTAAGTAGGAAGTAAGCCCACTCCCTAACCCCAGGCACACATTTATCACCCACAGTCCACCCTGGAGTCAGGGTCATGGGTGGGTGGTTCAGAGGAAAGGGTGTGGATTTCTTGTAAGGCACATTTCAGAGACCACGAAGGAACGAATACAGGAGGCATGGTGGCTGCTGAGAGCCTGGGTTCTGCAGCCTGGCAAGGTGGGATGTGCTGGGGGTGGGATGTGCAATAGAATATGGATGCCCTGGCTTACTTTTCTCAACACCATGTGGGCATCTCAAGGTCCATGAAGCATATGCCAAGAGCATCCCATTGATATCCAGAGAACAGGAGCCAAAGGAAGCCCAACCACCCTGGCCCTGCCAGAGTGCTATATCTTTGGCCTACAAGAAGCAGCAAGTCTGCCCTGTGCAGTTACCGCAGCAACCACAGTGCTGCAGCTCCAAAGGGCAAGGGGAGCAGAAGGGAGGTGGAGAAGGCATGTGGTGATTTTTCTGGAAAAGCCCATCTGTTTCTTTTCCCCACAAAACCAAGCTGGGGGTGTGTGTGGCAGGAGGTGGTGGTGGGATGGGTGCCTGGGTCTAGAGAGAGATCTGGGTCTAGAGATAGAAGACTCCAGAATGCTGCAAGAGCAGCTTTCCTGCCTGGATGTTCTCCCCTTCCTGGCAGTAGAGGCAAGCCACTGACAAAGACAAAGGCTTAAACAGGCTGTGGTGGAAACATTCAAGCAGGAGCCCATGTGCAGGATTCAGGTTAAGTCTATGACCTCAGACCTGCATGGAGCAGTCCTAGGAGGACTCTCATCAGCCACAGCAAGACTTCTTTTTGGCAGGGCGGTCAGCCTGTATTGTGTCCTCCCTTGCTGTATCTTCCTGTTTCTTGAGGATCCTGGAAGAGGGGAAGGTACAGTGTCAGTAGTGGAGAGCTGCTAGATCCTTGGGTTACAAGCCATCTGCATGATAAGGAGGGAACTCAGTCTCACCAGGGCATCAGAGTATTTAAAGTCTCCCCCCCCCCCCCCCCCGGAAGTATAGGTACATAACCATAATTTGTAAAGACAAAGTTTAGTCAATATGGATCCTTCATGACACCTCTTTCAAGAAGCCTCCCCTGATTCTCCAGGTGGTGTAAGTACCCCTGCCAGCATTCTGACCATTCCCCTGTTATAATGCCATCATCCCATGTCAGAATGTACTGCTTCCCTGGTTGGCTCCCTCAGGCAAGAAAGTCGCTTGAAGCAGAGACTATATTTTGTCTCTGTGTCTCTGTAGCCTATCATAGTACCTGGCACACAGTAGGGACTCAGAAAATATACTTTTTGGTTATATACTCTATAGAAGGTCTTCTCCATGTTGCCAAAGTTCATGATTAAATGTAGGAGGCAAAGGATTAAAAATAGTGGTATCTTATCCCTGCTTTATACTCTCAATGTGCTTTCACCTTAACCATCTCTTTTGATATTTATAAGAGCCTGAGTCCGCAGGGATGATATGATTAATGTTCCTATGTTAGGGGCAAAGCATAGAGAGATAGAGTGACTTGCCCCAGGGAATTAGTGGCAGAGAAAAGCCTACAGCTTTCCCCATGGTCTTCCATAAGTCCACAACCTCCCCAATGTATAGAAAAAGTTGTTTTGGATAGATGGATAGTTGAGTTGATGGATACATGTATGAATAGATAAATGGGTGGGTGAGCGGATGGATGGGTGGAGAGATTGGAAGAATAGGTGAATGGTTGGATGGATGGATGGATGGATGAATGAATGGATGGATGATAGGTGAGTGGATGGCTGGATGGGTGGGTGGGATAGACGGAATGAAATGAATGCCTATAAATAAATGAATAAATGAGTGATTGTCCAAGTATTGAAAAGAGGACCCTGTATGGTTTTGTTTTTATCTTTTAAATTTTGGTATAGGTTGGAGACTTATGAAAATAATCTTTTGGCGGAACTAACCCTTTGAGCATTGTCACCTTGGGTGCCCCTAGTCCTCCCAAAGAGCCCCTCCTTTCCTTGGCTTCTCCACCCCCTCCCCTGAAGCCCATATTATAACTGTTGTTTCTAGCTGGCTGCCAACTAACTCCTGCTAAAATATTAGCCACTGTTCAGGGACCTATGATATGACCTTTCCCAGAGCATTTGCATTTAAAAAGAAGATCCCTGGGAAAAAGGCAGCTTTTCAGACTCAGAAGAAGAAGACTGCAGTGGGGGTGAGAGGTAGGGAGGCTTTCTTTTTTGTCCTTATTGTATTGCAGAAGGCTTGTCGCTGAATCCCACACAAAGGCCTCAGCCTCCAGCCCTTTTACCCAGAAGGTTCAGACAGAGGGAGTATCATCCACATAGAAGTGAATGCCATGCTTCCCCCCAGACCTTGATTGCCGGGATGCGCCTCTTTACCTGGCTAGATGGAGCAGAGACTCTTTGGTGTTGTGACCGGAATAGGCACTGCATTCATAGAAGATCAGATTGTTCTCCTGGAATTATAAGACAGAGGAGAAAGAGAGTCCTGGGGGTACTGATCAGAACCATGGGAGGTGGGAGGAGAACACATCCCTCACTTCCTCTTGGAGACCCCTTTCATTCCTCTCCCCTTCCTGGTCCTGCCAGAGAAGGTTGATTTCCCTCTCCTCAGGCTCCCTGTCTAATGTAAGTTCTGTGGTTACAGAACTCTCCCAGATGAGTTTTAACAATTGTAAAACCCCAAACAGTATGCTGCCTTAGTGCTTTATGCTTTCCCAGATTGCTCTCAGGTATGTATATGTTCATTTCCTTTTCACAGCAGCCTGTGATGCAGGCAGATACAAAGGCTGGGATGGGCCACATTCTTCCCACTGCACAAGCAGGGAAACCAAGTGCATGGTATAAATGGTGGCAGTTCTGTTCATTCAACGACTTAGTTAATGGCAGGACTCCCAGCAACATGCTCTTCCCAGGACACTGGCATTCTATGAACCCTGGGGCAGATGTCACTAAGGCGTTCCAGTAGAAATTCTCCTTCACACCAGTTAATTAATATTCCTGCTGCCGAGGCCAGGGTTGGTACCAAAGGACAACTGGCCAACACTTCAGTAGGCATCGTAGGGGCTCTTGGCCAAGGGTCATCATTATATCCATTTATAGCTCCTGTCAATAGATTTCCTGCTTCCTTAGGACAGTGCTAACACATGGAGCATGGAGCGCTGGGGGCTGATGCCCTGAGGGGATGCAGGCAGCTGAATGCGGACACTTCCTCTGAGGCTTGCATATCTGGAGACTCTACAAACACTGGCTCCCAGTTCTGCTTTCCTGATTCATGCCCCAGGGGCCCACTCTATCCTCTGGTCCTCTTCACCCAGCCCCTGTCCACACTTCTGTGGGAGCCTGACTCTGGGTCAGTCTATGGAAGAATAAAGGCTCCATGGTAGGGGGGTAGGGGTGGAGAGCACACAGGATCTAGAATTAGAAGACAGAATTTGTCTTCCGGCTTTCCTTCCTGATCCCATCACTGAGGACCTATGTGATAAACTGAATCAATCAAAACTTCTCTGAGCCTTGTTTTTGTTTGTTTGCTTGCTTGCTTTTAACTGACCAAGAAAAGACAAAAGGAAAAAATGGGATGATAAAAATACAGGTCTGCAGTTCATGAATCAAAATCCTTGGATCCAGAGACTGAGTCTCAGAGAAATAACAGATGCATATACCATATATTATATTACCCTCAGAGGGTCTGGGATAGCACCCTATAATCAAACATAGTAATATTTCTTCAGTGAAACATTTGAAAATTCACTCAAACAGGGTAAACAAAGACCATAAATGCTTCATGTCAGTTCTGGTCAGATTTTTCTGCCAGATGAAACATGAGAAACCTTTCTGTTGGCAGAGTCCTTCCAAATCTCAGTATTGTGGCTAAGGGACTGCGACAGGCAGTTACCTCATCACTCTGCATGGGAACATCTGTCAGACCCTTCTTCCTCCTTTTTTCCTTGACCTTTACCATCTGTGCCGGTCTTCCCAGCCTCAGGGGCCACGAGTCCCTGTTTAGAGCGAGCACACTAAAAAATATGGAATCCTGGGGCTGGAAAGCAACCGATCTTTCCAGACATACAGTTTCCTGAAAACCACTTGGAGGCAGTAGAAAGAGCCCAGAAGCCAGCACAATCTTGCTGCCTGATTTCCGTCAGGCCGTACTGTTCCCCAGTTTGGGTCAGAGGGCTAATGCTTCTTTTAACAGTAAGTTTTTGAGTGCATGCTCTGAGTTTAAATTTATCTCAAGTTCACAGGCTCATTGAGCCTGCAGGCTCAATCTTGATAGAATGGATAAGTTCTTGACAGAGCTATTCAAAGAAGAATCAGCTGCCTTCAGATAGTGAGTATTTCATCCCTGGAGGTGATCAAGTGGAAACACAGATGAAGGGATCCAAGTATCTGATAGGGGATTTAAATAAGTAACCTCTTACTACCTAAGAATTTATCATTCTGAATTCCAAGGAAAAGAGTTTCCCTATATCTTCATCATCCCCTGCCACCTCTGTCTCGCGATGTGGGGCTTTCTACAAAAAGTTCCACCTACACAGGAGTTGGGCCATTCCTATGATGCCAGGACACCCGTCTTGCCCACTTGCTTCCTTCTCCAGGGGGCTTCCAGAGAAGGCTCCCACCAAGGCTCTTGAGCACAGGCCTCACGGCCCTTGGGGTCCCACCCCAACCAGAGAGATGGAAACGTTTGTTCTTTACCTTGGAAAGTTGTTCTCCGAGGCCTCGGGGAACTTCCCGCTCTTTCTCATTGTCAACTTTATTGCCCAGCAGAAGAACAGGAATGTAGTCTCCCACGGCTTCCTGCAGAACAGATAATACCCCAACTGAGAGAAGCATCCATAAAGAAACCCCAGAAGGGCAGGCTTAAAATGCTGGCAGGAAAGATGCAATCTGGCTTGCAACACCCCTGCTGCCCCAACAGGCCAGGCGATAATCCAGTCATCACAAAAGCTAAGAGGGAGAGTCATGTTCTCTGAGGGTCTCAGTTTACGAGGCTTCTGCAGGGTGCCTCAGATCCGCCTCTGGGTACCTCCCAGATTCGGCTTGCAGTGACTTCTCCCTCCTTCACCACTCATCCTTGCTGGATGGGACATGCAGGCCCCCTCAGGTGTACTGAGGATAACGGGATGAGGGGACAGTAGAGACTGATAAACTAAGTGTCCTTTAACAATGCTTATTAGCATCCCTGAAAGCATTCCTAAGTGACCGGACTTAGTCTAAACGAACCAGAATGAACCAAAGGAATTCATGTAATGCGGTTTGGAGCAGGTCTAAGGGCCACTTTGATTAGACGTGGCATCTCCAGAGGCCTCATATTGAGCACAGAAGCTCCCAGATGGTTGGGTCCAAGTCTCATACCTGGTATTGGGTCCCTAGTG
Organism: Vulpes vulpes; assembly: GCF_048418805.1. Taxonomy (NCBI): domain Eukaryota; kingdom Metazoa; phylum Chordata; class Mammalia; order Carnivora; family Canidae; genus Vulpes; species Vulpes vulpes. The sequence goes on along the minus strand of NC_132787.1, from coordinate 40,647,874 downwards.
CCCAGTATGCAACTGTTGTGTGCGTAATTGGAGGTCACCCCGTGGGGTGCGCAGCACCCTGTCTCTGCTTGCTCTGGCTCTGACTAAAGCCCCACAGGAGAAAGAGCTCTGTGACCACAAGTAACAGGTATTCAAGGGGTCAGCTTTCTTCACTCCTCTGATGACTGTGGCATATCAGCCACCAGCCCACACCCCAGTCTCGGCATCTCGGGGTGTCCTCCCTTGTGTAATGTGTGTACTTTCTGTGCCTCTCGGGATGGCAAACAAAGGGCCCACAGCACGCAGCTATTAAGTGAGTATATACGGTAATATTCACATTCGAGCAGGTTGTTATTTTTACTTAGTGAGATATTTAATTAGGGTCTTTTAATAATAATTTGGTAAACAATAGTTATTCATTTTAGCTAAAATGTTTTACTAACGAGAGAGGGTTGGGGGATGATAGAAGCTAACAAGCCCTTCCAGTTTTGCCAAGAGTTCAGCCACTTTATCTAACCACTTCATATCAATATCCCAAGTCCATCCAATAGATGCACATATTTTAAGTTTGAGTGCAATTATCTTTGAAATCAAGCCTCCATGGCTCCTTAATCTATACATTCACTTTATTGCAGTTTGGTAGTGGAAAAAATTCTCATTTACTCAACGAGAACATTAAGCCTCAGAGAATCCGAAAGAATATTTGATAACAAAGTCGCTGCGTTATGAGGAGCCTTTAGTCTACGGTCCATGATTTTCCAATGTTTTTCTCTACATTCTGGTTTCCAGTGAATTCTCTGCTACTTAGTATCTTATTAACTAGAATTCTCTCAAAGTGGTATTTCCATCTATTCATGGTCAGATGGTAATTCATGTTGGTAATGCATCTTCTGATCCATCACAAATAGATCAAATTATGTGCACTGTAGTTGATGTGCTAAGTTGATTGCAGCCTTTCCAATTATTTGCAAATGAGAAACTACTTACGGCATAGAGACCATGCTGTGGCTCCCTATTACCAGAGCATTGAGTAATGGGAATACCCCCATTTTCTGACTGTGTTGTGCCACAGAAACTTGTGCGAAGTCTTTTTCACAGAAAAGGAAAAAAAGAGGAGAAAGCAAGGAAATGGGCCAGAAGGCTTGCTGTGTGGAGCACATGAGAGATATTTGTAGATTTATGTGTGAGGGATGACTAAGCCTTGTGGGATTTCTTGACATGGAAACTCTGAAAATATGAGCATCAGACTTAAATCCGAAGGCAGAATTCGAACCTGGATTCAGGTAGGTTGGAATGGGTGATGGCTTCAGCCTCCTCACTTGCAAAGGGGATGGTGGGTACTGAATGACCGAATAGGATCAGGTAAGGAAGAGTCACATGCCCAGCATCTGAGCCCAGTGCACCACAGACAGCAATGCTGCCTCTGAGGGAAAGGCGGTTGGGGGTGTGGCAGGGTTGGGGGGGGCAGCCTTCTTTTTTTAAAGCAATTCCTGGATATAAAAATAAAACATCTTAGAAGGAGCAGAAAAAAGCCAAGGCCTCCCCCTACCCTGCCACCCCCCAGCTGTGGCTTCTGTCCTTTGCATTGTTCCTCTCTTATGCAAATACTCGGGACAGCTGGCTTCCCTTCTGTGGGCCTTGGATTGCTGCTGATAAAGAATTAGGTCTATCCCCAAAGATGTGGCAAAAATAAGTGAGCACCAGCATAAGGCCAGAAGAGTATGCTGGCCATCTTAGGCAGTCAGTCATCATCACCCTGGCCCAACACTGGGCTCTGACACAGGGCCACAGGGAGGGTTGGGGCCAGGGTAGGTGTCTCGTGGTCCTCTCTGGCCTGAACCTCAAGTCTTCGGCTATCTGCCCAAACCTTACATTTTTCACGTACCCGCCTAGTTGTTCAGCCTGTATACAGCTTGGCACAAAGAGATTCATCAGTACCCACTGACTGACACAACACTCCCTTTTGAAAGTCTAAAGTGCATCTCTTTTGGGAAACGAGTCTAAAGTCTACCCCACCTCTGCTGACATTTCTATAGATGCCAGGAGAACTCTGTAGGCATGACAGGTCAGAGAGAAGGAAGCAGAGCTCTTTAGAAGGGCACACAACCCAACCTGTCTGTGTGGGACCTGTCCAAATCCTTCCTCTTCACAGACTCTCTTCTGTGAGCTGTGAGATGGACCTATACAGCTGCTTCCTATCCTCTGATACTCTGACATAGAAGCCTCTCCATTCCTCCAACCATTTCAGTTGCCTTTCTTTGAACTCGTGCTTGTTGGAAGACAGACGTGTTGAAATTCAAAAGATTACCCACCTCTGACTTTAAATAACACGAGCTGTCAACCTGGAGCAGAGGACTGACATTCCGCTCAGAACGTGCAGCTGTTGGGTTTGGTTGGCTGTAGTATGTGTGAGTGTGACTGTGTGTGTGTGTGTGTGTGTGTGTTAATATGCATTTGCTGGGAGGCAAGAAAAGCACTTAGCCAGGATAGTGCTGCTATTTCTCTGGAGCCAGAACAAAAAAATTTCTCAGCACATTAAAGCATGTAGTTATGCTAAGAAAAAAATGACTGCAAAATTATATCTTGGGGGTTTCCATATTTATCCACCCCCTGGACTATGAGTCAAAACAAGATTTATTTGTGTAGTTCGTTTTAAACTGCCAGCACTTCAAGCTCAACTTGGAACATGGGGGAAAAAAATCAAACTGCTATTTTTTGCTCTGTGCTGTGCAAAGATCACAGAATGAGAATTAGCTAGTGGTCCACGAAAGGAGAGGAAAGTGGGCCTGGCCCCTTCGAGCTATAGAATTGTTCTGCTGTGAGGTGGAAGCGGCAAGGACTGAAAAGAAATGAACACCTATTTTTCAGAAGCAGATTTCAACCATGGACCATGTGATGCTCTTGTCACATAATGCATAATGCAGCATAATGCAGTGGCAAAGCCCTAGATTCTAGTTCTGGCTGGGCGTCTGGCAAGCTGTGGGTACTTTTGGACAAGTCACTTCCTCTCTCTGGATCACAGGACTTTTCATCCATAAAACCAGAGACTGCATTAGATTAATCTTCGAGTTCTTCCCCAGCTTGGAGACACTGCTCCTGTTGGCTTAATGACTCCAGTCATTTTCCACCTCCTTGACTTATAGGCCTAAGAATACAGGGCTATCAGAGTGACAAAAGGTGGAAACAAGAAGTTCAACACGCCAGGACCACAGACATCAGGGACCAACAAACTGGATTTGAGAAAAATACCAGCCCTTTCAGGTTTGTACCAAATCCTATTTTCCCTAACTGATACAGGCCCCAAAGTCTTCAGGCATCCAATTTGTCCCATGGTCTAAACATGGGACCCTTAGAGCCCAACCAGTTTCTTCTCTGGATTAGATTGGCTAAACCAGTCCTCCCAAGCAGAGATGAGAAGGAGGTGGGGGAGGGTTGGAAATAGTGAGTTCGCAGGAAAGGTTACTTGCTTTGATGTGCTATACGGTACATAGGAAATGTAAATAGCAGGAGAATCAGCACAGGATGTGCCTGGGCCTCTTCCGTGGAAGGCCTGTGGATAAGGTAGAGCTGCCCCGGAGAGGAAAATGTAGGAGGACAGCCATGGGGACCAGGCTCTCCCATGGGGACCAGGCTCTCCCACCTCATAAAGCAGAGCAGGTCTCTTGTGCCAAAGGAGCTTGGTTCCGTTGGGGCTGGAAGGATCTGTTATGGTCCTCTCATCCGTGCATACTCCAGCTCTATCCTGGAGCCACCCATGCCCAGAGGATCAAATGCCCCCTGTAAGAATGTGGGGGCCAGAACCCTTTAGAGCTTCTGCTCCACTCTGTCATTGGGTCATCGGCCAGTTTTGTGGCCTGGAAGTGCTGAGCTGGGATAGTAAGTACTTCCTTTATAGGGTACTCCACACCCCACCCCACCCCCCAAACATCTGTTCCCACCCCACACAACCTCTTCCAAGAGTGAGTTTTTGCCACGTATAATCTGTGGCAATTTAAGCCCTTTCTTCTTACACTGCTTTTCAGGTTGCAGGAGGAAGGGGCGCTGCGAACAGCTGGCCAGCATTCACTTAATAATAAGGCTTCAGAACCTGAAGCCTGTTATTAAAGCTCCCCCTCCACCCTCCCTTCTCCAGGCGAGGGAGTTGGCAAAGTGCTTGGAGCTCTGTGGAAAAATAAGGTGCTCCACAAATATAAAGTACTTATTATTTTCAATCCCCTCCGATCAAATTAGGTGTCAGGTTTTAATCTGTCACCTGACACCTCTGATTGCTGGTTGCCAAGGCAGAATGACTTTAGCTTTTCAAGAATCTTGAGAATAATTGCATTCATGATCCCACTGTTCCACACCTTTGACACACACTCCACCATCTGACGCTTGATCACATGTTCATACAACTGCCCCCAGCACTTGTTCTTGAAACCCTGGGCCACAGGGCTGGGTCCCGGTACCAAGTCCCCCAGAGTGCCTCACCAGTGCTAGACAGGTGGGTGATGCTCAGTAGATTCTTGTTGAAGGAACACAGACATCTTTGAAAGTGATTCAGAACCTTGCTTCTCAAAGGGTGGTCCCCAGCCTGGCTGCATTGGCCTTGCCTGAGAACTTGTTAGAAATGTAGAATCTTGGGGCCTAAGATTCTGAACCTGCGGAGTCACATTCCATATTTTCACAAGGTCCCCAGGAGATTCCTCTGCATATTAAACTTTGAGACGCACTCTTTGGACTTGGAATCAGGGCAGCAGGGAATCAGTCTACTGTCTTTTTTCTTTTTTTTTAAATTGTATTTCTGGGCTCTGAATTGTTCTATTTGGGAAAGAAAGCCTAACATCTGTTTTGTTTGAAAGCATCATAGGTGATCCTGATTATTCAGGTTTGGAATCGCCATTTAGAGTTGTACCTGTACCTTCTGCTGATAGTCTCAAGAAGGAAAATCCAAACTCCAAATTATACAGAAAAGCCCCATCCGCACCCAGAGAATTCTGAGCAAAGTGCATTTTGGCGTGGTTTCCAGGGCCATTGATGCAACAGGGCTTCCCTGAGGACTCTTGCTTGGTACGTGCTGACGATGCTTTTCAGCCCTACCCCACTTGGGAACACGCCAGTCATCGGATGCTTGGCCTGGTTTTCCGGAAAATGACCAAACTGGTGCTTCCAGCTGCAAAGATGGCCCTCTGATATCTCTTTGCCTCACTGCCACCACCAAATTCGACCTGATATTCCACCTCTCCGACTAGATCCTAGGCTCTTAATGCAAAATAGGGGCCTCAGAAACTACAGCTCCTACTGATGACAGAGAGCACGGTTCTGCAAGTTTGCCTCTATCCATCCCTATTAATCCCAGACTACTGCTTTTCGAACTGCCTCTGCCTGCAGTTGTCCCTATCAAGGGACAATGAAATGTCCATAGCTGTGAAAAGAATGGGTGGTGCAGAAGTCATGGCCTCCATTTCTTCCTTTGAGAATTAAATGTTGTTTTAGATCAGTGATTTTCTAAGGGAAACCTGCTTGTCTAACAAAATTGTGCCCAGGGATGCCTGGATGGCTTAGCGGTTGAGTGTCTGCCTTTGGCCCAGGGCGTGATCCTGGAGTCCCGGGATCGAGTTCCACACTGGACCCTGCAGAGACCCCGCTTCTCCCTCTGCCTGTGTCTCTGCCTCTCTCTCTGTGTCTCTCAAGAAGTAAATAAATAAAATCTTTTAAAAAAATTGTGCCTAGACTTCCAATAATGAAAACTGAATGAAGCCAAGTAGCTCTGACTGACCTGGGAGATGAGGGACCCAGATTTGCAACCCTAGGCTCTTTCCTGCCCTCCTCAGTTCCCGGAGAACATCATTACATTTCCAGCGCTCTAAGGAAACAAATTTGAGAACCACCAGATCAGATAACCTCTGAAGTCTCTCCTGGTGCTTAATTTCTGTGAGGAAGATAAATTTGCAGCATTATAAAAAAAAAAAAATCATGTCATAAATTCCAAAGTTTAAACAAGAGTCACTTCCAGATACCCATCCCATTTTTCCACTGTTAGCTCGATGTAGAGCCATTCGCCACATTTCAAAACTTACATTTTCTCTACTGTAAGGTTCTCAAGTACAATCATTTTGAGAAATGATTTGTATGAAGCAAATTTCAGAGAAACCTTTGAATCTGGTTTCCACTCTTGTTCCTTATTTTTCCTGGAAACGAGAGGGGTGTGGATTAGCAGCAGAGAAAGGAGTGGCCCAGCCAATCTAAACTATAAGAGAAACAGATTTTGGTGGGAGGAATCACAGATCTTAGGGCCAAAAGGATGAAGAAATGAACAACTTCAGTGTTCTGCCCGCACGACGAAACAGTCTCCGTTCACGCCTCCCACATCTGTGGAGCACGAGTTCTGTGGGACCCGTGCCAAGCGCCAGTTGCACAGTGACCAAGACACGGTGTCAGCTCTCAGGGGGCTGGAAAGCGGCAGGAGTGGGCTGGCACAGGGTCCTTCACAGCAGTGCTACTGTGTGGGGAGGAGGGGGGGGGGGTTGCCAGGTCCTAGGGCTGGAGCAGAGGGTTGAATGTAAGCTCCATGAGGACAGGTACCTTGTCTCTTATCTGCTGCTCTAATTCCCAGACCCTAGAACAGTGCCTGGCAGGGCTTTAGACAAATAAATGAGTAACACATGGATCCTGCAGGTAGCAGGAGCAGGGAATCCCATGTGATCATTTTGTTGAAGACTCTTCTGAAACCCTGTAAAATAAATACGTGGTTTGTCCACCCTGACCGTGGCCTTGAGAAGGCTGCATCTGAGGGGTAGACGTCATCAGAGGGTTAAAAAAAAACTTACAAATTGAAGCAGCTTATTACAAATATAAATCAAGAAAGTAGAGTCTTAACAGATAATCCAGAATTCGAAGAAGAGGCCTGTTGCCTGGTGAGCCCTGGCCAGCATGCCTCTGGGGTGAGCAGGGGGGCCCTCGCATTGTAGATCAACCTCCCCTCCTGTGAAGGGTCGTGGCAGAGGCCCCAAGACCCTGTGTGGTGCCGCTCCTGGGCTTGGCACAGCTGGGTCCACTGGAGCTGGAACGGCACAGAGGGCAAAAAGGGGGGAAAGAAGGCCGGTGGGACTCAGCTAAAATACTGGTTTCTTGGGGAAAATTTCCTTGACATTCCATCCTGAGTCCCTCCCCCAGTCCTATCTTTTTTTTTTTTTTTTTTTTAAGATTTTATTTATTTATTCATGAAAGACACACGGAGAGAGGCAGAGACACAGGCAGAGGGAGAACCAGGCTCCTTGCAAGGAGCCTGATGTGGGACTTGATCCTGGCTCCCAGGATCATGCTCTGAGCCGAAGGCAGATGCTCAACCACTGAGCCACTCAGGCGCCCCGCCCCTCCCAGTCTTATCCTATTCACTCATGGCACTTATGGCGATTATAATACAGTTATCGGTATAATCTACGTCTTTCAGGTGCCCTTCTCCATGAGGGTAGGGACTGTGTCAGTTTTGTTCATACCCAGGATCCAGGGCTGGGCTGGAGTTGGCCCTATGAAAGCAGAAATCGGTTTGTTCTTTGTTCCCATAGAAGGCGGGTTCCGAATCAGGTTTTGGAAGAGCTGAGTGGGGGCAGGACACAGGCAGGGACAAGGGGGAGGCAAGAGTTGGCACAAGTGCTCACCTCCACGCTGCTCAGCCACTGCCGGATGGATAGGAATGACTGTCTGGCTGTGACATCATACATGACGATGACGCCATCTGCCTTCCTGAAGAACTGCTGGGTGATGCAGCGGTACCTGTCACAGAGGGTCACACATCAGGGGGTGCATGGCTTCCCCCCCGCAGCCCTCTGGATGGCAGGTGGAGGAGGCAGGGTTTGGCCAGGGATGCTTCTCACCTCTCCTGACCTGCTGTGTCCCATAGCTGCAGCGCCACATATGAGTCATCCACACGTACCATCTTCACCTGATAATCGATGCCTACAAGATAGAATGAGCCTATCACGTCCAGATCAGTAAACAATCCCCCGACATGTCTGGAAGCAAGTGAGGCCAGGGGCGCCAATCCTCCCTGGGTAGCTCCCCCCGGGAGGGGCTGTGGGGAATTGGACAGGGACGCTCGGAACCCGAGTCCTGGTCCTGTCTCTGCCATGGTGGAGCTGGAGGGTGTGGGTCAAATCACTTAATCTCTCTGAACCTGCAGAACCTCACTGCAATGTAATCCACACCCTCTTTAGGGATTCTATAATAGGGTTCAAATGAGATCACATATGTAGAAGTAGATATGCCAAGGCAAAGAGAATTGTTATTTTTCACAAATCTACTCCCTCCCTGCAAAGATGGAGGAAGAGGAAACTGTCCTCCTATTTCTTTTTCTCCATCCTCCCTAAAATCCTTTTCGAAGTTCCCCTAACAAAATTCAAATATCCCTGGGGGGACGGATCGTACTTTCAGACTTCCATCAGCCAATGCAAAGGTATGTGGAGGGACTGGGTATACGGAAGGGGACTGGGTGGCAGGGCAAGGGAGGGTCGGAAGAGAAGGGGTAAGGGAGGAAGAGTCAAAAGCAACATTCACCCTTGAGATGAGCTTAAAGCCTAGCCCCTGGCCCAGTCAAAATCATCTCTCTGAGGCCGTGACCCTCCCCAGAGTCTTGGACCAGAGAGACAAGGTCAGGCATTCTGTACCCCACAGGGGCCCTCAGAGATAAGGACCTTAATGCAGCTTCTCCGAGAACATGTGAGAATATTCAAATGCTTAACGCTTTAAAAAAAATTTTCCACCTCAAGGCATTAAATCTGGGAACCAGAGGGCATCCCTTGCCACCTGCAAAAAGGCCCGGAGGGAGGAGTTAAGACAGCCTATCTGATTGATGTGCAAGGCTCAGTAAGGGACAGCAACAGAGGCCAGACAGAGACAAAAGGGACAACAGAGAAGCAGTAAATAGGAAAGGTCATCCCAGCCATTGTCTCCAGGCAAAGCCTAGTGCACCTGGGAGCTCCAGAGTGGCAGGAAGGGGGGAGGAAGAGTCCTGGGTTCCTAGAATGTCAGACCAGCAGGGGCTCTAGAGGCCTTGTGCATCCGGGAGAGAAAAAGAGCGATTTTGTCCAATTGGTAGAATGCTTGACATTTCTAGTTTTCCTATGCCGTCCCTCCATCTTCACAGTGTTCCTGTGACACCCACGAGGATTATTTGCACACATGTGCATGCCCAACCACACACACTCATGCACATGCACACAGATGTGTGCGTATGGACTCCCAACCCCCACAGTGAGAGAATGAAGCAGCCAGAGTCCAGTGACCAGATGCCTTGCCCACTCTAGGCAGCAGCTATAGCAAGTTGCGAGCCAGCTCTGAGGCTCATTTTTTTTTTTTTTTTTTTTTTTTGCAGTGCCCTGTTCCCCAGGGACACCTGGTGGCCTCATTAACCTAGAAAGTCCAGGCTAAGTGCTCCCAACAAAATGGATTATGACTAGCTGGGCTGAATCTAGGCATGAGTGTTCTTAGCTAAAAGTGTAAGGGTCTCCCCAGTCTGTGCTCTGGGGGACTGAAGGAGCTCCTGGCTGTCTGAAAACAACTCTGGAGAAAGCTAAACATGGTCAACATGCTTTCAGGGCCTGATCGGAAAGCAGGCTGAGGTCTAAAGCCCCTGAGGTAAGAGCCCTCCCCTGGAAAGGCATGCAGGCCGAGGGGCAGGTGTGGCTGCTTGGGGCAGTTGGGTCTTGGCTGTGGTCATGGTCCTGCTCTATCTCACTAGGTAAATACTTTGCTGGAGGACAGGGAGCTTGTCTTGTAGGGAGCAAGTTGCACCAGGGAGTACTTGAAAAATGGGTGCTGTGCCGTGGTGAGCTTGCCGACAGCCCCTGCTGGGTACACAATGTACTTATCTCTGCAACCTCCAACAGAGAGGCCCAGAAAACAGATAAAGCCACAGAGTGGGGTGGGGGGGAGACAAGGATGGTGACAGGAGACACAAGGAGTCCAAGTCCAACAGAACACGCAACACACAATAACCAGAGAGCCTGTAATAAACTGGTTTCTAAGACCACAAGCAGTTCTAACATTTCAGGAGTTGGCAACCCATGTTGCACATTGCAGCCTCAGTTCTGCACCTGACCAGCCATGTGACCTTGATGACATTATGTCACCCTCCTCATCTGCAAATGAAGTGTGATGGAGGGTGTAGAAGGGTAGGTCAGATGTTCATAATCTTTAAGTTCAGCTGTAGCATTCAACAAACACATGGCAGTGACCCCCGACTTGTAACCTAACTGGTTCCTGAATGACAGCGGGGCATCAGGAGTCCCCGTCACTGAGAATTGTGTAGTGTCTCCTTATGGGATGGTGTGGGTCAATGTTGGGCTGATGGACTCCAGGAAGGGTGACATTAACCCTTCTGGACAAGACAGGCTCAAGATGTTATCAGAGGGGGATTTGGGAGTGGGAAGGGCCTGCAAGTTGTCGTGGAGAAAAACTCTAGGGATTTCTCTGTAGAAATAGGGAGTGGGATAGAAACCAGACTGGTGGCCAAGAAAGGGTAGAGTGTACTCTGTTGGGGGAAACCTCTGGAAGAAACGCCTTGGGCTGTGGCCTGTGTTTTAAGGTAGGGGCCTGTGAACCAATGTGGGGCAGTGGAAGAAGCACGGGACTCGGAGTCCTGGTTTCCAGAGAGCTTTAGCTTCTATTGATCAGTCCTGCCATTTACAAAATGAGCTCCAACATTCTACAGAGACCATCATTTGACATCGCCAGGACAACCCCACAGGACTCAAGCACTTGCCTTTGAAGAAATTAGATGGTCCTAAGGTGGGGTGGGTGGGGTGCCCCAAGTCACACTGTCCTATTGTAGCATTTATGTCATGCACAAGCCAAGAGTGGAGTACAGATCATGTCGGTATGAGGGAGCAGGAGACCTGAAGGCCCCTCTGATGGTGATGGTAAGGTTTAGGGATCTGCTATGTCCCTATTATTGCTGCCTTAACAGGTGGTGGCCAGAGCCCCAAGGTAGGGTTTGACTGCCCTGGCCCTAGGGCAGGACTCTGTGTCTCCTCTGTCTCTTTAAAGGGAGCATCATTCTGGTGGCTCGCATGACATCTGTTACTGACATGTGTACCAGAACAAGGCACGTTGTGTGGCAGGGAGACTAATTTCAGCTGTCGTTCCAGCATGTTCTGTGCAGTGTGATGAAGGGCATTCCTGATTTGGAATCTTTGATATTTTTCCCTTCCTAACTTGTAGGTGTTTCCATAATTGGTCTCCCGGGAAGTGCAAATTAGTCTGATTTTTCCTTTTTCAGAGGCTTTCAGTTCAGGGGCACAAGTTGGAAATGTAAATGGAGCCTGATTTCATCGATAGGAGAGGCATGCTGGGTGCATTGCTCAGGGGGATGCCTCTGAGGGCCGGGGTCTGGCATCTACTCCTCCCCATCTTCCACAAACCTGTGCTAGAACCCTGACCTGTGGGGGCCTATCCCACAGAATGCCCCCAGGAAGGTGAATCCTCCTCCTATAGCCCTTGCTTCCTGAAACACACTGGGCTCACTCCCAGCAAGGCCAGACTTCTCCAGACTTGGGTCATAGGCTCTGCTCTTCTTCCTGTCAGGAGCCTGATTCTTCATCTAGGGATGTTCTCAGTCTTTGTGTGGAATGAGACTGAAGGCAGGGGACAAAAGAATGTTCCAGATGTGATAAGAGCATAGGAAAAGACCCAACAGTTAGAACAGGATGCTTGAAGCATATGGAAAGAGACCCAACTACAGGAGCAAGTCTGGGAGGAAGGGGAAAAACATGAAATCTCCCAAGGCAGCGTTCTGGAGCAAGGAATGTTTGTCTTATAGGGTTAGCTTGTCAGACAGCTGAAGACTAAAGATGCCCTGAACAGAGAACCAGACTTGGAAGCCATCTTGGGGGACCTGATTCAAATCCTCCAGGAGGAAAAACTTGAAGCCTCCAGGGGGAACAAGTCCTCTTCCCAAGATCACATAGCTGATCAGTGGCAGAGCCAAGATGAAGATCCAGGACTCCACGGGGCACATGGGTGGCTCATGGGTGAGCATCTGCCTTCAGCTCAGGATGTGACCCCGGGATCCTGGGATCGAGTCCTACGTCGGGTTCCCCACAGGGAGCCTGCTTCTCCCTCTGCCTATGTCTGCCTCTTTCTGTGTCTCTCATGAATAAATAAAATCTTGAGGAAAAAAAAAAAAAGATCCAGAACTTCTGATGTTCCACTGAACCTTAGCAACCTCCCCTGCCTGTACCAACCCATGCCTACCCCTCGGAATGGGCACATGTCCTCACTGCTCGCTGGGTGCTGAGCACATATAATTCAATATGCTTAGGGGATACTGCGGAATGGTACAGAAGGGGCATGTGGGGGAGCCAATATAGCACTAAATATCAGCTGAGGGGCTGTGGACAAGCCTCTTAGCCTCTCTGGGCCTCAGTTTCCTGATCTGCCCATTGAGCTGATAACAGTACTTCCCTCCCAGGGTTGTGTGAAGATAGATTGAAATGATGACTATAAAAGCCCATGGTAAATATGCAAATCACATTAATCTATTTTCAAATGCAAAGAATATATTTTCAAATTAATATGCAATTTTGAATATGCAGATCACACTAATATACTTTCAAATACAAATAATATATTTTCAAATACAGACTTATCACTGTGGCTCAACGGTAGACAGTAGTCTCACAACGGATTTATTTTTTGCTTGAGTGATTCAAGCAAAAGGTAGAAGCTAAAAGGTCAGTATGCCCTTGGCTCTTATGACCCATTCCAATGCAATGAGCAGCCCTGGGTGAAGGGAGCAAAGGCTTCTATCTGAATAAAATATTACTCGAGTGTGGGAACACATTAAGCCATGATCATCCATTAATGGCTGAGCCTAATGAGCTTCCACGATGAAATCCAGCTGTCACCCAGCAGGCCTGGAATGCAGAATGGGGAAGATGTGATAATAAAAGGAGCCACCCAGAGCACTGTCCTCCCCTCTACACAGACACACACACACACACACACACACACACACACACACACACACGCAGAGCAGCAGGGCAGGAACCTGCTGGCCCCAGGGGAGGCGGGCTTCGTGGTGTCTCAGTGTGCACCTCAGGAGGAGCCTGAAAACTCAGGGCCCTGCTGAAAATGGAGGAAAAAAGTTAGAAAGGGGATGGGTTCGGAGGGGAACATAGAGCCAATCTTTGCCACTGCAGTTCCCCTCAGGCTGGACAAAGCAAGTGATCAGTGGTTCTACTCCGTGTGGGATGAGCTCGGCGTCTGGCACAGTGTGGGAGGTAGACTTGACCTTGCCCCTTCAGCCTCACTGGGGAATAAGAGGCATGGGCTCCTACCAGCCTGACCCCACGGCCACTCCCACTGGGCTCCCAGTCCCTTCCTGGGCTCCTTCCCCACACCCTCCCTTCCCAGAGGGGGCCCCTCTGAGAACTCACCCACGGTGGCTGCCAAGCCTGGGGCAAACCGGTCCTCGCAGAATCTCCTTAGGAAGGACGTCTTCCCCACAGCAGAGTTCCCCACTAACACAATTTTGAAGAGCCGGTCTGGGATGGAGAGAGGGGCTTCCTCCTGCGGACAGCACCCAGTCTGGCCAACTGCTGGCACGGTCACCCACCCGTCCTCCCACTGCAACCTGTCCTTTAACCAATCCCTGCGGTGTCCAGGGGCAGGTGAGCACCTGGCCTACTGACTAGCAGGAGTCTGGGATGCAAGTAGCTTTGAGCTCTGGGCACAAAGGCTCCTTCTAGCATCAGCAGGAGGGAAGAGAGACACTCATTCTGCCACTTGTCATCTGCCTGCTGTGTTGCAGGCCCTGGGCTGGGTGTGAAGACACAGGGACAAGGGGGCAGGTCTGGTTTGTGTGGACAAAAGGAGGCAGCCATGGAAACAAATCCTTGCAACGCAAGCTTCCAAGTGCTCCAGGAGCCGGGATAAGGAGTCCGGGGCCCACAGGAAAGGACATTTTGAGCTGGGGCTCAAAGAGGAGGCAGAGATTCTCCATGCAGGGGAAGGACAGGTGAGATATTTGCAGGGGAAGAGGGAGATGGGAAGAAGACACATGTATATCACAGGGACAGAGATGGCCCAGGGTGGTCCAGGGGACCTTTATTTCTGTCCTGTCATTGAAAGCCTGGACCAAATGGAGGATGCTCTTGCCTCCCTGCACCATGCTCGTCCTTCCATCTCATCAGCTTCCATTTAGGATCCCATCTGCCTGGGAAAGGATTTCCACTCAGTAAGCTGGGAAATCTGCTACTCAGACCACTGGGCGGAGCTTTCCAGAGTCCACCGGTCACCGCGCTCCTTTTCTTTTGCCCACCAGCCGGCAGGGACTGGGAGCACTGCTAGGACACTGGGGAGGATGGACTTGCTCTAGGACAGCCTGGAGTGCTAGGGTAAGGAGCTGCCTTGCACGATCATTGCCTCCATCATTGCCTCCTGTAAGCTGCTTGTTTGCTCACCCAAATCCTGCCTCCAGGTCCAGCCCAGCACTGCCTGGCCAAATGGGGAAGATCTTTTGAATATATTTAGAAGCGGATTTGGGGGAATTAGCTCCTCTCATTGAGCAAATACTATAATGGAGTGGCAGCAGATATTAGCAGTACTTGAGTCTCAAAGAAAAGCCATTAACAGCCTTTTGGGGAGAAATCAATTCCATGCAGTACTTAGGAGGGAATTCAAGGTCAATTACGGGAGTTTCAACTAAATTAAAAAAAAAAAAAAAAAAGAAACAACCCACACTCACAAACTATGCCCTCCACTTGGTTTTCTTTATTCTTCCAATGCGTAAGGCATAGACTCGGCTGGTCCCTGCATAGCCTCTGCTCCAGCTATCATTTGTTGGAGACTAAAGCTCAGTGCAGCAATCTGTGTATCCCTAGGCATGTCTACAGGTATGGAATGTGAAGCCCAGAGCAGGACAGGATGGTTCTGTCTGCAGAGGCTATGCTGGTCCTGCTCTAGGAAAAGCAGCGGGTTTTTTGTTTTTGTTTTGTTTTGTTTTTGCAGGCCCAAGGAGATGAATGCATTGATGCTCCAGCTCTGGGCAGGACCCACCTGACAGTCATGTTCACTCATATAACCTGTGTCCCCTCTGGGGGACAATCTGCAGTGTGACAACCAGACTAGTGGGGGGAATGGAGTAAGGAGGAATGGAGGAATGGAGTAAGATCTGTTCTCATTCTCTGTCTTGCCATTGAAAAAAAAAAAGCTTTAAGAAAATAAAAGTAATGCATGCTAATTTTTAAAACTAGGAAAAACAGAAATGTAGAGACGAAAACAATAATTATTCATAATTACCCTGTCACCAGGAAATGGTCACTATTCATATTTGAATGCATTTCTTCCAGGCTTTTTTCTATATAGATGGATGAATATATGTTTTATTTAAAGCAATCATAGACATTTATTCTACTTTCTCATATATTATTAAATTATAAATATTTCTGAGTTACTCAAGTTTCTTAAAAATGTGATTTCTTTTTAGATTTTATTTATTTATTTGAAAGAGAGAGAGAGCTGAGGACAAGCTGAGAGGGGGCAGAAGGAGAGGGAGAAGCAGATTCCCTGCTGAGTGCAGAGCTGGACTCTGGGCTCCATCCGATCCCAGGACGCTGAGATCATGACCTGAGCTGAAGGCTGACACTCAACTGACTAAGCCACCTAAGGTGCGCCTTGAAAATGTGATTTTTAACAGTGCTATGATATTCTATTGAATTTTTTCAAGTGTTTGCTAATATACATAACCATTTTTGAATTAAATCTTTGTCTGAATTTGGTTATTAGGAAAAATTGCTAGGAGTAGAAGTGCTGGTTCAAAGAATGTAGAATTTCTAAGTCCTTGATTCCTGTCATCAAACTACTTTCCAGAAAGCTTGTACTGATTTATGCTTCAGCAGCCTGGCATGGAAGGGCCTGCCTCATAGCACTCTTCCAAAGAGTAGACCCTCTGTTGAAGCTGCTATGTGACTTCTTAGAGAGCATATTTCCTCTCTGCTGCAGCTGCCATCCCAGACTGGATGGTAGCACCCCTGGTGGAGCCAGCACCCAAATGAGAGCACATGGAAAGAAGATGGGCTCATGTTCCTCGGGGGCTGGACCAGGCCTCACACCCTGGGCTTCTACTTCCCAGGGGAATAGACATTTCTGATGTGCCCCATCAGATCACATGGCCAAGCACACACAGATGCTTAGTTTTTCCCTTTATTCCATCCTCTCCCTCTTGATACTTTTACCTTTGGAGCATAGTGTGGGGTATTTAAAACCCCAGTGTGCTCCCTGCCTCCAAGTGTAGGTCTGTGCTGAGGGGGATGTGGGAGGGTATGTGGAAGGGAAGGGCTGCTACCCACCTCTGGGGCCATCCAACTCTCACTCTCCCCCTGGCCCAAGGCCCTTTGGAGAAGGGATACATATGCACAGATCTTAACCCAGTACCCAAAATGACAACCAATGCCAAGAAGTCCCTGCAGTGGTTGTAAAGCTTTCCTGGCAAACATGCTAATATGGCCCTTGGAAATGGTCAAGTGGCAATGGCTCAGTCCTAGAGAGTTGCCCCAGTGTACAGGGAAGAGCCTCTTTCACATTGTCATGGACATTTCTGTAGCCTTTTAGACAGTCAAGTAGGAGGTAAAGGGCTTGTGGAGTCTATTCCTGGGTCACAAATGAGATGAGGAACATCATCTCCATGAACCAGAGGAAGATGCTTACTATGGCCTCCTTATCCTACAGAATTGATCAAGAAGCCCTGGTAGGGAGTGCAGCAGGGAGGTAGAAGAGAGGAGGATCACCCTGAAGGGAGGGATAAGCAGGGCATTTGGGAATGAAAGGAAGATTAGCTGATTGGGAACCTAGAGAAAAATGATGGTACACAAACTTTACAAAGCAATGATTGGTTTTGCTGAGAACAGTTACAAAATATGAGGGAAGATGTGTAATTTTAAAAGTATGTGATGTTTTATGCTAAGAGCCAAGCAGAGTGTCTGTCTAAAGTAGTTATTCAGTAAATGCTTTTGAATCTGAATCAGAAAAGAGAACATAGGGTAGGGAATAGGGCAAACAACAGAAGTTATAAAGAGAATTTACTAGGACCCCTGAGTCTCCCCAGTGACCCTCAGTCCAATAGAGCAAGCTGGTATCTGAAGGACACAAATATGGTGATTCATGAGACCAGCCACATCTGACTTCCTGAGATGCCTTTGGGGCTCTTGGGTTTAAATGCAATGGACAGGCATAAGAGTGACACCTACAAACCAACACAGGATGTGTCCTTACTTTAGACAAGGCTTCTTTTCCAACAGGTTGCCCACGAGGAGATGTAGGCATGGGTTCCAAAGGTCTGGTCTGCTGGCTTTGCCCTTGCACCCTCTGCTGGGAGACCTCTTCCTCTTCTGGACATTTGCTCAATGGCTGCTCGAAACTGCCATCCAGGAGCTGGGGAAGGGGGTCTTCTTCAATGGAGATGATTCTGCGGAATGCCCGGGGGAATGGACCCCCAGCCCCTGGCTCCTCTTCTGGAAAGGGATATCCACTCAGGCCTAGGGAGCTTCTCCTCCTGGAGAGGCCAAATACATCTTCTTCCTCCTCTGACTGGCTATTTTGAAGTAGAGAAGAAAGAGAAATGGGGAGAATATAATAACATATATCAATATGGAAACTGGAGAGATGCCTGATAGCTCTGTGACAAACAACTAACTGAAGAGCATCAAACCTTAGGGGCAGAGAGCTCCAGGAAAGGAAAAGAAAACCAAAAAGATCCAACATTCTTTAGCCCATTCACCCAATACACTTCTGTAAGTGCTTAATGAATATGAATGTAATAAGGTAGTGGCGATGATAATGGTGAAGGTGGTGGTGATGATGATGGAGGTGGTGTGATGCTGATGAAGGCAGTGGTGATGAAGGCAATGGTGATGATGATGATGAAGGTAGTGTTGATGAAGTTGGTGGTGACGATAATGATGGTGATGATGATGATGATGGAGGTGTTGTGAGGATGATGAGCACCAAGTATTTAGCTAATGACACAGTCATGCACAGATGAACACAACCCCATCCTCATGGAATGTTCAGCTAGTGGGGGGCTGAAGCAGTAATGGCACAACTATATACACTTCAACAAGCTGTGAGAAGTGCCAAAAAGGAGGAGTAAAGGATATAAAGAAAGGAGCATAAAAGATCTGGAAATAAAGCATCTTTAGTTAATAATCAGGTGACTTTGGCTGTAGTCCTGACACCAGCCCTTACTGACCGTGACACTAAAGAAAACACTTCAAGTCTTCCAGCCTCAGTTTCCTCACCATGGAATGTGGCTCATCTGCCTTGCCTATCTCAGTAATAAGACAATCCATAAAAACAAATGTCTTCACAAAATAGTCCTCGGCAAAATGAGTGAGGAGGTGTTGCTGCTCTGTGAGGAGCCCCCACCACTGGCTCAGAAGCAACTGCCCATTTGTGGATGGGCTTTGGGTTGCAAGGAAGTCAGTCAGGGCCCCTCTTCCTGCCTTTCCTACCTTTCTCTTTCAATGACCCTGCTAGTCAGTGTCAGGAATAAGTGGCCTCAGAGGCCTACATGCATATTTGCTTCCAGAAGCATCAAGAACAAGGGAAAGCAGTAGGAGATAGAGGGAATTGGGCAACCAGATATGAGCCAATGCACAGGCTGTATTTTCAGGTTTTGAGAGCAAAGGCCTCACTTCCTGGCACAGGAAGTCAAGTCTCTGTGAATAAACAGTTAAAGCTGAGAAGGGTTTTAAATGGAAATCTGGCAGGGAGAACCTTAAGTCCAAAAGTGAAACACACATGCACACACATGCATGCAAGGATTAGAAAAAAAAAAAAAACGGAATGCAAATTAGGTGAACAGGTGACAGGGCCAAAGGAGAAAGAAGATAGATGAGGGTCACATGATATGAAAAACAGTGAAGCTCCTTTCATTTTGCCCCCTGGCTTATAAAAGTTATTATTCCTAAGAACCAATAATAGGAAGGGAAAAGAAAAAACTGCATGTATCATTGTTCTGAAGTCAAGTGCAACTCTGAAAGATAAGAGAGTGCTTGCTCACAAAAATGGTGACTTAATTTGGGTCCCTTGATACAAAATAAAGGATTTTGTAGCAATTCAGGGACCTTCTCATTTATTTATAAAATCATAGTTTTTAATAGAAGCTGACTGTCCTCTTTCCAACAAATTTTTTCTGTAGTCTAACAAGCCTACTGATGGCTTATCCACTTTAGAACACAATTAGTATTCCTATCCATCTTCACTCTGCTGACACACACGAGTACATGCATGTGTGCACATGCAAGCAAGTGTGCCCATACACACACAGCATGTTGTTTGGAAGGCCTTGCAACCAGAAAAAAAAATGACTAGGGAAACAGCCCTAAAATGAAGCATTTCTTGGAAAATGCTTTTGATTTGGGAAATTCTCAAACACTGCTGATATCCTGTAATACTCTCAGCTTAGCATGACTAAATTCATTTTTGGTTTTGCCACCAAGGGCTACGTATGAGCAGCAGACAGTGGTGGTCTCTGCCAAAGTCTGTATTGGAATTTGGGGTGCATGATTTGTTATTTATATGATTACTGTTTCTTTTTCTTTTACTCAACCCTAAGCTCCATGAAAGCTAGGGTCTATTTAGCTCACCACTCTAGCACAGAGCATAATATCTTGCCCATAGTAGGCACTCAATATGGATATGGCAGGATTCGTGTTTAGTTTTGGAGTCTTCACAGAACTGAAAAGAATGTCGGTTACACAGCAAGCAATCAGTGAATGTCTATTGAATGAATATATTCAGCGCTGAGCAACCAACAGGCCAACTATTATTGCAAAAACTTGGATCCCAAGTTGTATCCCTTTGCTGAGCTATTTAGAAAAGGAATTGAGGATAATTGGGTCCAAAGATTTGACCAAGGTGCTTGTCGGGGTCTCCAAAGTTACTTCCCTTTTTTGTATTGTGTATTTCATGCTGCTGTCTTCAGGGTCTCCTGGATGAGCAAATTTGTGAACTTTCTCCCTACCTTTGATATTTAGGGGTCTGGTTGCCTTTTCCTTTTTGTGGCCGTCTATGTGGATGGAACACATGTCAAAAAAGAAGAGAGGGCAGAGGACTGGCTTGTCTCTCTCAATGTGCAACGAGCCACTCCTCTCGGGACTCAAACTCGATTATTGTGCTGTCTAATCGCAACCAAAAATGTTATCTGTGAGGTAACATTAAATATGAAGCATTGAGAGGAATCTGTCAAGCACGGGCCCCATTCCTGTGTGCAAAGGAGCTCAACTATTGGGGACACCGTGCCACACTTTAATTACCCTTCAGAGCCAAAATGTCATGTCCCCAAAAAACCAAATGCATCCATTCTGCTTGACAGAGAGCAGACTATCTTCCAGCCACGTCCCACCTCTCTCCCTTGACACCTTTCATCTCCCTTCTTTCTCTACTCTTCTACTTTCCAGCACCTCTTTGGTTTCTATCTGCAGGCACATACTATAACAGCCCTAAAAGGGACAGGACACAGGTCCTGTCCTAGAGACCTGCTCTGCACAGTCCTCCTGACACCTGGATGTCAGAACAGGAAGGAACATGTCCTCTGAGATTCAAGGGGAGTGAATGCAACTGGCTCTGGGCTTCCCCACTGGGGCCACTTCTTGAGAGCCAACCTATGGGCTCAGAGCCATCTCCCAGTAGGTGCAAGACAAAGGAACACATAATGAATGAAGAAATCCAGGATGACTTACCTCCTAAGAATCCCTCTGCCATCCACATATTTGCCTATCACAGAGCCAGATCTCTGTTTCCAGTTTGCTTTGGAAGCAGCTGTGTTTGCCTTGGCCGCCTTATCTTTCTGTAGAAACACAAAGTGCCCTCAGATCCACACCTGCTGATTTGTCCTACTGTGGAGTCCCAAAAGGGCTCCACTTCCCCCCTTCACAGGTCAGGTTCTAAACAAAATTCCAAAATAAGAAGTTTTGGTTTTGGCTTCTCAGTCCAAGACGGCTTTCACTTAGTTTGGTTGAGATCTAAAAAAAAACCAAAAAAACAAAAACCTGCAACCACTGCCATCCTCCAACACTGCCTTTTATCGCCAGGATCTTGCCAAGTTGTAAGGGAGCTCTTCCACCTGAACAAGTTAGAGACCCACACACCAAGCTCTAAAGTACAACTGATTTCTCTGTTGTTCTCTTGCTGTGGGAAACAGCTCTCTGAAAGGCCTTGAGGATCCCACAAAAGCAAAAGCGAAGGCTTTCTTTCTCATTTTGAAAGCTGCTCATATAACCATATCTGGCATAAAGAAAAAAAAATAGAACTTACAGCTCACACTGGGCCGTACAATCAGTAGAAAGGCCCCAGCATCGACCCCCTGGTCCTTCCCTGGCACATCTGGAAAGCTAGCTCCTTCCGCGAGGCCCCCTATTGGCTTGAATCATTTGCCTGTTCGGTTTGCGGGGTCTCCTCCGCAGGGAGAGTTCTGGAAATTAGTAGCCCTCCCTCAACTGTACTTGGGGTTACATAATTTAAAAAAAAATAGACATAGACAGCTATGATAATCAGTGCACGAGAGTATAAAATACTATTTTAAACAAGGAAATTGTTAATATAAAATGCCAAATGATTAAAAAATAGAGACCTCTCTGTATAATTAATTATATTTTCCTTGCCTTGTTGATGTATTTGAAGTTTACTTAAGGTCAGGAAACTGATTCTTAAACAAGTTTTCTGGCCTTATTATTTGATTTATATCTTTTTAATTTACTGACCAAAGTATATTTTAACTTTCAGTGCAGTAGTCACGGGTGGTAACCATGCAGTCAAGTATTGTTATCAGTACTATCATTGAGCTGTATTTAAAATTTTAGTACAATATATTAAATGGAACAGAGGTTAATATTCAGGTACTAATTACAACTAGTCTGGCCTTGTTGGCAGTTAAATCTTATTTTGAATTGCAAATTGGTTAAATTCTATGTGGAATTTGCTGAGAAGAGAATGCAGACTACTGAAATGCCATTTTAGTTGTTTTCTGCCATAACCACAATGTACTAATGAGTCTGTGTTAAAAAGACTATTTTAGATGTATTTCCTGCTTTTGTAAGCGTTAAAGATTTATAAGAAGATTATTCAAACTATTTTTTATAAAATGAAAGCTATGATTTTTAATTTAACGGTTCCCCTGCTCCCCTTTTTTGGAAGATGCTCTGATTCCTTGTTAACTTTTACCCTAAAGCTTATATATGTTTTTTCTCATATGTGCTTCATGACATACAGGCAGCTCATGAAGGGATCTAATTTAATTTAGTGTTGTATGTACGTTCACGGCAAAGTTTTGAAAATAGAAAATGTTTTTTTCAAAAAAAAATTTTTTTTAAAGGCAAGCTCTATGCTAGAGGTGCTTGCACCTTCCGTAGAGTTTCTTTTCATTTCTTTTTTTTTAAATTTTTTTTAAAGATTTTATTTTATTTATTCATGAGAGATGAGAGACAGAGACACAGGCAGAGGAGGAAGCAGGGTCCATGCATGGAGCCCGATGTGGGACTTGATCCCAGGACTCCAGCATCATACCGTGGGCCGAAGGCAGGTGCTAAACTGCTGAGCCACCCAGGGATCCCCAACTCAGGTTTCTACCCAAGGTCTATACTGCAGGTCTCCCTCAGGAGCCTATAGCCTGTGACCCTACTAAGCAAATTGATTTTTGAAATGAATGTTCACTTAATATTACTGAAGTATGCCTAGTAGTCCCATTGATCTACTTCTTGCTTCCAACAGTGTTAGGATGGAACAGACCCAGGGACACCCTTTTTTCCAGCCTCTGGCCACCCTCTAACCTCTTTTCTAGTTGCCATAAGAGCTATTTCTCAGCTATCCTCGGCCTCTGAAACCAGTTAAGTTTTTTGAGCTTCGCTCCTTATTACCAGTTAACCATGATTGTCAGAATTATTCCAAGGTGGAAGCAGCCATTAACTACCTGGTCAACCTGTACCTGTAGGCCCTCCTGCACCTCCCCTCTATGTATTTCTGTTCCAACCATGAAGACATGGCTCAAAGAGTGTGGGCCACTTTTCTCATGAGTTGGTCAAGGAGAAGTTGAAGGGTCCTGAGTATCTCTTGAAGATGCAAGAGCATTGTGGCCACACCCTTTTCCAGGACATTTTTTTTTTTTTATAAATACAATCTCTTTACCTTTATCAAGAATAAGAAAATTTAATCATAATGTGATTTAGAAGTAACAAGTGAATTGGGGGATGTTAACAAGCGTTCATTGTGTGTTTCCAGATATGTTTTGTGTGCATGCATTTCTATCTACAAGTGTCACTGAGCTTTTAACACTAAGTTAATGTCACACAGTGTGGTAGAGGTATCTTTGAGCTTAAGAAAACACTTTTAACAGTATTTATCATATGTTTATATGAAGAAATGTAGAAAAATTATGGTACTGAATTTAAATGAACATCTACCTTATAAATAGGCTAGCTTGACTGGACGAAGTTTATTTGACTTCTTACATCCAAAGGATGTTGCCAAAGTAAAGGAGCAACTTTCTTCTTCTGATGTTTCACCAAGAGAGAAGCTGATCGATGCCAAAAGTAAGTGCTCATTTCAGCATGCCTGTTCTCTTGCCTCCTCCTGCTATGAAAGCTGTTTTGCAAGTTCATGGTAACTTTCACAGTGGAAGGGCTCACGTGTATTCTGGCTCAAGGCGATCCTTTTTTTGTCGGATGAAAAGTTGTAAAATCTCATTCTAGAGGCTAGGAAGTCCAAGATGGAGGTGCCAGCTGGTCTCCTTGTGAGCATTCTCTTACTTTTTCCCTTTGCTATGTCTTCTCCTCAGGATCCCTCCATCTCCCACCCAATAATCCAATGCAATGATTCAATACACAGTTTAGAGACTGGAGTCCACCCCGTTACCCTTCACAGGAGTACTGACGATTTGCAAGATGACAAGGAGAAGAGATTACGTGGAATGCATAGGGAAGTATTTATGGGCAGAAACAACTGTGCATCTTTAAAACACACTCCTTGGTTTGGCTCCAACTCCTCTCTATTTCCAAAGCCCCAAAGATGAGAAAGGGACCAGCTCAGGGGATCGATTAGGCCAGTGCCCTAATCGATGTGCAGTGAGTGGGGGCTTGCAGCCCTGCTCACAATGTTCCCCAGCAGATGTCTTCCAGGACATGAGGGGGAGTTAGATCACAGGAAGAATCTCTCATTAACCAATCATCCCCCACAATTCCCAGTGATTCTAATGAGAGAAGGAGGGGCTGCAGTGCTCCCAGGGCCCCTGAAGGTATGGCTATAATGATTCCAAATTAATCTTTAATTATTATCCAGCATGAACATGATTTTATCCCTCTTTCTTCTATTCCCCACTAGGGTTCTTAATTCCATTCCCTTTTCAAAGCAAAATGAGTTTGGCAGGTGAAAGGAAGTGAGGCCAAGGAATTAGGGTGACATTTGGTTTTAAGTTTTAAAATAAATTCAGTGTTACTTCTAAAACAATTATAACTATTATCATCATCAAACAAACGTGTAGGCTTAAGTGTTGCTCTGATAGTACATAGAGGTGGGCGGTAGAGAAGTTTGCTGCCAATCAGTGACAGGAAAGAAATAGGGGTATAACAAGGTTCCCCCTGGGATTTGCAGTTGTAAACCAGGCCAGACCTAATTCATAGCAAACCACCCACCTTATGCTGACCACATTCAGGCCACTGTCCAGCTCAGAGCCCAGAGACCATGATCCTCCTCTTTCCAAGAGTTTTTCTCAAAAATCCCTATAATATGGAGAAAAGGGTAGGAATTCCCTTTCCTCATATGAGAGTTGGGATCATGGTTGGGGAAGCTAATGATTTTTCCAGGACATATGGGAAATTCACCATGTGCTAGATCCTGATGATTAGGAAGTTACATCAGTGAGTCCTGCCCTCCTTTTCCTTCCCTTCAGAGCATCCAGTGACTCCTATCTAAAGAGGAGGATGAGGAGAGCATGGAATCTTGGATTTTGTTCAATGTGGCTCAAAGTGAAGACCTATTATAAATTGATATGGCACTCTGTGGTATTTGGGAGAGTATGTAAGTTCAGGTATAGAGGAGCAGGGGTCCCCATAGGGTAAAATATATGTATTTAAAATCAACTATGTTAATAGTGAAATATACATTTTTAATTCATTCTATGATGGTATAAGAATGCAAAATTTTCATCAAGAGATAAAAATTTTAATGAAGAAAAGAAAAACCTGTGAGCATTTTCATTAAAAGTGATCATGACATTTCAACTGTGCCATCTCCTGGCTTTCCATGTCCAGGAAATCTGTGATCCTCCCAAATATTTTAGTCTCTGTATGCCAAGAGGAAAGTGTGTTACTTCATAGAAAATTCACACACTGCTACTCAGTAGGCCACCCTGTGCATTTTTATTATTAAAAAAAAAAAAACCATGCCATTGTCTGCTCACACAGAAAGATGAGCCTGACGTCATGGACATTCTTGGGCCTGTCCCAGCATGGGCTCTGACTACCAGTGAACCCAAATGCTGTCGGAAAAAGGATCACAGAGCAATTACCTGAAAATGTATATCCCGTTCATCCCGAAGGTGCTTGTTTCTTTCCCTGCAGATGGAAAAAGGGAATCTATTCAGACACGGCATTTGCAGTGAATAAAGCCAATAGCAGCCAGTTTGCCAGTGAGAGAGGTGCAGAGAAAAGCTTGACGTGGAAGGCGCAGTGAGTGTAGAAAGTCTTTCCTTAGGGATTATGACAGAGGTTAGTTTGTCAAGCTGTAAGTCAGTTGGAGGCAGGGAGTAAACAGAGTGGCCCTTCAGGATCCTGCACTTCAGGATCAGGGGGTGACCAGGAATTCCAGCTGCACCTGTGAACTTGTTATTGGGTGTTTGCACTCTCTCTGGACCATTCATTTCATGCATGCATGCAGTCACTCAACAACTGTCTCCTGAGCACCCATTCCATGCTAAGCAGGGTTCTAGCTATCAAGGTTACAACCAACAAATAAAAGAAAAATTTCCTGTCCTTGGGAAATTTTATTTTAATGCAGAGGTCATTGCTATTGAGAGAGAGAAACCGGGGACTGGAAAATAGTGTCTGAGGGTGCAGTGGTATTTCAGCAGGGCATTCAGGGAGACAGCATCTGAGGCTTGAGGAGGAGAGGGGAGCGATGCTGGTATTTGAGCTTGGTAGAGCTTCACAGGCAGAGGAGACAGCAAGGGCAAAGCCTGGAGTCAGGCTCTCTTGGATGTGTGTGAGGAGCAGAAGGGAGGGCATAAGAGTGCTCAGAGGAGAGCCATTAGGATATGACATCAGAGAAAGGTGCAGGGACAAGTAGAGACCTGACCATTCGTGGTCTTGTGGGCCATTGTAGGAACTTGGGATTTTACTCCAAATGAGACATGAGGCCATTGGGGGGGCAGTGGCAGCAGAGTGTCCTGATCTGACTCACGTTTTATACAGAGCCCTATATAGTACAGATGCTGGGCTAAGAATACACTACTGGACACAAGAGTGAGGCCCTGAGAACTGACCACTCTTTTAGGCAACATGGAGGTCACTGGTTTCACTTCCAGTGCAATTGAGGTAGAAGGAGCCTGACTAGTGCATCAAGAGGGAGGAAAAGAAGAGACAGAATGCAAACATAAGCAATTCTTTTGAAAGCCATTAAAAAGATGAGAAGTGGCTGGATGGGGAAGTGGTGACAGGAGATACCAGGTAAGAGATGTCAAAGGGACACAACGGACCATGGAGGAGAGAGAATGCATGCTGGAATAGTCCTCGACAAAGGTGAGACATTCCAGTGCACAGCTGGGAGCCAGCCGTACAGGGCAATGGTCCACCACGCTGGAGAAGGCAAGAGGTGGATGCAGATGGGCATGGGGGATGTGCTCACGTGGCGGTTCTGCCTGTCTCCTTCCAGGGCACCCCTGGTTCTGTAAGCAGGCTAGCAGCCTTGCACCTGGGTGAAGGTTCAAGGGCTCTGGGAAGCCCCGTCTCTATCAGGGAGTATGCTGTGCTGTCTCCTGCTTCGTGCAGCCATCTCCGTGCATATAGTCACTCATACACATCGTCTGATTCTCAAAAGAAGCCTGGGAGGCAGGTATGAGAAAATTAACACTCCCAAGTAAATTGCCCAAGGTCACAGAAGGTCATAAGGGGCAGTGCTAGGTTCCAAAGCACATGTTCCTAAGTGTCCTAAAATTGTTTCCATTTGCCCCTTCCTCAGCCCATCACATCCCAGCCACTGTCCTGATTCCACCTGCTTCCTCCCCTCAATCTCAACTCCACATTCTTGCTAGCCCTTGCCCAGCATTTGCTCTCTCCTTGACTCAGTTTCCCCATGCTCTCTGTCACTACTCTGTGATTTCACTGTGGAGGAAAAATCTGCCACGGGGGCCTTCTCCGTTGTATCTGGGCTGCCACTGGCTGCAGACTCGAAGCTTGTAAGCGAGCAATAGCACAGAAAGGCTTCAGGCATGTGATTCTGCACAGATGCTAGTCTCTGTCAAAAAGATCCATATGCAGAAAGCTGCCTTGTCATTCTCTTCTGCTCATTCCCTTTCAATCTGTCCTTTTCTTCTAAGTACAATAGAAAAAAGTGGGGGGGGGGGAACCCTCCAAAACGTGTCCTTGTTCTCTTCCTTCCACCAAAGCCTTCCTAAGAATCAAGATTGGCTCTCAAATGGATTAGAACTTGGCTACATCCAAACCCCATTCCATCCCCCCAGCCTGGGCAGCCCCGTTTGAATCATGTATTGAGTGAAGAAAGTCTGAAATGCGTTCAGCTCGGAGCACTTTTCAATTGGGTAGCATCACAGATGCCAGACACGGTAACCTCACCTTGCTTTCAAATAAAACAAAATAAGAACCGGGGCGCCTGGGTGGCTCAGTTGGTTAAGTATGTGACTCTGGAGTTTGGCTCAGATCATGATGTCAGGATCCTGAGACTGAGCCCCATGTAGGCTCCGTGCTCAGTGCAGAGACTGCTTGAGGATTCTCTCTCTTCCTTTGCCCCTCCCCCACTCAACCTCTAAATAAATAAATGAACAAACAAATAAATACTAAAAACAAGTCAGAGTGTCCCTGATTGAAGTCCACTCACTGCACTTTAAAAATCAGAACCCAGGGTGCCTGGGTGGCTCAGCAGGTTAAGCATTGGCCTTCGGCTCAGGTCATGATCGCAGGGTCCTGGGATAGAGCCCCGCTGAGCAGGGATCCTGCTTCTCCCTCTCCCTCTGCAGCTCCCCCTGCTTGTGCTCTCTCGCTCTCTCTCTCTCTCTGCCAAATAAATAAATAAATCCTCAAAAAATAAATAAATGAAAAATAAAAATCAGAACCCAAAGTCCCCGTGCCTCATCACCACGCCCAAGAGGTGTCTGGCAGACAGAACATATTGCAACCTGGAAACCTCACAGGCAAAAGTGAAAAATCTCATCTTTCCACATACCAATTTGGTTTGGGGTTTGGGGTGAGCACATCCCAGACCAATGAACTTCGAATTTCCAGTGAATTTTAGCAAGCTAAGGAGACTCTAAATTCCTTTGTTCTGTTTGTGCTCTATTCATGATTTATTTACTCACTCAACAGACATTAAGAGAATATGGAAGAACCCAGAGAATCAGCCAGATATGGATCTCAATTCTGGCTCCCGCAGTGAGTAGCTGTGTCTCTTTTGGTAAATTGCTTCATTTCTCTGCTATCAATTTCCTCCTCTGTTAATTCCTCCATCAGCAACTGCCCTCCTCTCCTTAGTTTTGTTGAAGATGAAAGGGTGCTATATCCGCCCGAGGGCGGAAGCTCAAGAAATTCAGTTCCCTCCTATGGGAGCAAGTACCACAGAAGGTGCTGTGAGAGAGCCACCAAGAACAAGGCCGAGCTACCTGCAGAGGCACAGACTGGAGAGGGATGTGAGTGTGTGTGAATGGACCACACACGATATGCTGGGGATCGGCGAATGAGGGCACTCTCCCAGCAGCTACGACTGCTCAGAACGTAGGCAGGGAAGACTCTCAGATTGGCCCTGCCCACCCAAGGCACCTGGGATGTGATCTCGGAACACACCAGTGCTCACGCACCTCAGGAAATCCAGCTGCTTCAGGAGTCCTGACTTCTCACGCTGCAGGCTCTCTGTCACGCGGTACACTTCCCTGAGGAAGAGGCAAACACAGCATTGATGAGCTTGCATTCTAGGGGTGTAAGCTACCACGGTGTGAGGGGTTGTGCTGAAGTTAGATGCCTTGGACCCTCACCCTGGATCCCTGCAGGCAGTACCCCACACTGGGGACAGGAGAGGGTTTAGAGGAATATGCCTCCTCTGGGGAGCACCTGCTATGTGCAGGTGCTTTCAGCCATGAACTCACTTAATCAGCACGCACTCCCTATTTGGAAGGTGAAATGACCCCTTCCAATGGGGATCCAAATGATCCCCTATCATTTCATAGACAGAGATAGTCAAAGAGTCAGTAACTCTCCCCGTGTCACACAGACAATCCATGACTGAGCCAGGGTTCTAATCTAAATTAGGACCTCCAACTCCCAAACCCATGAACAGGGCTCCATGAACCCATGAACTGCACTGCCTGCCTGGGCTCTAGTTGGTCCCATCCTACCCAGAATTCAGAGAATTAGAACCAATATTCTTCTCCAGCCCAATCTTGAGGGTGAGAGCAGAACTTGTATTTTTTTTCCCCTGATGCTGATTTCATTTGTTTCCAGGAGCTCCAGAAGAATCCTTTCCCCTTCCCGATCTTCCTCTATAAGCCTCCGATCTGTTCCTACTGTTGGCCATTCATTTCTTTAACTTAGGATTTCTCATCTCTAGCCACATAGCAGAGATTAAATGTATCAATTATAATCAGATGCTTATATCATAGCATGAGCATGTCAATCATATCAGGAGTTTTGAGGAAGGGGAGGGAGAAGCTCAGAGCTAGGTGGGGTGTCTGGAGAGTAACTCAGAGGATGAGCAGAGGCTGCTCTGGTTTGGTCTGTGTTTTTTTTTTTTTTTTTTAAGATTTTATTTACTTATGGGGGTGGGGGCAGCGGGCAGAGGGAGAAGCAGGCTCCCTGCAGAGCAGAAGCCCAATGCAGGACTTGATCCCAGGACTCCGGGATCACGACCTGAGCCAAGGCAGTGGCTTAGCTGCTGAGCCACCAAGGTGCCCTTGTATGCTCTGGTTTGTTTGTATCTCTACAGGCAACCAAGGGCCCACGCAGCATAAAGACAGAGTCAATAAATACCAGTAAGAAACAAAAGGAGAGTGGGGGAGGGAAGAAGGAAGGTGGGGATGGAGGAAGGAAGAGAGGAAGGAAGGGGTGAGTGGAGGAGAAAAAAAGAAAAAAGGAAAGCAGAACTGGATGACATTGGAGGATAAGCCTCGTTGAACTTCACAACTTTGCCTTCCTCCTTCCCTCTGTGCTTTGCACCATGGTTTAGAAATGATTAAATCACCCCTAAGCTTACTGCAAAAGGCCTGAAGTTCCACATTTCCAAACCACAGTAGAGCTTCTAGTATAGGGAGCATCTTCCAGCCTCACAAACGTCCATTTCCCTAGGCTGTCCAGCTACCTGGATTGTGCACACACCCGGGCTGGGCAAGGACAGTCACCCCTCTGCCGCTGCCCCCTCAATGCGATTTACTGAGCTGGCAAAAACAGCACCTGTTTGCTTAATCCATCCAGACTCGGGCCAAACCCACCATAATCAGATTCCTTAAAAGGTATCTGTGTGGTCTTTTCCCCTTTATAGAATAATTATAAAGTCAATCTACAACAATAACAGCCTGAATCAAATTCTAAGTTCACCTCAGACAATCCTAATTAAGCAACAAAACTTCTCTAGCTCCTGCAGAGCTTCAAATTCCTAACATTTTATTACCAATTATATTTAATTTCAACTTAAGGGAAAACAATGTATTTTCCATTATCCAAACCGGGTCCCCAAATCCCTGTGTCGGATTCTGCTGTGATTAGCAGTACGTGAGAGCGGCTGCCTGTGCTGCCGCTGTGCC
Source organism: Vulpes vulpes (assembly GCF_048418805.1). Lineage (NCBI taxonomy): Eukaryota > Metazoa > Chordata > Mammalia > Carnivora > Canidae > Vulpes > Vulpes vulpes. The sequence continues at coordinate 40,616,907 of NC_132787.1, read as the reverse complement.
CGGGGAGCCAGATGGCTCTGTGGTTCCTCCGTCCCAGCCTTGCGTTCTGATCCTCAACCAGAGGCAGACAGCTTTGCCCCTGCTGAGGAAAACCTCTCCTTGGAAATCTGAGGTCTGTGTTCTCACAGAATGTTTGATTTATGAGCCAATTTCTAAGAAACGAAGCATTCCAGGTGTTTGTCCTGTGCACATAGCACCAGTTGGCCTTGGAAGCCACACACACACACACACACACACACACACACACTCACTCACTCACACATGTACTTACACATGTATGCTACGTATCTATGGGAATGCATGTCTACCCATTTGTCTAAATACAAATACATACATCCGTTTAGATATACACACATATTCAGACTTTTCATGTGTTAACAAAAACAAAGACATTCCTGAAAAACAAAATGACACTTGGATATTTGACCAAATGACCTTCTAACTAGACATCATACAGGTTTATACCTGGTAATGTGTGGACCAAAAAGAGAAAGAATTTTTCATAGGAGTGACTGCTGAGAGGTTTATGGTTGTCTTTAGAGAAATGCTGTTGGCTTTGTCTTCTGGAGGGGGATGAGATAGGGAGCATCTCCAAAATATATTGTCAAGTGAAAGCGAAGGCTAATGCAGAACATCATGGTACCATTTTGTAAATGAAGGTTGTGCGTGTGTGTGTGTGTGTGTGTGTGTGTGTGCGCGCGCACGCGCATGCGTGCTTGTATTTGCATAGAACATTCTGGAAGGATTCACAAGAACCCAGGACTGATGACCTCTGCATGATCACAGGCTTGGAGTCATGGGAGGGGCAGGGGGCATGCTGGCCTCTTTTTGAGTGTATATCCCTTCGTGCCTTGTCATAAACTACCTACCCCCACGTAAAAATTCATTAACAAGATAAAAAGAGGTACAGTTTTTCAGCTGACCTTCATCTTTATATTATCTCTCCTGTCTGATTGTTCTCTCTTTATCTTATTTTAAAATCAAGTTCTCCTTTCTTGAGCATCTTCAGAGAAAAGAAAAATTAATTCTGCCCATTCAGAATTCTAGCTGATAAATGACTAAGTCTTTTTATCTCCCAATTGCATCCTCTCCCTTCCCAGCTGCTCTGGTGCAACATCAGGCAGCAAGATGTGGGAAGGAGCACGTGCTATTGGGAGAACTAGGTTCTGTCCCTATTTTCTGACATTAACTAGCTGTGTGGCTTTGGGTCTGCTGCTGCAGCTCACCGAGCCTCAGTTTCCTAGCTTGTAAAAGGAAGGGGTGGATTAGGGCACTTGGGTTCTATCAGTACTGTTGGTCTGGGATTCGTTCTACAGAGAACAAGCTGAGGCTTTCACTGCCCTTGTCTCCTGAACTCCCTGGACAGGACACTCTCTCCTGGGCTTCAGGCACGCTTTCGGACTGCAGGAGACACTGCACGCCTTTTGAAAGCAGGTCGTGGAGGTTCTGAAATCGTTTATCTCTCTCTCCCAACCCTCTTTCCCAATTCCCAGCCTCCAGAGATTGTGTCTTTGGCTCGGTTAATTAAGATAAGACTTCAGAAAGATTCTTATCCTCATGCTGCGATGTGATACCCCAGCACTGGGTGTTTATTTCCATTTGCTGTTCTAATGCTTGTGCCTTCAGATGTTTGTTGTTTTAGAACTTGATTGAATTTTAAGAGCCTGAATCCTTAATTCTGTTGGTAAAGTTAAATGCCTTTGCCTTGTTGGCCTGCTCTCAACGAGGCAAACCGATTTTGCTTGTTGACAATGAAATACGCTGTCCTGCCACTGGTCATCCAAGAATTGGAGTGAAGGGATTTGTTTTGCTTTAAGTCAGCTACAAGGGAATACAAGGGTTTTGTTTTTTGTTTTTCTTAACTAGAGAAATCTTACTAGGGTAAAACTCCACATGCAAACACATTTCCTTTGTCCTCCTCTTGCCCCCGGCCAATCAGTCTCAAGCAGTACAGCACAGCACATACAGAACAGACAGCAGAACAATGATTTAAGCCTATGGACCCAAATGTTGTCAGCAGTCAGACGGAGGGACGGCTTTCCCTTCTGAACAAGGGAAGAGTTAACGTATGTAAAACTCAAGCACTGCTATGTAGTACTGCCCTCTGAAATCAGACTCTCTCTAATACCTGGCACAGGGCTAGGCACGCGTGACCTCCTGCAGCATGAATGAATGAGAGCATGAGCGAATAAGGAATGAACGATGGCTAGTCCTACTGTCTAGCTGGCTCATTACTCACTGTGGGGAGTCAGCCGGATGTGTCTAGCACTGAGCATCATGGGACAGTTACTTAAAACCCCTGACCCTCAGCTTCCTCTTCCAGAGAGTGCATAATAATGGTACCTGCCCCATCAGGATGCTATCAAGTTCGTAGGGAATAATGTCAAATTATGGACATACGGGTGATACACTGAATGCATAACATAGTAATCAGTGCAGAGCAGTGTTCAATGTATGTCTGACAAGTGACTAAGTAAACGAATATTCAGGTAAATGTGTGAACAAATAAACAAGTGAGGTCCTTGTCCTGGGCCTGCCAGGGAGTGCATTTGCTCTCAGAACCTGATGCTCCCAAGATAAGACGAATGTCTGGTCCCCAGGAATTCCTCAGGCTCAGCACACTGACCTAGCCCTTGATCCTGCCTCACACGTGCCTCTGCCTAGCAGGCCAAAAACAGCTCACTGACAAACTAGGCCCTGAGAGATGCGGGCTTCCCTACACTGGGCCCACCCAAAGGAGAAAGTGGGCAGACTGGAGTGAAGATTCCAGGGCACTGTCACATGCTCCATCAGATTCTTTTTTTTCCTTTTTTAAAAATATTTTATGTTTATTTACTCATGAGAGACACAGAGAGAGGCAAAGGCAGAGACACAGGCAGAGGGAGAGGCAGGCTCCATGCAGGGAGCCCGATGCGGCACTCGATCCCAGACCCCAAGATCATGCCCTGAGCCGAAGGCAGATGCTCAACCACTGAGCCACCCGGGTGTCCCAACACTCCATCAGATTCTATGCTGACCCTCAGGAGCCTACCTGCTTCACTCTTGATCTGAGTCTCCCTGGTCTCTCAAACAGGACAGTTACCTCTCTCTCTCTCTCTCAAACAAATACATTTTTTTTAAAGTTTTTTAAAAATAAAATAAAAAGGGGTGCCTGGGTGGCTCAGTCAGTTGAGTGACTGACTCTTGGTTTCAGCTCAGGCTGTGATCTCGGGTTCCTGGGATCAAGCCCCGCAATGGGCTCTGTGCTCAGTGGGGAGCCTGCTTCTCCCTCTCCCTATGCTCCTCCCCCTGCTCCCCCTGCTCATGTGTACATGCTTTCTCTGCCTCTCACATAAATAAATAAATCTTAAAAAAAAAAATCTGATAGTCACTTATGGTCCATCTGCTCACTCAGTCTTTTCTCAATTACTGCCTTATATTTGTTGGTTGAATATTGCATCCTTCTAATTACATAATACATTTTCCAAGAATAGGGTTCTAGATTTCCTATGAATCCTAGATTATGCTTGCCACAGTACTGGTCTGCCTAATGGCCTCAGGATCCCAGAAGAGGTTTTCAGGGAGCAAGGAGCCCGCAAGCCCCACATGATAGGCAAGGCAACAGGGTCTCCAAAAGAGGAGACAGCTTGCTCACAGGAAGGGGTGGGGCTGGCCAGCAGTGACAGGAGCTCTTGAAAGCCTACTCACATCTCCTTCTCCTGGTGGAGTTGGCAGGCCTCTTGTTGGAGGCTTTCCAGCTGCTGCTGGGCATCCTGTAGCTCCCGGGAGGTCCGCTCTAGCTCCCGAGCCAGCTCCTGGTTTGTGACTTTCAGTTTGGTATTCTCAGCCTTGGTTTCATGCTCATCATTTTGCAGCATGGTGCACTGGCCTTCCAGCTGGAAAGGAGAGTGGGGGAGCAGAAAGGAATGATAAACAACCACCATCTAGTCTGGCCTGTGCCCTGCAACTTCCCCTCACTTTCTCCACTTGGTGGGTGGGAGGCCCTAGCTGCCAGTCTTCGCTGTCCCTGAGCCTCAATAGGCTTTGTCCTGCTCCTTAATTCACAGGGATGCCCTTTTGGAGGCAGGGAGGAACTTTCAGAGCATATCTCATCTCTCCCCCGTCTCCACAGGGCTTCTGAACAGTCCGGAGGGAGCAGCACCATTCAAAGACAGCTAGGGAAGGAAGGTGAACGAGCCATCTGTGTCCCCCATCCCAGGGATGATCATGCCGATCATTATCATCTCATCCATGGTCTCAAAAGCTACAACCCAGCAATTGCACTACTGGGTATTTACCCCAAAGATGCAGATGTAGTGAAATGCTGGGATACCTGCACCGCAATGTTCATATCAGCAATGTCCACAATAGTCAAACCGTGGAAGGAGCCTCGGTGTTCATCGACAGATGAATGGATAAAGATGTGGTTATGTATACAATGGAATATTACTCAGCCATTAGAAACGACAAATACCCACTATTTGCTTCAACATGGATAGAACTGGAGGAGGGTATTATGCTGAGTGAAGTAAGTCAATCAGAGAAAGACAATCACCATATAGTTTCATTCATAGGGGTAATATAAGAAATAGTGAAAGGGATTATAGGGGAAAGAAGGGAAACTGAACAGGGAAAATTTAGAGAGGGAGACAAACCATGAGAGACTCCTAACTCTGGGAACCAAGCAAAGGGTTGCAGAAGGGGAGATGGGCAGGGGGTTGGGGTAACTAGGTAACAGGCACTAAGGAGGGCACTTGACAGGATGAGCACTGGGTGTTATACTGTATGTTGGCAAATAGAACTTAAATAAAAACAAATGAAAAAAATTAAAAATTAAAAATGAAAGAGACACCCTAAATCCCTCTTGTCTTTTCAGCCAATTGTCTCCCTCAGCCCTAATGGACACGGAAAGCAGCTAAGTGGCATTCTTCATAGAACCATCCTTCTCAGTTTTAAATGCTGACAGTTAATCTATTCCCTTTTTTCTTCACTCAGCTAAATAAGTCCACTTCCTTTAAGCTAGAGAAACTTTGTATGGTGGCCAGAAACCCTGGAAATTCTTAAGAAATAGCTAAAACAGGTCAAACCAAACATATACCTTTTTTCATATCCCTAAAGCAACTAAAAAACCTGCATTTGCATAAGTGCAGCTTTTCTTGGCTGGTGGTTTGGTTCTGCTTTGCAGAGCTTCCAACCCTCTCACCAGAGGAGGACTCAAACCAAAGCAAATATATCATAATAAATTTAGTTTAATGAATGTGGCCAGTAAGAGGCGGAGGAAACAGCAACAAGGAATTTTGTGTGGTTCTCAAGAGGCTCCTGTGTAATCAGGCAAGCATGTAGTAATTAAATCGAGTGGCAATCATTCATTTGAGGGATAAGTCTAATTGGTAAGAATTTAATGCATAATAGTGATGAGAAGAAAGAGTAGGAGAAGGTATGGCTGTGGAAGGGGAATGGCAAGGCAGCTGGCAGTTTCTGGAGTTGAAATCATCTTGCTCACAGAAGGAAGAAGTCAAAATCCATAAGTCGGGTAGCAGCCGAGGGGACAGTCTCTAGCTTCAGCATGGGGCAGCTTTGAACATATTCTAATGTGTTGCTAAAAATAGCCTCCCTATTCAAATGGAAGCAATGTGTCTGGGTCTATTCAGGTCTAGATTCCTTCCAGCGCCAGACAAAACAAAACGAGAGGCCAAGTGGCACCCAGGCCTCTGTCCCCGACAGGCCCTTGCTTTAGTGAGGAAGCTGTGAGTGTCAATTTGCCTAAGTGATCAGTCTTCCTGGGTTCATTGACCAGCCATGGTGGATGGACACTGCCCTATATGATGCACAACCCAGACTGCCTCCCAGGGGCTCAGGTCCATCAGAGGAATATCTGGTGTCTGCATCCATCCTGTGGGCTGATGGGAACAGCCACAAAAAAAGGATGCAAACCTTTCCCGGGCACATAGGAAGACAAGGGATGGACAAATTGATCTTTGAAGAGCCTCTTCCAATTGGAGATACCCATGGCTATCCAGGCAGGAAGACATCACCATTTGCAGCCTCCCCTACACCATCAGTGACTGTGTCCCTTGTACCTCAGCATCCCTCTCTTCTCTTACACAGAATGTAGGAAATAAATGAACATTTTGGCATTCTGGTGGCTCTTGAACATAATTATGTGACGACATCTTCAGATGCCTCAAGGGAGAATTCTTGGCAACTTTCCTAAATGAAACACCTGGCACTGGAGAGGTAATGGCTTTATCTTGGGATCACCTGTGATTTCAAATGCTATCTTTTGTACAGTTGAATGGCTCTTCTTGGATTAAAAACAGACAAACAAACAAACCCAAATCCTTAAGTGAATAACAGGGAAAGTAGGCAAGAGCCAGGAGAGGATGGAGTGAAGAGCCAGATGCTTTAAAGTCACAATGAAAGCATACCCTCTTCTGCTTCTGGATAAGTTGCTCCAGCTCCTGCTCCTTCGACAATAATTTCTTCTCCAGCTCCTGACTGTGGGCCTGAAATCTCTCTGTGTCCTGCCAGGCCAGAAAGAAGGACATGTGAGGCCCAAAATGCACCTGGGATGTAGATATTTTCCCCACCTTGGACCTGCTCGACAAACAGAGCCCACTCATCCTTTGGGTGAGCCCTCAGTAAGGCGTGACACTAACTCCCACCAAGTGTGACCATGACTAATGCCTGATGCCTGTGCGTCGCCCCCCAGAAAGAAGGCAGCATCAGTTGGCGGTGGAGTCCTGAACACAGAGAATGGACAGGAGCCTAAGTTTGAATCCCAGGCCCCACATCTTCCCATCTGTAAACGGGGGTGGGGGTGGGGTGGGGGGTGGGGGGGTGGCGGGCGGGACATGTAGAATGACCTTCTAATGTGGCTTCTCTGTTCCATGGTGGGCACTAGCACTCGAACTTAAACTGCCCTTGCTCAGGAAACACAGGCCACGGCAGGCATCTTCCTCTCTAGGGTGTGGTTCCTTGCTCTTCCCCACTGTGACTGAGCTGGCCCAGCCCTGCTCTTTGTGAAATCTCTGCTCCTGTGCTCAACAACAGCCCATCCCCTCCTGCTCTGAGCAGAGAACTCCGTGTGAGGAGCTCAGCATGGGGTAAAGAGAAAACTATGTGGATTGTCCGGTCATCTGTCACTCCCACAGAGCCGGAGCCAGGAGACTGGGGTTCCAGCTGTGGCCTTACCCAGTTGACTTACTTCACTCATCTATCATTATTTCTTTGTTCACAGGATAAAAACAAAAATATGCAGGCCACCTGCAGCTCGCCACTCTCCTGAAGGCAGAGAGGAGGTGCAGAACATACAGGAAGAGGAGAAAACATTACAATGTCCATATAGCTCACTGCAGGAGCCCCGGGGTTCCGCCTGCTCAAGAGGAATGCCCAGCTGTGGGATGCTGCATGCTACAGGGGCTATGGGGATGGGCATGACAGCGCCCTGGGGGGCGGGAGGGCACGCAACCACTCCCAGGGTACAGGCCTTTGGCTCAGGATTAGTTCCGGGGCTCATCACCTATAGACACTACCTGGTTCCTCAGCCCGTTCTCTGGCAGGTAAATAGAGCTCAGGCAAAGCCTGTGATTGTCCTCATGTCAACCACATGCAGTGGACAGAGGCAGGATTTGACCAGGCAGCTCCTGCTCTCCACACTTTGACCAGGGGCCGAGCTTCACTCAGCTTGGTCATCGCACACAGAGTAGGTGTCCCATGCATGGTGCTGGGGACGGGGAGCTCCAGAATTCCAGTGCCATGCTGCCATCCCCACAATGGGCCTGCAGAGTGTCTTATTTCCCTTGGTGGCACAGACTGTCCAGGGCATCTATTATCCTGGAGCTGGAGCATGCAAGCGATAGGTATTTCCCTCATGGTCAAACTGCTACTTGTAGCACCAGGATCCAAGCACTGGCCAGAAGGGCCAGCCCCTCCCATGTTGCCATAAACTGTAACACCAGGACCCGTGGGTGGCTCAGCAGTTGAGTGTCTGCCTTTGGCTCAGGTTATGATCCTGCGGTCCTGGGATCTAGTTCCGTATCAGGTTCACTGTGGGGAGCCTGCTTATCCTTCTGCCTATGTCTCTCTTATGAATAAATAAAAATCTTAAAAAAAAAAAAAAAGAAAAAAGAAACTGTAATACTACTGTCCTCACGCTGTGGTCAGGCAAAAGCCGGTGTTTGCAAAGCCAAACACATTTTAATGGTTTCCATGTTTATGCAAAAAGTGTAAATCTAGGCACCAGGCCTGAAAGGCATGGGGTACTAAGAAGAGGAAGGAGGGAGCAGAGAGTGGGTGCAGGGATACAGAAGCATGGTTCTATCACCTGGCATGATCCTAAAGTGTCTCTGAAGGTTTTCCTCTGACCTCATCCCATTCCCAGTTCCCAGGCCTTGGCCCACCTTTCACTTCTGGTAGCATGCTTCTTTCTTTAGCAGGACTTTGACCTGTAGTCATGGCCCAGCAGTAGATCATTTGGGGTAAAGGGAGGGGCTCCCCTACTGCAGGGAGGAAAAAGTCTGCTGTTCTCAGAAAACTATTTTAGGGTCCACTAGGTGACAAGTGTTTGAGTTCTGTCTGCCTGATACTCATCCAACTACGCCAAAGGTCCGGGACAGGCTGAATGTTCTAAAGCTCCAAAAAAGAATAAGTGGTGGGGGGTGAGGTCTGAAAATGCTGACAAGCCTTCAGAGGGGTCTCATTGGAGAATATGACTGGCTTTTTCTGGAAAGCATTCTGACTCCACTTCAGTTTTTTTTTTTTTTTTTTTTTTAAGATTTTATTTATTTACTCATGAGAGACACACAGAGAGAGAGAGGCAGAGACACAGGCAGAGGGAGAAGCAGGCTCCATGCAGGGAGCCCCATGTGGGACTTGATCCCAGGTCTCCAGGGTCATACCATGGGCTGAGGGTGGCGCTAAAGTGCTGAGCCACCTGGGCTGCCCTCCACTTCAGTTTGAATGACATTTGTGATAGATAATAAATAGACCCTTGGTGTGGGTAATCCAGCCAGCATAAAATTAAAAATCAGTTCAAACCAGCCTGCATTAAGGAGGAGGGATGGGGTTGTGACCATAGCCCATGTATGGTTCTGAGAGGCAGGGGACGACGTGGTCTCTATGTTGTATCCTCATAAGTCATATGTTAAAACTTATCCCCTAGGTGGTGCCCCCAGGAGGTGGGTCTTTTGGGAGGTGAGTAGGTCATGAAGGCAGAGCCTGCATGAGTGGGATTGGTGCCCTTATGAAAGAGATCCCCCAGGCACCTGCCTACCCCCTCTGCCACATGAGGACACAGGGAGAAGGCCACAGCCAAAACCAGAAAGTGGGCTCTCACCAGAACCTGACCACCATGGGGGCCCCGGTTTTGGGCTTCCGGCCTCCAGAACTGTGAGAAATAAATGTTTGTTGTTCATAAAACTCCATTTTATGGCATTGTTTTAACAGCAGCCTGAACTAAGGGAGGAGGCTACCCTTTTTCTATTGAGACCCCACCAGGGGGATAATCCAAAAATGGATAAGAGAGAGTTTCCTGTAGCTTTGTTTCATAAATATGTTCCCAAGAGGACCCTGCTTAGCTTGAAAAAAAGAGAGAATTTTGCCAATCTTGACCTCCCAACACAAATAGCAGGGCTTAATAGGAGGCTCAGACTAGGGATCCCTGGGTGGCACAGTGGTTTGGCGCCTGCCTTTGGCCCAGGGCGCGATCCTGGAGACCCGGGATCGAATCCCATATCAGGCTCCCGGTGCATGGAGCCTGCTTCTCCCTCCGCCTGTGTCTCTGCCTCTCTCTCTGTGTGACTATCATAAATAAATAAAAATTAAAAAAAAAAATAAAGTGGATTTTCCTTTAAAAAAATAAAAAGGAGGCTCAGACTAGGACGAGGGGATGTAAGTTTTAAATGTTCTCTCACAGTGTCTGAGAAGGGGGGAATTTGACCTGTCTTGGGCATTACATTTCTAGGTGTCTAAGGGAAAGGACCGGAAGCATAGGCTCTAATGATGGTGTCCTGAGGGGAGTTGCTGGGAGTTGCTCTGGGAGATGGTGCCCAGCGGAATGAACTGCATTCAGGCGGGCCTGCCATCTAGGTGTGGGGATCAGCCAAAGTGACCCAGGCTAGAAGCTGCTGTAAGGGGCAATGCATGGACCCTCATTCTTTCATTTATTTATTAGCTCATTCTTTTGTCCCTTGTTCATTCATTCAGTGATTCAACATGTGTTTGTTGAGTGCCTACTATTCAAGTATGGCTGAGGTGCTGTGGACACATGAGCAAGTGAAGATCCCTGCTCTTGCAGAGCTTTCCTGTTAGGAGGAGACCAACAACAATTTGGTTTAATTTCCTTGCCACATTTGAAATTAACTGCCACATTTGAAGGTGACAGATGCCGTGAAAAATCTAAATAAAGCAAAGAAACAGGGAACCCACAGTGCAATGGGTAGGGGTGCTGCGATCTTAAACTGGGGAGGAGATCAGAGCAGGTGATCATTCCGCTGGGCCTCCGGGGCCAAGCCCTAGTGTGGATGACTCTTACTTTCAGGAGAAACTGTTCCTTCTCATGTTTTATCTGCTGTTCCATTTCCTCGTAGAGATGCTGGATTTCTTCATCATAAGCAGCAATTTTCCTGCAAAAGTGGCAGAAGGAGAGTCTGATGAGGTCGACATAGATGTGCTTTATCCCAGAGCACAAGTCCTGAAGCCTGGGCACCAGAACTCAGTCAGGAGCTTGGGGATGGTGCCTGTGTAGGTCAGGTCAGCCGAAGCTGCGGGATCAGTTCCTTAGGGTTAGCTGACCACACAGACCTAGCAGCACCTTCTCCTCCTCCTAGATGAGGAGGCCATCATTTCTAGCTGACCCACACACTTCTCAGTGAGGCTTCCCTGGCTCCATCTTCCTTAGCCCTGCTTTACGTCAACAGCAAGCCCCCTGGCATCTGCTAGATGGACCTCCCTATTGGCCGCTGCTCCCTACACCTGAGTCAGCATAAAGTTGTGTTGTGCAGGCTTATTTTTGGGTTCTTGGTTTGGGTTCTTGTTTGGTCCCCTTCCAATTTCGGATGCCTGGCTACCTCAGCACTCCCTGAACTACACTGTAGAGGGCTTCTGCCACAATTGTATGCTTAAGTTTATGTGATCCACATTTCTCGGAAGATCTCAAGATTCCATGACAATGACAACCACTGCCACCATGCCCCCTACAAAGGAAGGAGGGGCCACATCTGTCCAATGCTCATGCCATCTCAGGCCCAGGGCCCCAGGCAGATGGCATGAGAAGGGGCAGGCTGGTTAAAGGTGGGTAGTGATAATGAGACGTCCTCATCCACCCTTCCAGCATCTTCTCCCTACACTGCAGAGACCCACAGGACAAGAAGTAAATACCTGGGTACTCTGCTCCTATATGAGACCAAGACAAATATGGCTATAGGAACAAGGTTTATAGGTCCTCTCTGGCATTGTTCCTCTTTCTCTCCCAAGATAGATCCACCTTTGAATGCCTCCCCCCACCCTTCATCACCTCCAGTTTCAAACCTGAAGGCTGAGCATTTGAACTGAAATGGAGGTTATCCAGCCAAAGCATTCCCATTCCCTGGACACTGCACTGTTACACCTCTTCTCCAACCTGCAGTTAGGTTCTCTCTGGTTCAGTCCCTCCCAGTTTTCTTTCTCACCTGCTAAGTGGAATCTCGCCTCAGGAGCAGGCTGATGTCTTGGCTCTCAAGGTCTGTTTTGAACATATGCATACTGTAAAATTTGGCACTTACCATTCTAAACTCAAATGGTGGCAAGCCCTCTCTGCCCTTTATTCAAGTAAGGAGAGTTTAATAATTAAGGAAATGGCTCTGATTTTCAGTTCTAAGAGGTACTGGGGAGATTTCTGAACAAAACCTTAGGATAGCAATGTGTCTATTCCTCGGAGCCCTTCATTGTTTTAACCACCACCTCCCTAATGTCCACTCAGAACTCCAGTCCAGTGCCAGGCCTTCCCTGCTGCCTGAGGATGTCCCTTCCTCACTTGTTAATACTGGCACACATGCAGACTGAGCATGACTAAGGAGCCTTTTTTGGTTGGCATTCGGCCTGTTCTGTAGAAACCACAAAACTGACCGAGACAAGGAACCTGTGTGAGATTTCATGGCCAAGGTCATTCATATCAGAGCAGAAGCCTCTAGGTTCCCTCTCTTGGCTATACCCTCAAAGCCAGAAACCCTTTGAGTTAGTATGGCAATGGCCTCAGGATGCACTCAGCAAAAGGTAACTTTTTTTTTCCAGAAATCGGTGTTTTTTTTTAATAATAAATTTATTTTTTATTGGTGTTCAATTTACCAACATAGAGAATAACATCCAGTGCTCATCCCGTCAAGTGCCCCCCTCAGTGCCCGTCACCCATTCACCCCCACCCCCCGCCCTCCTCCCCTTCCACCACCCCTAGTTCGTTTCCCAGAGTTAGGAGTCTTTATGTTCTGTCTCCCTTTCTGATATTTCCCACACATTTCTTCTCCCTTCCCTTATATTCCCTTTCACTATTGTTTATATTCCCCAAATGAATGAGAACATACACTGTTTGTCCTTCTCCGATTGACTTACTTCACTCAGCATAATACCCTCCAGTTCCATCCAAGTTGAAGCAAATGGTGGGTATTTGTCGTTTCTAATGGCTGAGTAATAGAAAAGGTAACTTCTGTGAGCTGGAGCCCTGAGTTTTTAATTTATTGTTGTTGAGGTTTTGCCGGATGGCTTTCGCATCCACTTTAGACAGTGAACCGTGGAGGTGACCTGGGGCCTTCGCCGCCCCGCCTGGGTGGAGGGCGCGGGTCTCGGGTCATCCCCGGGTTCCCACATTGTCTCTTTCTTATCATGAGCCTGTGGAGATCTGTGCTTTTGTACTTCTGGGCTTCGGGGGCGGTATTTAACTTTCTAGTGATTGATGATTGTTGGCTTTTGAAATACCAAAGCTTCTTTTTTGTTCTGTTTTTAAATAAATCTCTTTCAAACTTCAAAAAAAAAAAAAAAAAGGTCCTGGTGTAGGAACTGTCTTGTTGGCTAAGAGTAAGAAATCTCTTCTGGCTCAATGAGAAATGTTTTAGATTGTTACTTTTGTCTTTAGCTTGCCCATAACAAGTATAAGAAAATCTTGGAGAGGAGTGCCTAGGTGGCTCAGTCAGTTAAGCGTCTGCTTTCAGATCTCAGGGTCCTGGGATCAAGCCCTGCATCTCATCAGGCTCTCTGTGCAGAGAGCCTGCTTCTCCCTCTCCCTCTGCTGTTCCCTCTGCTTGTGCTCTCTGGCTCTCTCTCTCTGTTAAATAAATTAATTAAAAAGAAAGAAAGAAAATCTTGCAGAAAAATAAGGATCAGAAGAACCTGTTATTGAATAGGAACACCTCAAGGACAGAAATAATGCTTTTTGAAGGGACTTTCAGAAAGAAAGTCTTCTCTTGGTCCCTGGAATTATTTCTCTATGTTCAAAGAAATTCAGGTGCTAGATGGCAAATGGTATCAAGGACAAATTTAGATAGTGATTCCAACTATATAAATACTGAAGAACTAATAAAGTGAGATGAGAGAAACTTAAAAATTGATTTGCTCTGACAAAGCAATATTAATTACAGTCATCCATATAAACTGTTTACCACTTGTGCTTAATAACCATACAGGGCATCAATTCTGTACCATCATTAAATGCATTATATTAACTTTGCTGTAAGTTTTATTGAATTAAATTAATAAACTTTGGTTTTTATGCTCACATGTCAGTTTGCTTGTCATAAAGTAAGTAATCTTCAGAATGCTAAAAAACCAAATAGGGGGAAGGCCAATGGAGCCTCTGAATGGTGCCTACTTCTAGCCCTCATTAACAAAGGCTGAGTCCATTGCAAAGAAAGCCTGGGGTTCCAGGTAGGCATCAATGAGCCAGGGTCCAATCTATGGAACCAAACCTCTGGAAATTCTTTTGAATAAAGCTGGCATCCTAGGGGGTTGGCCAGGCCTGAAAGTCTTCTGAGGATGAATCCTATAGGACTGAATGACTCATAATCAGCCTTAGTCAGACACACGAGCCCCAGGAATGGGGAGCATCTTGGTGCTGTTCACATCATTCACACCACTAAACCAGCTCAGGGCTCTTAATATCTAGTTCTGAACCCGAAATCAGTTCATATCCTCAGCGTGACCTTGAGTACTCTGACCTCCTTACATCCCAGAGTAGCATCTGCCCCGATTGTCCTCCCTTGCCCCAGCACTGGCATGACAAACAAGAGAGAGGGCATGAAAAGCATTTGGAACTGCAAAGCCCTAAACAAATGTAGGGGAATATTTATTATTGTAATTATAGTCATGGGCTGTGGAGGGCAAGAGCCATTGTTCCCAAAGGGGAGGAAGGTCTAAGTTTCAAGGATAAGTGTTGCTGGGTTTGGCATAGGTAAGAGGCAATCAGGAAGATGCAGAACAGAAAGCTTTACCAATAAAGTTCCTGTCATATCAATCTGTTAGACACGCAGGCTGTGTGTAAGCTGGAGCTGCAGAGCCAGAGGCCTGTGCCTGTGGGGAGCTCTGCAGCGGTGGTGAGGACGGTAATGGTGAGAGACACTCTGAAAAGGTCTGCACGTGTGGCGTGCCGTGTGTCAGCAGGCACACCATATTCCTCCACCAAAGGAAAGAAGCAACCGATGATGTTTGCTTAGCATATATACCGGTGTTACCACAATTTCTAAAACCACTCATATCGCCTGATGCACACATATACTTTTTCGTCTTCTCTGTGTGGATTTCGCCACCTATCAGATTCCTCACTGACCCCTTCTCTGAACTCTTTTAACATCAAATGTCTTTAACTGAACATTTACTTTCAAAATCCTGAAAAATTGGGACACCTGGGTGGCTCAGTAGTTGAGAGTCTGCCTTCAGCTCAGGGTGTGATCCTGGGGTCCCAGGATCGAATCCCACATCGGGCTTCCTGTGGGGAGCCTGCTTCTCCTTCTGCCTATGTCTCTGCCTCTCTCTTTCTGTGTTTCTCATGAATAAATAAAATCTCAAAAAAAAAAAAATCCTGAAAAACTGTCTCGTCTGGGCTTATGCTGTCTCAACTAGGTTAGGACACCCAGACATTTTTGTCATCCACAGAGTCAATGCCCAAAATGTGAATGCTGAAAATCTGTATAAAAGAATGTAAGTCTTTGGATACCTAACTCAATAGCCCATGGAAGGAACATACTGGGGGAATACCAGATTACAGAGGAACTGAAGAATTTCAAGGTTGGAAGGTCTATCTGATCCAACCACCTATTTTCCCAGTGCTAAAACCCTTGCCACAATGTCCCTGCCACATATTTACCCAAACTAGGTTAGAACACCTCTAGTGATAGGAAACTTGGCTGGATCTCTAAACAGCTCTTTCATCTTTGGAATATTCTGGATCACAGAAATATATCTTTCTATGACCTTATCCCAGCTCTGCATAAAAACCTTTTATATATTTGAAAACAGCATTAAGACTTCAAGGAGTTGCCTTGGGTTTATGCCATGCCTCTCCACTTCCTCCAACCATGTCTCACACGGATTTTTTATTTTTATTTTTTTGTGTGTCCTTTCACCTTTCTCTTTACTTTTCTCTGAATATGCCCTGATTTAGCTTCCTCCAGCCATGGAGCCCCAGACTGAATGCCCAGGGTGTGAAGTCTGATTAGCACAGCTTAGAGCTGGACTATGCCTCTTGTTCTAGATACTGCATATCTATTCATGCAGCCTAAAATCACATTAACTTTTCTTGGCAGGCACATCACAGTTGACGAATGCCGAACCCATTTGTCAAGTAAAACCTCTAAATCTTATGTCTGTGTAATTGTTTTTCCTTTAAAGATGGTGCTACTAAATCATATCTCTTCCACCTTGTGCCTCTGTCATTGACTTTTTGGACATCAGAACAAGATCTCAGATGCAATTCTGCTAGATTCAGTCCATCTTTCCAACCTGACATTATCTTAATGGATCCCAATTGGCCATCCAGTGTATTCAATGACCTTCCAAGCTTCGTTGGTATTTTAAATTTTCAATCATAATGTAAAGTAAATAATGTATTATGTTGATTTATTGGTTTCGATGATTTAATTCATTGAAGGTGTTTGGAAGAGTGTCTTCATTTTTATTTTTTTAAGATTTTATTTATTTATTTGAGAGAGAGAGCACGAGCAGAAGGAGGGATAGAGGGGGAGACAGAGAGAGAAACAGACTCCTTGCTGAGCATAGAGCCTGATACAAGGCTCAATCCCAGAAACCTGAGATCATGACCTGAGTTGAAGTCAGACACTTAACCAACTGAGCCACCCATGCACCCCTAAGGAATGTTTTTAATATATAAAAACTACTGGTTTCTAGTTTATTGTATTAGTAAATATATATATATATATTGGTAAGGTATCTACTTCTTAAAATCTATGAACTTTTCCTGTGTAGTCAAAAACATTATCAGTTTTGCATTACTTTCATGCGAAGAATGTGTTTTCTATTGTGGGGCACACAACTGTATATTTATCTCTTAAATTAAGCTTGTTGGTTGATAGTTTTAAATATTTTATATATTTATTGTACTTTTTGCCTGACTAATGTATCAAATCCTAGATGTTTGTTAAAATCTTCTAAAGTCTTGTTTTCATCAAATTTTCTTTGTTTTTCTAAAAGTTTTTGCCTTATCTATTATGTTGCTATATTATCTAAGGCCTAAAAATTTATTTATGTTGTATCTTCCTTATGGATGGAACTTTTTCAATTACTACAAAATATTCTTCGTTATCTCCCTTTGTTCATGTCATTGGTAAAAATATTGAAAAAACAAGGGCAGCAATCTGTAATAGAGCTCTCTGAACTATTAATACCATGTGGGCATAAATATTCAACCTATCTTCTATTAGGCATTCTCAAAACACTCCCACACAACCCAGGGCAGTCTTTAATTATTCCCCTGCAAATAAATGTAGGAAGGAGGCAGCAGAGTAGTCATGAGCAGCAGCATTTATCCTCACTTTCTTGCTCTTTCAGTATAATGTCTAGATAGTGCCTCTAGCATATTCCAGTGTAGTCTAGGTTATAACCTGCTGACAGCTATGGTTGGCTTAGAATTCATTAGACCCAGAGTAAAAAGGCCTTGGTTCAAATCTTGATTCCGACATTTACAAGCTTTGTGGCCTTGGACAAGTCACATGTTCTCAGTGACATTCCTTTAGATGTCAGCCAAGGGGCAAGTAGAAACTGAAGGGGAATCCTGCAGCAGCAGACATGTGTGAAAATGGGAAACATAGGAAGCAGAAGACTCCAGAAAGGACAAAACCAGAGGTGGCTCAGGAGAGAAGACCAAGTGTAAAAAGAGAGAGCCATAACATCACCATCAACGTTAAGTACTGGTTAAGCCCTTTGTAAAGTAACATTCTGGGTAAAATAATTTAGACTTATGGAATGGGCTCTGTACCCCAGGATTTTAGCATCTAAGAACACCAAGTCCAATATTAAAAAGTGTCATGGAGGAAAAAAACAAGGGGAAGAAGCCACACATCCTGAAGTAGCCCCCACCCCACCGTGCCTTCCTGGCTCTGGTTGATGGTAACTCTGTGAGTGATCACAGAGCCCTACCTGGAGGGAAGTGGACAAGGCCACTCAAGGAGTGGGGGTCATGGTAGAGTTCTTAGGGAAAAAGTTAAGAGAGGCTGAGTCCAGAAAAGGGAGATTTTCAACAGTGAAGGGAAAAAAAACAACAATTATATACTCAGGATGCCACAGGGCAGTCACGGATCTAAAACAATGAGTCCTATTGAAAACCAGGATGAAAAGCCCAGGTCCAGCTTAGAGGATAGAATGGCTCTCAGGGTGCCCGACTGTAGCAGATGCCTGCTTTGTAAAGGAGAACCATTAGCATGTGTGTGGTATTAGAGATTTAGGATAGGATGTGTGGGAAGGAAGGAAGGGTGGAGATACAGTGATTCTCATGTAAATACAAGGCTTAGTTCTGAGAGGCCTTTACAGTTCATTTGCAGGGAACTGGAAGGTGACATGTAGTTAGCAATAACTTACCCTGCCAGGTTCCCACAGGGACGGCAAAAATTAATTAACTTTCACAAAGTGATTTGCACATGGAGAGTTAAGGTACCACACTGGAGTAAAGCAATAATGCTCCGTACCAGTGGGGTTCCAGCTAACGACACAGAGGCCAAGGCCTTTCTGCTATAGAGTATTGCTTGGTCAAAATATCCTCCTGTTCCCTCTTTCCTTTTTGCCTTCACTTAGAAAGAGAATCTATTCAGATTTCAGAGGGTCTCAAAAAGTTATCTGGTCAACCTTCTAGGTTCTAGATAGGGGTGTGCTGAAATCATTTCAGGAAAAAGTAGTTTCTTCCTTCCATGAATGAAGGTATGGTCTTGACCTTGGACAAATTGCATTTTTCTGTATGTTAGATAAATTACAGAAGCTTGAACTCAAGGTAGAACTTAGACATGCCTCTGGCCTTGGAGTGTAATCATCCTGATTTCATCTGTTTCCATTTGGACAGGCAGTGGTCTGATCACGTCTCCTAGTTTGCACAGTCTGGTGAAAGGCAGATATGAAGAAAGGAAGAATTCCCCTCCCCATCAGAGACTGGGCTTACAAAGCTCATGTATTCCCAACCTCTTTGTTTGGCATGTGAAAAAAATGAGAGTCAGAGCAAGGAAGTCTATGGGCATCCAGATACCCAGGGTCTGAGTACAGGGGAGGACCCAGGCCTGGGAAACGATGACTCTCTTCCCCCAAAGGTTCTCTTGTCCCTGCAGCTTCATGTTACAGAATCCCAATTCTCAGGCTTATGTCAGGGCAGCAGGTATCATAGATAGGCTGCCCGTCAGGCCGTAAGACACATTCTCTCCTGGTCTAGACACCCTCCCAGAGCCGTGGGAAACCACTCTAGACAGAACGTGCCTGGATAGTGGCTGGGCAGGGGCTGCAATTTAAGGGCCCCCATGCCCCCCCAAGAAACTGCCTGAGGACTCAGTTGCACAAGAAAGACTGTGCAGATGAGGAAGTGATCCCAACAAGGCTCTGGGGAGTCCTTCTGAGTTTGTCAAGGCCAAGTGTGGCCCACCAGTGATGTGAAGCAGGCAGCCTGGGTGGCTTTCCGGGTTACTGAGCTACAGATGACTGAGCAGGGCAGAGCACAGCCCATGGCCTGTCTTTGATCTAGAAAGCACTTTCTTCCAAGAGCTCAAAGCACTCTCCAGACACCACCTAAGTCATCCTTACCCCCAGCCTCAGGGTTAGATCCTGGTAAAGAACCCAGCCAGGTCCTTATATCCGGCAGATGCCAACTCTGGCCAAAAGTCAGAATCCCGGGGCACCTGGGTGGTTCAGTAGGTTAAGTGTCTGACTCTTGATCTTGACTTAGGATGTGATCTCAGGATTGTGAGATGGAGCCCTGCTTTGGGCTTCACACTGGGCATCTCTCTCACTCTCCTTCTCCCCCTCCCTGCACTCACTAGTGCACGTGTGCTCTCTCTCAAAAAGTCAGAATCTCTCAGGACAGTTTATAAATGCAGACTTCGAGTCCCCACCCCAGACCAAATGAATCCCCCCTTCCTGGGGTGGGACCTCAGCATCCCCTAGTGATTCTGGCAAAATAATCTACTGCTGCCTCCAGACAGTATCACTCTACAGGTCCTGGAGAGCGGAAGCTTGGTTTGTTTTTTCCTTCCACGAAAAGGTAATTGGGAAGATGCTTTCCATGGCAAAGGAATTTGTAACTCTGATGGCCAGAAGTCCTTCCTAAACCTACATGGTATCCATCATGCTAGATGTAAAGTTCTCTGAGCTTCTGTGTGGTGAACAGGAGGAGCATAGCTCTATTACAGGGTAGCCTCCACTTCCAGGGAAAGATGCGAGGGAATCGTCCAGGTTCTGAAGTTTAGAGGGAGAACTGGGCTTCAGCCTGAGGTTCCTGCATTTGACCTTGTGCCCACTGCACCCCATGGGGCTGTGGCTACTCCCCAGTGGAGATACAACTGAGTCCAACATTGGACTCAGCATTCCAACTCAACCTTCACTACAAAGGACAAGGGGGTGGGAGACTGAATGCTCCCAGACTGGCCTCTTTCCCTATTCCCAATATGTAAGTGAAAAACAAAACAAAACAACAAAAACAAAACAATCCAAGACAGGGCACCTGGGTGGCTCAGTGGTTGAGTGTCTTGCGTTTGGTTCAGGGCGTGATCCTGGAGTCCTGGAATCCAGCCCCACATCAGGCTCCCCACAGGGAGCATGCTTCTCCCTCTGTTATGTCCCTACCTCCCTCTCTGTGTCTCTCATGAATAAATAAATAAAATTAAAAAAATAATCCCAGGCAGTGAGGTAAGGAAGGCCCCCGAGGCTGGTCTCCCGACACCAGCTGTCCAGGAGCTTGTCGTAGGAACTCAAGGTGGCTGCAGGCTCCGCCACCCCCCTCCCCCCAGAACCTGGAGGGAACCTGAAGTGGAAGCTGGGATGGACCTGGTCTGCTCACTGCAGCAAAACAGTAATCCTGTGGGGCATGATCCAGCCTGGGGAGCTGGAACAAGACCTCCACCCCCTAATCAGCCTCATTTTCTCTGGGCTCCACGGGAGAAAGAAATATGATGTGTGGTTTGAAAAAGGAGGAGGAAGCAAAAGCCTCTTCTGCCAATGGCAATGCTGTCTAGCATTTCAACGCTATGGGAATTCTCTGGTGGGCTTTATGGCAGAATTTTTAGGGGTATGAGCTTGACCTTATCAGTGTGATCATAAACTCCTCCAAGATGGGACTCTGAGTTCTATTTGCTCAACTCAGAGCTGGACACAGAATAAGTGCTTGTTACGTGCAGGCAAGAGTAACAATGCGCTGTGTCTCCAGGCTATGTGCTCAGCACCAATGACTACAGCCATGTTTGGGACAGGTGCTCATTTTCCAGGTGGAGTTGAAATGTTTCCAGTTTTCCACACTGGAAAGCCAGCCCATGGAGGAACCAGGGAGATGTTCTAGCCTGAATCGGGCCATTCCCCAGAGCATTCCTCCTCCCCCACTGATGCCTGGACACACTGCTCCCACACACAGCCCCAAACTCTCCGACTCATCTCCTAGAAGATGTCTCAGAGTCACTTAACCTCACCCTGGGTTATTTGTCAAGACTCCCACTTAAATATTCTAGATGCTATCGGGGTTTCCAGCTTCTTGTCCAACTACTGAGCTCCAAGGACCCTTATTGATCATCTGGTCCAGTCATAACCCAGAAGCGGGATGTGACCAGCGTTTTTGTTTCTTTAATAGAAGACACGAGAATAAAAGAGAATGTCAGAGTATGTCACATGCAATAAGGGTGAACTCCATTTCAGGAAATTTTCAATTACACACACACCTAAGTGTATGGGGGTTACAAAGTCAAATGCATTTTTTCTGGCGAGTCACAATCACAGGAAGTTTGAAAAACACCAAGCCTATTTTCTCATGTTTCCAATAAGGCAAATGACACACAGAGATGTAAAGCTAGTTACTTGAGGTCACACAGCTAGCTGGTCAGTGGCAGTGCCTGGGCAAGAGCTCAGTTTTCTCTTGCCTCCTATTTTAGTGTTCTGCTCACTAGAGCCGCAGGTCTCTGGTTCTGTACCCAGAGAACACCCCTGGTGTGGGACAGGGCCATAGAGCTCTGGGAACCCTCAGCCCCACCACAGCTGCCCAGCTAGGAGTGGGCCCCCATCAGCTGACCCAGGGCAGCTGTACCTGGCAGGGACATTGACAGAGGATGGGTATAGACAGCGAGAACCTTTGGCTGAGCTAACTTTGCACATGCAGCCAAGAATGACCTTGACTTTCACCTCAAGAACTTTTTAATCTTTAAATTAGGGCAAAAACACTAAAAGAGGCCACTTTAGGATGAATGCAAGGGCTACCCAGCTCCGAAACAAGTTAAGAGCATTGCTCTCTCCCTGTGGGAGTGCAGGGCCACAGAGAAGCACCCTGCAGGGAAGATTCCAGGCTATGAGCTGGGTCACTGCCTGCTCATTCAAGCTGTGACCACTCTCACCCTCCTTAGATGAAAGAGTACTCCTTTCTGCAACATGCTACCTGTTTCTGCAGTTCTTCAGGGTGATCAACACTGGGGTCAGAGGAAAGTAGGGGTGTAGGAAGGGTCAGAAAAGAATACAGGCCCTTATTTTAAAGGAGAGAAAAAACCAAGGCTCAGAGAGGCCAAGAGACTTGAGCAAGGTCATAGAGCTAGCTGCTTGGAGAGCCATGCATGACTTAAATTCAGAGCTCCTGTTTCCCAGCTCCCCACTTCTCAAATCCACAAAGCCCCTGGACATTTTGGTACAATGCAGATTCAGTAGGGTTGGGGCGAGGCTTGAGATTCTGCATTCCTAAGAAATTTCCAAGCGATGCCGATGCTACTGGCTCTACCCCATGTTATCTGGAAGGTTATATAAATGGATCTTTAAACCTCACCACTGCTTATATCAAGGCTCAAACTCTCTACTGTAACCAGTGAATCCTCTACGACTAAGAAACATACTTGTTTAAAATAATAAGCATTATTATTTTAACATGCATCAAATACTTATTTTGTTATCACCCCTATCTTATGTATAAGGAAGCTGAGACTCAGAGAGGTTAAGTAACTTAGCCTTGAATCACACAGCTAGTAAGTGGCAGAGCCAAGATGCAAACTCAGCTCTGTCTTGACTCACAGCTTAACCAGCTAAAAGTGGTGCAGAAGCACACCCTCAACCCTTCCTTTCTCTGAGCCTTGGGAGCTTCTCCCCAGAACGCTCATGACACTCCTCCAGCCAAACCGTGTTTTCCCCAGCACTACTTGGCCACAACTTTCTCATAATTCCCACTCCTAAAGGTCTTTTTTCTCCAGATCTGTGTAAACCTAATAGACTCCAACAAGTTATTTTTAGAGTGATCTAGGGGAGACACAAGCTGCAAAGATGCTAAGGGTAATGTGTGGTTGGCTGATCCACGCAGTAAGACACATGGTGATCTCCTTCTAAATCAGGGGCGTGTATGCTTTCACCAAGGCCATGTCAGCGTAGACTCTGAAGTCTAGCAGCATGGACTCTGAAGCCCTGCCCCAGGAGGCAGTGCCAGGCACCAGGAGTTTGGCAAGGAAGGGTGCATCATCTACGCTGGAAGCGTTGAGGACTCCCACACAACAGGAGTGATCTCTGGCAGAATTACTGTAAGGACTGCTTCGGCGCACTTCCAGGTGCTACCCAAACCCAACCCTGTGTTTTGGCCACATCTTCAGGATTATGAACCATCCTTAGTTACACTGTGCTTCACCAAATGTGAGCTCACTGCTGTGACATACATGTGATGACTATGGACAAGGGTGGCACCCATTTCCACACGTGAATGAACATCTAAATGGCTGGCCCGATACCTGTGGCACAAGGCTGACTCCTGTTGGCTCCAGGTTCAGAGTTCACCTTGCTGGGGCTGCCTTCTCCAAGCAAAGAAGTGTGAGAAACCACTAACTACTGCAGAGGCCCTGGTGGCCAAGAGGCAACAGGACAGATATGAGGCTGTGATGCTCCAGAGAATGATCAGGAGGGGACTCAGTGGGGCCCAGGGCTGGTCTGCAGTTAGGGGGTAGGCCCGAGGTGTTGGGCCTCAGTGTCTAGATGCAGGGAGAGTTGTTTTCCAACCAGCCTCAGGTGCAAGGCTGTCTTGCTCCAAATGCTGGCTCTGCCACTTACTAGCTGTATGTCCCAGTGCATGTCATTTACCTTTTTAATACCTCGATGTCTTTATCTATAAAACGTGGAGAGCACTGAATAGTCCACATAAGCCGGTATATATATTTAAATAGTGCCTAGCCTTTTCAAAAAAGGCGGGGGGGCGAGGAGTGCCTGGGTGGCTCAGTCAGTTAAGCGTCTGCCTTGGGCTCAGGTCATGATCCTGGGGTCTTTGGATCCAGGCCCATGTCAGGCCCCTGCTCAGTGGGGAATCTGCTTCTCCTTCTCTTTCTGCTGCTCCCCCTGCTTATGCTTGTTCATTCTCAAATACATAAATAAAATCTTTACAAAATAAATACGTTAAATAATAAATAGTGCCTGGCATGTGATGAGGGCCTGATTAACGTGAGCAAGGGTATATATATATATATATATATATATATATATATATATATATATATAATAGCCAGGGGTCCCTGCCTCCACTCTGGCAGACAGTGACAGGGAGGCATCATGGAATGAGAAAGCACACTTTGTGTTTCTATTTTTCACACACACATGTACAGAGAATGGCCAAGGCTGAGTACCCACTTTTTCAGGGCACACTCCAGTTCATTCTTCTCATCGTGAGCTTCTTGGAGCTGGGAGAAGGTCCTGGTCAGGAAATCCTCAAAGCTGGACAGTAAGTGAGGTTTGTCCTTCTTCAGTTGCAGCCAGAGTTGCTTGATATCACTTTCACTACAAAAGGAAGGGGGACATTAGTGTCGGAGCATGGGAGCACCAAGGTCCCCAGATGTGAAACTGACAGCCAGCACATCTCGAACATGCAGTGATCTAGCAGTGGCTAGCATTTACTGAGTGCTTGCTATATGCTAGGTAACTCTATGCATATCAGCTTATTTGACCATCACGGTAAACTAGGAGGCTGGTGCTCTACTTCCCCCAGAAGAGGGTGAAGTGAACTGTCTCAGAGCACTCAGCTGGTAAATGACAGAGTCAAGAGTCAAATTTGGGGCCATCTGGCTCCTGTGTTGGCCTCCTTAAACTTGCACTCCACTGCTTCCACCTCTCTGGTTTTTCCTGACAGGCTGGTGGTGCTGAGCATGCCCAGCCATGTGCTAGAAGCATATAAGAATGTCAGGAAGAAGGGAGGAGGACAGGAGTGTAGTGCATGTGAGGACGAATGTCATGGAACTAAAACAGGGAGCTTGTTGTCCCAGGAAGGACAGTCCTTGCAGCTGAGAGGTACAGACATGCCATCTGATGGATGGCAGAAAGCAATTGCCACTGTGGGGGCCAGAAGAGAATATGCAGCACCCCACTGGGGCCCCATGGCACTGGAAAAACCTGATAAGTGAAAGGAAGGGAAGACACAAATCTGCGAGATGTATGCACACAAATGGAATGACAAATGGAAAGCTTTCACAGGCATGCAGAGGGACAAAGACACAGAGTGACAAGCCCAGAGCCTCCCTCCTGCCAGCCTCACCCCTGGCCAACAGGCACAATGAGCAGGTGTGTACATAGACACACAGGGCCACACAGTTCGGTGACAGGTAGAAGGAGGCAGCGGCACACACTGTGGACCATGCTATCCCTCTCTGGAGAAACCCCAAAATCTCTGGCCAACCATCCTACAGAGCCAGAGAGCAGTCTGATCTGCAACCCATGAAATTCTAAAACCATGATGATCTGAGGGTAGCTACAACCAGGAACCCTTAGGATAAAGAATAAAATCCTTTGTTCTTGTGTTACAAGTACTAGATGGGAGCAACCTTCCTCTGAAATGACATCTAACAGTGCCATGTTAGCAATGGGCCTGGGCACACAGAGGACTCTTTGCACCCAGCAGAGGGAGGCCCACTGAGACGTAAACCTACTTCTGACTAGTTAGCAGATCATCTATCCATCGTCCCTCCCACTTTTCCTCCTTTGCAGTCCTCCAACTCATCTGGACCACACATCCACCCGTCACCCAATGAGTACTTCTTATCTGTTAGAACCCAGGGCTGATATGACATGAGGTGATCTGGGAAACAAGGGAAGGAAACTAGGGTCCTCCCTTGTTTCCAGAATGAGTTCCATTTCCCCCACATGGAACATGCTATGGTGGCCCACTTTACTGTACCGTAGATACGATGGAGATGGTATAAGGGGTTGAGATACAGAGATCCCAGAGACATATGACGATGGCCTCTCATCATTGGGACAGGCTGATCCCTTCATGAAGTAAATGCATTATGAAATCAAGGTCCACCTTGCTAGCTTTGGTCTGTCTGTTCATATCTGCCACGTTCTTTCTGGAGGAGCCAATTGGCTAGAGCCTCCAGTGAGATTTGCAGACCCACCTGACCCTCTTCCAAAGCTCATTGAATCACTTCATCATGGATGTATCACCTCCCCCCAGATTTCTGAAGAAGGGACAAACCCATCAATTCTTGATAAAAAAATAAGTGAAGGCCCATACACTGTCAAATCACTCAGCCAATCAGACCACTGGGAAAAGCTGGGAGTTTGGACATCCAGTCTCCTGTTTCTGCTCCTCGTAGAAGGGTGTAAGGGGTGCAGGACTAGATGGGATTCTGGGATTTCAGTTGACTCATCTGCCTACTTCCAGAACAACATACAAGCTATTCTGGGGAGTGGTTCCTTCAAAGACCTCCAAAGTCTTCACAGCCTCCTTTACGTCCTTATCTGGGGCCCCATGGTCTTGCCATTCCTCTCATGCTGCAACAACAGCCACCGCCTTCTGTTTAGCTTCCATGGGGATGGAGAGTCCTGGCTGCCATCTTCTGCATATCAATTTCTGTGACCACTCCTGAAACCTTCCCTAGAGCCTTTTCTTCCCCAGAATACCTCATGCTGCCTCAGTTCTCCACAAGCCTCTACAGAGGCCCTCAGAAGAACATTGGGTGAACTCTGTTTTGAGAGCCTTTGCAAGGAAGGGGGGGCTTCCCCAGAAAGGAGGGATGGATGGAGAGGTGCCTCTCTATCCTGACAGTGCTATGGATCACCCATACGCGCCCTTCTCCCACTCCTCCAGGAGGAGGCTTCACGGGGTCACTGGCATGGTCACTATGCTCTGGCCTCTTGTCCTTGGAGAAGCTGAGTCGGGTCTCTGACTAACACACTTCCCACCCACCTGCCCTCATCCACACCCTGCAGATCTGCCCCTGCCCCACCCCTTCCAGGCCTGCAGCGGGGTTGCCCTGCTGTCACCACTGCCCCTGGGGGCAAGTGCACTGCCCATCCAGAGCCTCTCACCAGGCTCTCTCCCAGGCCTTTGCCTGTCTTTTCTTATCTGGCCACAGGTTTTGGCCAGCCTTTCTCAACTCTGACGTAGTCTATCAAATAGTTTGCTCAAAAATCTGCAGAGCTACAGACTGATGCTTAGGCCTGTGTGTTGTGTGGAGGCCCCTCCTTTCCTGCTACTTCTTCATCATTCTCAACCACAGAGCTTGGGTTACTTTTCTTCCCAAGCTTGGGACACATCAGCTCCAATCATTAGGCCATTCCTGCTCCTGAAACATACACCCAACCCAAGACCAAGAGGCCCAGAAGCAGAAAGGCAAAATGCAATGGGAAAAGGGAGAAGATCACAGCATTTCATGTTTTTAAGCTACTGGTTTCCCCCAGCTACCACACCACTTTTTATCTTATTTTATCCTATTTTTGTTTCGTTTCATTTCATCTTAAATGTCAGATCCATTTTGAAAAAAAAAATGGGGGTATTATGTTTTATTTGAAGTTCCAGCTATCTGAAACTTTCAGCTGAATCACTGATTATCCAGTGGTGGGCTGGAAAAAACTGATTAATTTCCCACCTCAGCTTCCTGATGGGTTTGGTTTGGCTCAGGGATGCAGTGTGCAAATGCCTCCACATGAGGTGCCTTTGCCAGGAACACGCTGCTGTGGAGCTGGCCAGGATGCCCTGCAGCCCCCCAGGGTTGACTCTGGGGGAGGTGGAAATGCTGGTGAGGTGGCAGTGACAGGGAGCCCGTAGCAAAATGGCCTGAGAACCCATCCAGGCCTGGTGCAGCCGTCTGCGACAGCTGTCCTCACGGAGCCAAGGACTGTGCTGATACCATCAGGTAGGAGTGAGGAGAGGCATAGCCGTGTTTCCCCCCTGAGAAAAATGCAAAAAGCACGGATGCCTGGGTGGCTCAGTAGTTGAATGTCTGCCTTTGGCTTAGGGCATGATCCTGGCATCCCAGGATTGAGTCCAACATCGGGTTCCCCCCAGGGAGCCTGTTTCTCCCTCTGCCTGTGTCTCTGCCTCTCTCTGTCTCTGTGCCTCTCGTGATTAAGTCAATAAAATCTTAAAAAAAGAAAAGAAAAATACAAGAAACAGAGACAAGTGTCTGCCAAGGGCAGGCTGGACAGAGCAAGTCTCCTAACTGGCAGCCCAGAACCTGGGGTGTGGCTGAGCACTAACAAACACTAATGTTGCACGGGGCAGATGAAGCAGTGGCTCCCAGGCTGGGCTCCATCCCCCAGTCCCTGTCACCACTTACTCTTCCAAAACCCTCGAGGCTCCAAGTTTGTCCATCAGTGTTTGGAACTGGGTCTCCTCATCGTCATCCATGTGGCCCACATGCTCTTCCCCTCTGGACTGGTACACCTTCTCTTCCTGCAGCTGGGCCACCTGTTCCCCTGCATCTTCCTGACCTGGCTTGTTCTGGCTGAAGAAGAAGTGACCTGGGGGGACACACAGCACCGGATCTGAATTCAGCGAGCAATACTCACCCAGGAAGACCTTCTCATTCTTAGTTGCCAGGAATCATGTGAGGCTCATCCGAAAGAAGAAAAGGGCAACCCCCTTACGGCAAGCATTCCTGAACACTATCTCCTGGGTTTGGGGGCTCTCCCGCTTCCACGAGATGCTGAGAGACGCTAGAACCTGGGAAAGGCGGAATGGATGACGGTACGATGGCGCCTTTGTGGTTCCTAGACCTTAAAATCTGGCTTTGAGCTCATGTCTTCACTGATTTCCTCTCTGGACAAGAGGCTTCCCTCCATCGACCTCCAGCAGCCTGACTGCGCTCCGAAGCATGAGCTAGTCATTCCCACCACTGGGATCACCGTGCTTCACGTTCACAAGCGATTAACAATTTTGGGTGCACTTTCTCCATACTCAGACTGCCTGTAATATACAGCAATCTGTCTTATGCTCTCAAGGCAGTTATAAGCTCCTAGAGGTCAGGAAAGGCCTCAACTACTTCCAAACAAACTATATGGCACTTTGTTTGAGGCAGATGTGTGATAAAACTTGCCCACTGACCAGTACCTGCTCTGATCAATACCTGATCGCTATCTGATCTGATGGTGTATCAGGTTTCTTTATCTCGTTTATGAATCTCTGGTCTCTTTCCTCCTGGGTACCTTGAGAATGACTGGTCTATTCAAACCCTCTAGAAAGTCCTCTGACAGTGGGTTCCCCTCCATCTGGAAAACTCAGCCAGGGGATCCCTGGGTGGCACAGCGGTTTAGCGCCTGCCTTTGGCCCGGGGCGCGATCCTGGAGACCCGGGATCGAATCCCACGTCGGGCTCCCGGTGCATGGAGCCTGCTTCTCCCTCTGCCTGTGTCTCTGCCTCTCTCTCTCTCTCTCTCTCTCTCTCTCTCTCTGTGTGTGTGTGTGACTATCATAAATAAATAAAAATTAAAAAAAAAAACTCAGCCAGACCCAGGTTGAAATGAACCATTTCAGCCACCCCACTTTGTTGCACACTGGTAACATGGAAAGGAAAGGAGATAGAGAGGCTGGAAATCATCTCAGCTCCCCCTTTTGTGACAAGGCTTCTACCTGAGTTTCCCTGCATTCCCCTTACCCCTCTCAGGTGGGAGGGGACCTGGCCATGACAGTGTTGTGGGTACTGAGAGAACAATGGTGTGAATAGCTGCCATGGACACAGAATGAAGCCCAAATAATCCAAAGCTTAGAAGTTTCCAGAGAGCAGGGAAGCTTGTGCTACACTAACCCACAGATCTGGTGAGAGAGGTGTGCCCTTCCATAGCTTTAGGTAGATGCATGCCCTGGGGCCCTGGCACCCATCAGAACTTACTGAATCCAGTGGTGAACTCCTCTGGTGTCAGGAAGCCATTGCCGTCAGCATCCAGGGCATCGAATACATCCTCCAATTCCTCCAGGCTGAGAGGCAATTCCTCATGGAGCCTCTGAAAACAATCCAGACTGCACTGGTTAACACAGCTTAGCAGAGCTTCCTGCCAAAAATGTCTAGAGCTGGCCCTGTCCCACAAAATATCCCTTTACCACGCTTCTCCTCCTTTGAATGTTATAACATCGATGATTTACCAGGTGCCTACTAATGTGCTAGGCAATTTTCTAGGCGATTGACAAACAAATAAATATTTATCAACATATTTACAAATATGCATACTTGTATTTAATTCTCATGACAATCCTTTAGGTGGGCATTATTATCACCACTTTCTACAGGAAGTATGAGGTTAAAGTTCCTTGCCCAAAGGTCACCTAGCCTGTAAAGAACCACACCAGGAGTCAAATCCAGGCCTGACTCCAAAGCTGGCCCTCTTCACAACCATAAAGAATGGAAACTGTGCAGGACTGAATCCTGTTGTGGGCTATAAGCTACATGACGCTCCGTTGTCAAGTTAAATGAGATAGCAAACATAAATAACTTGGCCCAGGACCTGGCCCAGGGAAAGCATTCAATAAAAGGTAGTAGGGAGGCAGAGAAAGAGAGCGGGACAGACAGACAGAGCGATCCACTGACCCACCAAGGCCAGCCAGCAAGTGAATGACAAAGGAGCCAGGTTTCGCCCAGTCCTCCCTGTCTCTGCAAGCCCCATCCTCTGCCATGCTACCTCCCCTGCTAAGACACAGGTATGGGTCACACTCGGAAGCCTCCCTTCATGGATCCACTCATGTCCCTGGGTCTCAGCACATTTGTCAATTTCTGTGGACACACGTTTTGATCCTTTGGCCTGAGGGGATGGTAGATAAGCTCCCTTCTTTTGTGTAAGTGACCTACACCCATCACTTCAGGCTGTGTCCCCCCCTTCTGCTTCCTATTGGCTCTCAACTCATTCCTGAAAAGATGTTAACTGCCATGTGCTTAAGGTATCAATCCTCCAAGAGCATTTGTGTTCTAAAGGGGAACTGGACAGGGTGGTGCACAAGGCAGCTTTAAATAAACGCTGAACCTAAATCCAGGCCTGACTAGGGACCATGCAGGATGCAGGATAGGAGGGGAGGGACCAGCTGCTGTTGGGATAAGGAGCAAGTGGCTAAATTCCTGACACTTCCGTCTGGCCTTCTGCCTCATGTGCAGTGGCCCCAGGTCAAGGCTGATCGGCATAGTTGAAGCAAGTGTTCTCTTCTGCCCTAATAATCTAAGTCCCCACACAAGGACTCCCCAGGGGAGTTCATTACAGCCAAGCTGATCTTCCTCCCTGTTACCCAAGAGACAGCTGCACAAGATTGCCAGCATCCAAGTAACTGACAGCTGAAGACAAGGAGCACAGGGTTGTAAGAGAAAGGTACATACCCATCTGAACAATGAAAACGAGCCAGCAGGTGTGAAAGCCCACAACATGACTTGCAAGAACACTTGGCTTGATCCTATGGCAATCTTCTAGCTGATAAGTCATAAAGTTTAATTTGGCAGGTAATGCATTAAGGGAGACTGTGGTGCATTACAAAGTGGAAAGATAGGATGCTGTGGAAGCCATTTAGAAGAACTGAATTAAATATGAATGAGTTTTTTAGAAAGGAAGGGAGTGAGAGTGTGTGCAAAGCATCTAGAAGTACATGTGCTTAGCATACAGCTGAGTCTCTGGCTTATCAACAATCCTTAAACCAGCTGTCTCAAAAGCCACAGTACGAGAATGAGGGAGGTGGGGTGAGGAGTGAGTCAATTTTGCAAGGAGGAAGTTTATTAGCTCCACTGGAAACCAAAGGCATCAAATGGGATGTAGAGGGAAAACCCAAGTGACTCTGGTCTGTTCTTCTGGGTGATCCTTCCTCCTCCCTTCCCACTGTCAGCCTAGGACTGTTGGATCTGACCTGAGATATGCCTCACACAGTGCTGGAGCTAGAGATGGGCTGCAGAGGTTGGTGGGACCCTCAATCTGCCTTTCACCCAAACCATCCAGCATGTGGGTACCTCTTCTATCGTTAGCATGAATCTCGAAAAGCTGTCATACCCTGCCCCGAGGCTCCATTCCTGAATCTAACACAAGTCCCTCCATCACCTAACCCCAGCCTCTCTGGTCTATGACTCAAGCTGGTTTCCTCTTTTTGTTGTCAGTGAACCTGGGACAAGTGATCTTAGATCCTCCCAGGAGTTCTTACTCTTCCTGTCCCAGCAAATTAGTACCAAGTTCTCCTTTAGCCTTCTCTGTACCACACCAGATTCTTTAACTTCTCTTTGTTGGCCCTATTTGAAAAATCCTTTATTCTTAATAACCATAATCACTTCTTGTTTATCTTTGTTCTCAGGTCCTTGCAAAGCCATGTAAAATCAATTCATTCTGGCCTTGTCCCCTGAGCACCTGGTACTGTCTACATTTTCAATTCACTGAGGTAAGCAGAGTGAAGGGGGGCAAGACTATCCATTGCACTGATCAGATAGCCTGCAAGGCTCCAGATTTGCCTAAAGTCACAGTGGAGACCAGTGCTGGGATTAAAGAGCTGATTTCCCATAACGGACTTCAGCTACAGTCAAATGGTCCTCTGCCATGTTCTTTCTAGAATTCCCTATTGGGCATTACCATTCCGCACCTACCCATCTACCACCAAAAGTTTCTTTTACCAGCAGCACCACGTACTAGCCTTCTAGAGAGCCTGTTTCACTTGTATATACTGTTTCATTTCCATCTGGAAGGGCAGGCAGGGAAGGAGGAGAAATGGAAAGTGAGCTCACCCTATTCATGCTGCCATGCCCCATGCCCAAGCAGCTCTATAAAACTCCACCACTCCATGAAAGCCTGCCTCCCACCACTGCCATCAAGCTAGCTCTGAATTCCTGCCTCACTCAGGTTCTGCAGCCCCCTGGGGTAGGCCAGGCTATGTAGGTCCCCTAAACACATTTCCTTCTTTTATTAGCCTCACATCAGCTTGTATTTTATATACTGATAGATGCAATTAGTTTTTGAATGTCTGGTCCTTCAGTGGACTGGAAGCTCTGAGACAGGGATCCTGTTCATTTTCACTTACTATCGTGTTCCCAGATAGCTCAGTGATGACCGATATGAAGTATTTAGACACTTGTTGAATGAATGAATGAATGAATGAATGAGTGTCTAAGAATGATGGCAGGAGAGCCTGAACTCCTATTTAAGGGGCATTGGTCTGGATTTCTCATGCTCCTGATCCTGACCAGCACTCCTGCTGATGCTCTGCAAGGTCTTACAGACTGGACATTTTCCAGGACGTGGAACAGGAAGCAATCCTGAAGCAACAGTGCTGAGGCCTGGGACTCCCAGAACCATGAAAAATGCTGTCTTCTGCTATGCACCAGCCAGACCCCTCTACCTTCCTGGTCACTACCCCAGTAACATGCCTTATGCTGCTGAAAGTGAATGGGTGCACAACTTCAAACCTATCCAAAGAAAACTCATTAAAGAGAAAACCAAAAGAGATCCAGCTTTACAGTCAGAATTAAAGTCTCCCTCCTCTGGGGGCTTCAACAGCATCCTATTGAGACCTCTATTCCAGCACCAGCTACTCTCTTCCCATGCCATAGCTCAGCCATATCAAACACCTTCAGGGTGAGAATTCAAGGTCTGAGAGGTGAGATCTACACCTTTATTCTGCTTTATGATTTCATGTGCTTGGTTCGGGCTGTTTGGTATAGCCTAGGGTTTCTTAACCTCTGCACTACTGAAATCTTAGAATAGTTAATTCTTTGTTGGGGGAGGGAGGGAAGCTGACCTGTGCATTATAGGGTATGAGCAAAAGATGCCAGTAGCACCTCCCTCTCTAGTACTTTCAATCGAAAATGTTTCCAGACATCACCAAATGTCCTCCAAGAAGTGAAACTGGCCCACTCATGTGGAGTGGACACAAACAACAACACTGGCTGGATAGGAGTGGAAGACCCCTTCTTCAGCATGAGTGTCTTTTCCTTATCTCCAAGGAAGTACAGATGACTTGCACTTAAAATCAAAGAATGATGGTTTGGCCGTTATGGAAAACAGTATTGTGGTTCTTCAAAAAATTAGAAGTAGAATTACCATATGATCCAGCAATTCCACTTCTGGATATCTACCCAAAAAAATTGAAAGCAGGGACTCAAAGAGTCTTTCACACCTCTGTTCGCAGCAGCATTATTCTCACTTGAGGGTGTGAAGCAGCCCAGGTGTCCATTGATGGATGAATGGATGAACAATGTGTAGTATATAGGTACAATGAAATATTATCTAACCTGATAAAGGAAGGTAATTCTGACACCTGCTACAACATGGATAAACCTTGAAAACATTATGCCATGTGAAATAAGCCAGTCATAAAGGGGCAGATACTGTGTGGTCCCACTTACATGAGGAATTTAGAGCAGTAAAATTCATAGAGACAGAAAGAAAGTAGAATGGTTGTTGCCAGAGGCTGCAGGCAGGAGGCAATGGGAGTTAGCATTTAATGGGCACAGAGTTTCCATTCTGGAAGTTGCTAACGGTTCTAGAGATGATGAAGGTGATGGTTGCATAACAGTATGAATGTGCTTAAGGCCGTTGAGCTACAGCAAATGGTTAAGACGGTAAATTTTATGTTATGTGTATTTTGCCACAATTTAAAAAATCACAGTGTGGAGTACATCAGGCTGAGATAAGACATGGGACACAATTCCCCATCTCCTACTCCCAACACACACACACACACACACACACACACACACACACACACACACACACACACACAAGTATATTTATGGAGGGATATCCAAGTCCTGGCCTCAGAGCCAAGTGCTCTACATTCATACACTCATTCAATTCTCTTCTAACGCTGGGAGGTAGCATAAATAATTCACAGATGAAGCCCTAGAGGGCTTAAGAGCCACACAAATTCATATGCTACTAAATTGCAGACTCAGGGTTAAAACTCAGTTCAATTTGCTACAAAAATCCTAGAAAGTCTTTTTGTTAACCTAAGCCAAGAATCATCTAACTTTTTCTGTAAAGGACTAGATAACACATATTTTTAGGCTGTGCAGGCCACTTGGTCTTTGTCAGCTATTCACTGGAGCACAGAAGCTGCCATGGACACTTTGTAAATGAATGAGCACAGCTGTGTTCCAATAAAACTTTACTTTGCACAAGGAGGCACTATTTGGTCGGTTTGCCACCAACTCCCAGATGATTCTTAACAGTTTGGCTAGTCGAGGAACTCTAGGCAGTGTTGGGAGATAGACACTTGGCACTGGTAGGTAATCATTTCACTCTGAAAAATCAAGGAAACAGGGTTTTTGAGGCTCTAGGTTTCTTCAGAGATCTCCTGCCCAAACTGACCCCATCATCCTCTCTGGACTGAAGGAGTCCCTTCATAACTTATTCTAGCCCAGCTTCTCGAATCTCTCTGTCCCTTGGAGGCAGGATTGACTTCCAGTCACAGCCCTCAGCCCCATGAGTCTGTTTGTCTAAGGGGCTGTACCAGACCTCACCCCACAAAGCAGTCTTCACCCCAATTCTGCCTGGATTGATCCCCATGAAACCCAGAGAGGTTCCTTGTGGAGGAGAGAGTGCAGACCCTGCTCCTTTCCTTCTGTGGTCCCTGCTCTCTCAGAGTGGGCTGGCTCCATACTGCTGGGGCTCAGGTGCTGTGGCCATCTCCCCTGCCTCTCTGATAAATACAAAATCCATCTGGCCCTCTGCAAATGCTTTTTGGTCATTCAGGAGCAAGAAGAACAAGAGCACCAGGGGAGGAGCTTAACTCTCTCTGTGTCATCCCTTTTTCAAAAGGACAGCAAGCCCTACATGGCTCGTTCCAACTCTGTTTCTCCACTCACCTCTTCCAGCCTCTACGTTGGCCCTCCCATCTGACTCATGGCCTCTCCTTCCTTAAGGGGCGTGCTTCAAAGGGCCTTCCTTCATGGCCAAATTTGTGTGTGTGTATATGTGTGTGTGTGTTTGTGTGTGTGTGTTTGTGTGTGTGCACAATCTGAGTGCTTCTGCTTTCAGTTTCCATGAGGCTGAGCTAGGAGCTAGAGGTGAATAAGGTGTTGGCAGCCAGGTCCAGCGAGCTGACCACCAACCAAAGTGGGGTGATCTCCTGGCAAAGCAGCTAAAGCTACAGCTGTCTCCCCATTTAAACTGGCAACAAAACAAATCCTCATAGACCAGCTCCTACTTATTGAGTGTTTACTTAGAGGTAGGCCCATGCCTTGATCACCATATATATTTTCTCACATCCCTCTGAAATGGATATGATCATTGTCATTTTACTGATGCTCAGAGACATTGAGGGATTTGGCCAAGGCTGAACAGCAAGTTAATACAAAAACAGATTTAAATCCAAGCTCCTTGAACTTTTATTTGCACTTAATCCTACATTGTCTGGACACTTCAGCATTTCCCAAGGACAGACAACTCTCCTCACTCAGATGCACAGCCTCCTATGTTATCAACACATTAACCCAAGTAAAGAGCTCACCAAGAACTGTGAGAGGTGAACCCAAGGGGCACACGGGTTTCCACAGAAAGCCCAAGGTTGACTATATGTTGGTTAGTGGTCTCCACATAGTATTCTTCCAGCCCATCTTGCCCCAGACAGGACCAGGGAAAGCAGCAAGAGACAGCAGTGCTTTTGATGGTACTCTCTCAGGCTGAAGAATGGAAAATTTGAAATGCTTCACTGTCCACAGGTACACAGAAGCTTCAGGGGAAAATGGAGCTGGTAGAAATGAATGCTAAGGATGTACAAGCATCTGCCAGGTAGGATGCCTATCCCCTTCTCCGCGTGCCAGGGTCAGGAGCAAGAACCAAGGAGAAATGTAGCTGAGTTGGTATCTCTGGAACTCAATGGTTAGGACTTCCACCCATGCCAAATACAAATGATGTCTAACAATCTAGACTTTATACCTTAGTTACCATGCCTCTTCCTCCCTTCATTAATGAGTGGGCTACAGTGAGGGTTAATTGGGAAAGATATAGAGTGGAAGTGCTGACTTGCACCATGCATGTGGCTAACAGGTTACCTTCTCGGTAAATGTGAATTCCCTTTTCTTTCCAGAAGGGAAAATCAAAAGTTAAGCATGCCATTAAAACACTATGACCAACCACCACTCCCACAAACCTTTGAAGGATAATTATGAAGTTCATAGATAGGGTAGATCAAAGATTTCCTCAAAGCACACTGAGTCTAGCCTGCCATGGGGAGGGGGACTTGGGAAATGAGTGCTGGTGCCAGAAATGTATTGGGTGATCAACTGCTGAAAACAAGGGTGTTTGGAGCTCACTTGTGGGTGAAGCTGGCCCCATCCTCCAGTACTTTGCCCTCAATTTGCAGCTATTGTACAGTGGAAGAGCTTTAGGAACACCTGAAGCCTGAAAACACCGTCCTCTGGGGCCAGGGAGAGAAAGACCCGTTGCCTTTCACCCAGGTCACAAGGCTTATCTCTTCACAGCTCCCATGTGTGAGCCCATCTGGGGCTGGTGCCCATGAGGGTCTATATTCCACTGCTCAACTTTAGTGTATTCCAAAAACCTAAATTTAAAAAAAGAAAACTTGACCATTATAAGACTTCCTTTCCAACAGCATCTTGACAAAGCAAATGATGAAAGGACTGGAGGCAGGGTTGCTTTAAGCATGCTCTCATTGAGGATGCATTTTATTTATTCATATCAGATGAAATCATGACTGTAGCATTAGGGATGTAAGTGAGATACCGAGAGGAAGTTTTTGACACTCATGGCAGAAAGGCACTAGACCAGGGGTGGCAAAGTGACGCCCCTGGGCTATAAATCAGACCCATCACCTGTTTTTTATGGCCAGTGAACTAAGAATGTCTTTTACATTTTTATTATTTTTTATTCAAGTATAATTAATATACCATATTAGTTTCAAGTGTACAGTATAATGTTAAATGGTTGGAAAAAAGGCAGAAGAAGAATATTTGGTGATATGCAATGATCATATAAAATTCCAATTTCAGTGTCCACAAATAAAGTTTTATTGGAACAGAGCCAAGCTCAGCTGTTTACATGTTGCCTGGGGCAACACGATGCTGAGTGGTCATGGCGGTGCACACGACCCACAGAACCTAAAATCCTTATTCTTTGGCCGTTTACAGAGAGTTTGCTGAGCTCTGCACCAAGCAATGGTGTGCACTGGGTTTCTGAAGTATCTCTCTTGGGACATATTTACAAGAAGTTGAGTGTGGTTGAGTGTGAGAGCTAGGGACAGATAAGGAGCTCTAGAAGCACCTTTCTCTCTGGTCCTTGCACCTGCCACTGTGCCTGCTCTGAAGGCACACATAGCACCCTGGTCTAGCTCAAGGCTTTGCTGTGAAGCAACATGCTGGTGCCTCCCACTTTGTTTCAGAAGGTTCTCTGCCATATCTCACCTAAGTTCCTTATGTTGCTGTCGCCATTTTCTGCAGTCCTGGGAGTTACTGAGTCAGAGAAGGGAAATAATCTCTGAGTGTGACAGCAAGCAAAAGCCAGAGTAGGAATGAACCCAGGAGATCTGGCTCCCAGTAGAGTTTGGGCTGACACTTCCTTCCAGGGAAGAGTAGATAGCATTTTCTTCTGCCCCCACTGGGGCAACCCCTAGCCCAAGAGAGGAAGACCCATACCATTTGGCATTCCGGGTGGGTAGGCCTCTTACCTGCATGTCCTTCCTGGCGATGAAGCCCTTGCCTTCTGTGTCACAGGTCTGAAAGAATTCCTGTGCCTTGCTCAGCATGGACAGCTCCTGGGTCTCCTTGCATTCCAAATTGTCCTGGGGACCCATGCAGGCCCCACTCTCCTTTGGACCCTGGCCAGATCTCTGGGGTCTAGAGACCACTCTCCTGTCAGGGGTAGCCATCCCAGTTTGCCAATTTCTTCAAGTCTTTGCAGAATCTAAACACAGAAGATGAGAGAGACAAGTGGGTATGTGTGGATGGAGTGAGGTATGTCCAGCCTCACTTAGCAACCACCTCCTCATTAGCAGAAGCTCAGGGCAAGGGTAAATGGGCCGTGATCAGCCAGCCCATCAAAGAAGGAAGAGGGGGAAGAAGAAAAGAGACATTTCCAGATTGAAAGGAGGTGGGTAGAGGAAGCCTGAAAACAATGTCTCCCAATTTAAACTAACAACAAAATAGATCCTCATAGACCAGTTCCTACTTATTGAGTGTTTACTTAGAGGTAGGTTCATGCCTTGGTCTCCATATATATTTTCTCACATCCCTCTGAAATAGATATGATCATTGTCATTTTACTGATGCTCAGAGACATTGAGGGATTTGACTAAGGCTGAACAGCAAGTTAATACAAAAACAGATTTAAATTCAAGCTCCTTGAACTTTTATTTGCACTTAATCCTACATTGTCTGGACACTTCAGCATTTCCCAAGGGCAGATAACTCTCCTCACTCAGATGCACAGCCTATGTTATCAACACATTAACCCAAGTAAAGAGCTCACCAAGAACTGTGAGAGTCAACAAGTTCTTGGTGAGCTCTTTACTTATGCAGCAGACCTTTGCAGGAGGGCCCATGAGCATGCAGATGAAAGTTGATGAATGGGAGTTCGCCAGGGCCTCAAGGAGCTTCCTGTCCTACTGGACTTGCCAGGCCTAGTTTGGTGACACCCAAAGCTGTCTCCAGCCAACACAGAATCCCATATTATATACCCTGATCTGACTTTAAAGCCTCTCAAGGAGTTTTTTTCAAAGGGTGCATTGTGATGTGATGCTATGAAGAAGGTTTGTAGAAACCTGCCTCTCGTCTGGACTCTGCTACTTCAATGACCATGAACCAGTCAGTACCTACCTGTCTGATCTTGGTTTCCTCATCTGTATAATGACAAGACTGGACCTATTTGTCTGTTTTTTTAAGATTTTATTTATTTGAAAGAGAGAGTGAATATGAGCAGGAGGGAGGGGCAGAGGGAGAGAGAAAAGCAGACTCCCCACTGAGTAGGGAGCCCAATGACTCAGGACTTGATCCCAGGACCCTGAGATCACAACCTGAGTCAAAGATAGACACTTAGCCAGCTGAATCACCCAGACAGCCCCAGACCTATTTGTCTTTAAGGTCCCTTCTACCTCTGTTTGTAAGTCTATGAAATTTCAACAGAATAAATTGCTATTAATAAAAATTGGGTTAATGTGATGAAAGGAAATATCAATATCCCTGAGTTTTCTATCTGGAGACTTTTTGGAAATAGGCTTGGTCCACATTTGCAGTATATGATAGCATTTGAATGTTAAAATACAGATACACATTGTAAATGCATTTGGAGGGAAATCAGGAAATGAAGTTCTAAATCATATCTCCTGTGCCTTTGTCAGAAAAAAAGGTGGAAAATCACTGTATCAGCAGGTGGATTTGTCTGATTATCAGAGCCCAGGGCACTGGCTCAGTTATACTGTAAATCCAAAGTAATCTATGATTTCAGTCAACATTTTCCACCTACCAGATGTGTCAAGAGCTGGAATACTATTCCTGGCTTTAAGAATGCACTCTGTGTAACAAAGCCTGGGCGACGTAGAGCAGACTTCACCTTCTGCCTCCACTTGGGCTGGACGATGGGCTCCCATCTGCCACCTCTGACCAGCCCCTTCCTCAGGAATTGTTTCTCTTTGTCCCTATTATATAGTGTGAACTGGGCATCACCTAATCATAGACAGATTTAACATTTCTATTCTGTCTTGCCCAGAAGGAACTAAATGCCTTAGTTATAAGTCCCAAGAGAGGAGGGCCATTTCTGGGTAGCCTTATGATGTGCATTGCCCAGAATATCTATGTGCAACTCTGAGCTTACAAAGGGCTTTTGGATAATAACAGTGGTAACATCTAAGCTTCTGCAAATGCACAGCATGAGCAGAACAGTCTATATCTTTCTGCTACCTAGTCAGGACTGTCTCAAGGTGTCTGTCATCCAGCAGCCCCTGCCCCATTCCCAATTGCTATTCCCAGAAGACTCTACTAACAACATCTGACATTCCTTGAGGGTTTCCCCTTGCCAGCCCTCTGACATACTTTATTCTGATAGAACCTGGTATCCCTCTACTAGGTAAGGATGACTAGGATTTCCATCTCACAGATAAGGAAACTGTGTTTGGGAAAGGTTAAGGGACTTAGATCAAGGTCTAGTAGAGTTAGAGATCTTAGGTACTATACCACATGGCCTTCTATCATGAGCCCCAGCTATGGGCTTGCTCTTAATGGTCTACTTATCCCCAACAGATAATAACCTAAGTCCACCACCCAGAGGCATAGTCATCGTTTTAACATTTATCATTCATTTATTCATTCACTCATTCATTTATTCACTCATTTACTCATCTACTGATTACCCTGTTGCAGGCTCTGAGCTAACACTGAAAAACACAAACATGAATAAGACATGGTCCCTGCTGTTAATGAGTGATGCTCAAATGGTGGGGTTTCAGTCATGGTAACTCACAGTAAAGGAAGATATTTGGGGTTAGGTCTGTCCTCCATACCCTTCAAAAGAGACTACAGAGCAATCAGCTACTACCGACCACTTATGTGAGCTGAAGTGAGCCATTCTGGGCATGGCAATTCGTAGAGACAATCTGCCAGTTCTAAGTCTGACTTTCTCTGGCTCTCTGCCTTCCCTGACCCATTTCACAGGTGATGCATGGCATGAGAGAGCTAATAGTTCTAAGGCAGCCAGCTATGAGCGACTATTAGAAAGGCACCATGTCTTATTTGATTTTAATCCCCGTTCCTAGCCAAGAATATGGTATATAATAGGTGCTCACTGGTTGTCTGCTGAATAAAGGAAAACCAATTTTTTGGCTGAAATCTTTGCAGGGAGGCCAAGAATTTGTATTTCAGTAAGATAGTTCTATATCTGGATTTTTATCTCATAAAGAATGTCAGACTTTCATTTCCAGAAAAGATGGAGTAACAGAGACTGAACTTACTTTCCAACTGAAATAACTTTAAAAAAATCCAAACAAAATATACTTTTAAAAAATTCTTTCTAAGACACTAGACATCAGGCAACACAGGACAGTGATTCTTCAGTAGGGCTGGGACTAGGGTGACTTAAATGAAGCTCCAAAAGTGCAAAACTAAAGGAGGCATTTACTCTCAGGTACTAGCCTTGTACTTGTACAACTCTGAAAGTGAGTGTCTTCTTAAGGGTGAGATGCCTAAGATACAATATTTAAAGAGAAATCCATTCTTAAAACTGCATTTAAAGGGAAATCCATTCTGAAAACTTAAATTTTTGTACCCTAGGGACTTACCCACCTCATTCTAGCCCAAAACTTGTTCCTAACAAGTGGAAAACAAACAAAAGGAGCCCTATTATTGCCTAAGAGTTTTAAGGCCATGACACAGGAAGGGAATATCCAGGCAGAGCTTGGCAGACTCTCCAAGTTGAGAAAAACCAAAATGCTGCTTACAAGAAGTAGAGTTTAAACATTATGACACAAATAAGTTAAAAGCAAAAGGCTGGAAAAATATACACCATATTAATACTAGCCAAGAGAAACTGCATATTAATATCAGGCAGAGTCTATTCTAGAACAAAGAATATATTAATAAGAATAAAGAAAGTAATTCACAATGATAAAGAAATCAATTCATTAATAAGATAATAATAATCCTAAATACTTATGCACCTGATAACAGGGCTTTAAAATGCATGAAGCAGACGGAATGAACACTGGGTATTATACTATATGTTGGCAAATCGAACTCCAATAAACAATAAATAAATAAATAAATAAATAAATAAATAAATAAAACAAAAACTGATAGAATTGCAAGGAGAAATAGACAAATCCACATTCATATTCAAAGATTTCAATTTCACTCTATCAATAATTAATAAAACATGTAGAATGAAATCAGTAAAGATACCAAAGTGAACAATGCTGTCAACCATCTTGACCTAATTGACATTTATAGAGTACTTTACCCAACAAAAGGTAAATATACTGTCTTTTCAATGCATACGGAATATTTACCATGAGGGTCCATATTCTGGTCCATAAAGCAAGTTTCAATAAATATTAAAGGATTCAAAGTCATATAAAGTACATACTTAAACCACAGAGAAGTATGTGAACAGAACAATAACAAAAAGACCTCTGGAATATCCCAAATAGGTGAAAACTACGTAACATACTTCTAAATAACTCATAGGTCACAGAAGAAATGGAAAGGGAAATGAAAAAGTATTTTGAATTAAGTGAAAATAAAAGCACAATATATCAAATTTGGTAGTGTATTGCCAATGTAGTACTTAGGGGAAAAAATATCTAGACACATATATTAGAAGAGAAGAAAGATCTCAAACCTATGGCTTCAGCTTCTATCTTAAGAAACTAGAAAGAGAAAAGTAAATTAAAACCAAAGTAAGGAGAAAAAAATAAGAGTCTGATCAGAAATCAATGAAATAGGGGATCCCTGGGTGGCTCAGCGGTTTAGCGCCTGCCTTTGGCCCAGGGCGCGATCCTGGAGTCCCAGGATCGAGTCCTACGTCGGGTTCCCGGCATGGAGCCTGCTTCTCCCTCTGCCTGTGTCTCTGCCTCTCTCTCTCTCTGTCTCTCTCTGTCTATCACGAATAAATAAATAAACCTTTAAGAAAAGAGAAATCAATGAAATAGAAAACAGAAAAAAGCAATAGAGAAAATTAACAAAAATAAAAGCTCATTCTTTAAGAGGATCAATAAAGAGAGAAGAGACTATAATATCAGAAATTTGAGAGGTGATAAATTACAAATTCTATTGACACTAAAAGGCTAACAAGAAAATGTTATGAACAGTTCTATGCCAATAAATTTGACAATTTAGATGAGATGGACAAATTCCCTGAGAATCACTAAATACCCAAGCTTACCCAAGAGGAAATAGGTAAAATGAGTAACATGATTAAGGAAATTGAACTGACAGTGACAACCCTTCCTACAGAAAACTTAAGGCCCAGATGGCTATATTGATGAACAATACAAATATTTAAAGAAAAACAAATACTAATTCTATGCAAACTCTCTAGAAAATAGAAAAAAATATAAAATACCTTCTAACATATTCTGTGAGGTCAGAATGACCTTATACCAAAACTGGACAAAGACATTAAAGAAAAGAAAATACAGGCCAATATCCCTCATGAACATAGATGCAAAAATTCTTTAGGAAATTTTAACAGATTGAATTCAATACCATATATAAAAA
Source organism: Vulpes vulpes (assembly GCF_048418805.1). Taxonomy (NCBI): domain Eukaryota; kingdom Metazoa; phylum Chordata; class Mammalia; order Carnivora; family Canidae; genus Vulpes; species Vulpes vulpes. Next base: position 40,572,890 of record NC_132787.1, on the reverse strand, counting down.
ATGAATATATCCTGACCAAGGAGAGTTCCATCCTGGAAATGAGAAAATGTTTACATTTGAAAATCAACAATGTAATTCACTATATTAACAGATTAAAAGTGATAAGCTTTATGATCATCTCAGTAGACACACACACACACAAAAATTGACAAAACCCAACATCGATTCCTGATGAGAACTCTCAGAACGCCAGGAATAAGAAAGAGTGTGCTCAACCTGAAACAGGGCATCTACAAAAAAACCCAATAGCTGGTATCATACTTAATGGTAAAAAAGCCAGATGCTTTCCCCCTATGATCAAGAAAAAGACAAGAATGTCTACTCTGAACACTTCTATCTAACGTTGTGTTGGAGATTCTAGCCAGTTCACTGAGGCAAGAAAAGAAATAAAAAACATCCAAATTGGACATGGAAAAAGATAAAATCATCTTAAACCCCAGATGACATGATTGTCTATGTAGAAATTCTGATGAAATTCACAAAAAACTACTAGAACTAATAAGTGAGTTTGACAAGGTTAAGAGATACAAGTTTTCTCTATAAAAATCAATTGTATTTCTGTACAGCAGCAACAAAAACCTAAAGCTGAAATAAAAAGACCATTTACAATGGCATCAAAAATATGAAATACTTAGAGACATAGCTGACAAAAATGTGTAATATCTGTATACAGAAAGCTTCAAAATATTGATGAGGGAAATTAAAGAAGACCAAAATAGGTGGGTAGATATTCATGTTCATGGTTTGGAAGACTCAGAACTATTAAGATGTCATTTCTAGCTTAAATTCATCTCTAGATTCATCTCAATCTCAATCAAAATCCCAGCAGGATTTTTTGTAGAAATTGACAAGCCAATCTAAAATTCATGTTGAAATGCAAAGGACCTAGAATAGCCAAAACAATTTTGAAAAAGAAGAACAATATTGTAAGACTAACACTATCTGATTTCAAAACTTATTATAAATCTATAGTAATAAAGGCACTGACTGTGGTACTGGCACAGTGACTAAAAAGAAAAAAAAAAGATAAATGGAACAAAATAGAGAATAGAGAATCCAGAAATAGACCCACATATATAACTGATTTTTGACAAGAATGCAAAGGCAACACAGTGGAGAAAGAATAATCTTTTCAGCAAATGGAACTGGAATAATTGGATATCCATTTGCAAAAAAAAAAAAGAATGTCAGTGCGTACCTTATGCCACATACAAAAGTTGGTTCAAAATGGATCATAGAACTAAACGTAATGACTCAAAATATAAAACTACAAGGAGAAAATATCCTTGTGACCTTGGCTTAGGCAAAGATTCCTTAGGTACAATTGCAATAGCATAATACTTCAAAAAATGGATAAACTGGACTTTGCAAAAATTTTAAATTTGTTGTTAGAAAGACACCATTTAAATACAGATTGGGAAAAAATATTTGCAAAGCATATATCTGACAGAGAATTTTGATCCAGAATACGTAAAGAGCGCTTAGAACTCATTAATAAGAAAATAAAGAACTCAACTTTTTAAATTGGCAAAACATCTGAACAGCCACTTCACCAAATAGGATGTATGGATATCAGATAGCTACATGATAATGTTCAACATCATTAGTCATAAGGGAAATGCAATCTAAAGCCATAATGAGCTGTCACTACACACCTATTAGAATGGCTAAAATGAGGGGCCCATGGGTGGCTCAGTTGGTTAAGTGTCCAACTCTTGATCTCAGCTCAGGTCTTGTTCTCAGGGTCATGAGATCAAGCCCCATGTTGGGCTCCATGCTGGGCACGGAGGCTACCCTCCCCCCCCCCCCCCCAAAAAAAAAAAGAATGGCTAAAATGAAAAGATTGACATACTACCAAGTCTTGGCAAAGACGTGCAGCAATTGGATGGACTTGTCACACAGCACTGGTGGGAATGTAAAATGGTACAACCCCTTTGGTAAACATCCGGAAGTTTCTTTAAAAAGTCAAACAAATTTCTACTGGCCATTCCACTCCTGCCATTCCACTCCTAAATATTTACCCAAGAGAATAAAAGCACTCTGTCCACACAAAGACTTATACATGAATGTTCACTGAAGCTTTATTTGTAATAGCCAAAAACAACACAAATATTCATCAACAGGTGAATGGGTAAGCAAACTGTCATATATTATGCAAGGGAATGCTACCCTGCATTAAAAGAAATGAACTATTGATCCAAGCAACAAAATGGATAAATCTTGAAATAATCATGTGAGCAAAAAAAGCCAAACAAAAAGAGCATATAGTACTTGATTCCATTTATATAAAATTATAAAAATGAAGACTAATCTCTAGTGACAGAAAAAAGAGAAGGGAGGGTAAAGAAGGGTGAGAAGGAGAGATTACATGATCAAGAGGAGAGTTTTTTGGGGTGTGGATATATCCACAGTTTTAAATGTGATCATTTCATGGAGATATATATGTGTGTGTATGGATACATATGTGTGTGTGTCCATACCTACGTGTATGTATGTGCGTACATAGGTATACACGTACACATGTATATCCATCCATACATATGTACATACAAATATATACCAGAACTTATCAAGTTGTACTTTTTTTTTTAGAGAGAGAGAGTGTGTGAGCAGGGCAGGGTAGAGGGGGAGAAAGAAAGAAACCCCAGCAGGCTCCAGACTCAGCATGGAGCAGGATTCCAAACCCCACCGGGAGCCGACATGTGGCTCAATCCCACAATCCTGAGATCACGACCTGGGCTAAAACCAAGAGCTGGACACTCTAATGACTGAACCAGCCAGGCGTCCCTCAAATTGTACACTTTAAATACATACAGTTTATTGTATGTCAATGGGGCCAGGCCAGGACCTTCTCAAATCCCCCAACTTGCAAATCTAACCCCACCTACTGTATTTAACCCCAGAAGCCTGATCTTTCCTCCTAAATTCAACCCTGGCAAGCAGGAAATGGTAGAAAATGAAGTAATTTCCCCGTGAAAATCCTCAGTCCCTTACTGTAGGGAGCTCAGTGAACTCTGCAAATAAGGGCGTAGGGCAGATCATGCACTCAGCCCCCTCTCTTTTTCCCTTTCTCTCCTAGGTTTGGCCTGTGATCTTTACACAGCATCTGTGGGTTTCCCAAGGGAAACAGAAGACAAAACAACAGAAGGGCTTCTACTTTTGTTTCAAAAATAAAATAGAAGCCCTGTGACTGGCTCGGCTGTTTCACATTTGGGTGAAGCCCAGGGTTGCTCTGGGCTCTGGGATGCACACAGCTTTCTGCCTGGAACGTTTTTTAGACCAACAGACAGTATGACCACAAAAGCGAAACCAGTGGGATATATTCCAAAGGGAAAGAGGAAGAGTCATCACCATCACATGGAGAACAGTGACATCACTTTTTATCTGCCTGTCTCTATCCGAACTCGAAGACCACTCTTCTCCCTCCAGAGTGGTTCCGTAAAAGCCTTTATACATGGGTGGAAATTATCCAGCCCTCAAACATTTCCAGGAACATTTCTCAGACTTCCAAAGTAATTCTAGCAGCTTAGTAACTGCTGCAATTGGAAAGGTCATAGATCAAACCTGAAGCCCTCTTAGAGGTTCTAAGCTAATTTGCCCCTTACTTGGGGCCCGGCGGAGATGGTGAGCAGCTGGTACCCCACACACACCACACCCACTGCACACTTGAAAGCAGCCATTAAATCACCCCAATTCCCCTTGAATCTCCCCTGCAGTGGGCAGTTGGGAAACTGAAAGCATAAAAGACATCTTCAGGATTTGTTGGAATCTCTTTAATTATCTCAGCTTCAGAGGAGGCATTCTCCACACGCCCAGAGTCTCAGCCATTCACTCTGAGTGGACAGTGTCAGAAGACGGCCGGGGTAGGCAGGTCTTGTGCAACTGCAGAGGATGCAGTTCGATATGAATGGACGTGAAATGCTCAGGAGGGAAGGGTAGGCAGTGCACCTCTTGCGCAGGAGCCAGTTAAGAAGCCTCAATGGGAGGTGTTTCCTAGGACTGAGCAAAGGCATGATTGTGAGTTCCTCTTCCATCCTATAAAAATAATCTGCGTAGGTCAGTTCAGACCCTCGGTGTTGTCTCAATATCAGTCCACCTTCTCTGAGAAGTCTTATTGGCCGCCCAATCCGGACTGCTTTGCCCACTGTTCCTCTGAAGACTTACTGCTTCGTTCATGCTTTCAGCATTAGAACATACCACTTGGTCTGGTTGGCTAGAGTTTCAAGTGTGCATGGTAGGACTTACTTTTTCCTCAAAGGCAGAAGCTCTAGGTCCATAAATCTTAGTGAGTATGAAATTGATATTAGAACATTTAAATAAACAAATGTTCCACCAGTTCCCAGTCTGGTACTTTGCACATAGCAGGTATAAATGCATGTTGGCTTCTTAACTGACCATTGACAGTGAGGGCTGAGAGTGGTAAATATCTGTGGTATAACGAAAAATACACACTTGGTCTTTGCCCCTGGTTCCTGGCACAGAGCTCCTGAAATTTCCTGAGTGAAAGCAATGTCCTTTGCTATTCCTAATGAGCCACTTTTGACCACACCTGAATTTATGGGGAAGCGCTAACTCTTCGTGGGCTTCTAGATAGCTTCAGGATGGGGGCTGGGTGCTGGAGGAAACAACCAGGAGATGGGACAGTTGACATTCAGCAAAGACAAAGGGGCTGATGCTTGAGTTGAATCACCAGTGGCCAATGACTAAATCAGTCATGCCTCGGTAAGGAAACTTCCATTAAAAGCCCTAGCCTACGGGACTCGGGAGCTTCTGTGTTAGTGAACACATGGAGGAGGTGAGAGAGCATGGAAGTGCCATACTACTCCCCCACACATACACCTCCCCTTACCCTTCTCATCTCTTCCATTTGGCTGTTCCTGAGCTGTATCCTTCATAATAAACCAGTCATGTAGCGAAGCACTCTGCTGCATCTTGTGAGTCGTTCTAACAAATCACTGAGGAGGGGAATGTTGGGAGGGTCAGTCAGACAGATGGGTGACAGCCTGGGACTTGAGACGGTCTTGTGGGAAGGGGCCCTCAGCTGCGGGTCTGTGCTAACTCTGGGGAGTGACTGTCAGAGCCGAATTGAGTCACAGGACCCACATCTGTGTCTGAAATAGCATTGAGAAAGAAGACATCGAAATATTTGGCAAACCAGTTCTCCAGGGTGAAGACGGGGAAGGCCCTGGCTTGTGGCATCTGACTGTTTCTATAATGTCAGGGTTCCCCCCACAGCACATGTCAAGCTACCAGCAATCAGCCTTCACTGAGAAAGAAATGGTGAGGCTAACGTTTCTGCAGGGTGTCCTGATCTCTGAATCCCCAGGAATGTGTGTGCAGGTGATGGCAGTGGATGCCTCCTTACGCTATGACCCTCCACCTCACCCCCAACCCGGGACTTAAGGGGCATGGCCCATTTCAAATGCATCTTAGTACTTGGGGAAAAAGTGCTGTGATCAAACCTCAGGGTTTCATAGGTGGCCTGCCCGGTATTCATATGCATGACCCTCCCCTCCTCCAGCAGCTCTGGGCAGACCCTCTGGTGGGACCAGGACACTGAGGCTGGTACATAGCTCTTTTCGGTGAGGAACAAAGGTGCTACTTTGCAGGGTACCTTTTACCACCCTACAGCTCAAGACTAAAGTACTTAGCACAGGAACCAGACCAGTCTAGAAATAGCCTTTCCCTGTGCCATAGGCAGTTGTTACCTACTTCTTTCACACACAGTGCAGGGGGGCTTTGGACCAATCCCACCCCTTCTCTAACAGGCCTCTCACTATAGTGGATAAGAATCCAAGCTCCAAGGCCAGGCTGCCCACAGTACTAGCTATAGGGCCAAAGACAGTTTTCCTAAGCTCTCTGTGCCCTACTTTCTCATTTGTAAAATGTTAACTATGGTTTTATTCCTTTTTTTTTTTTAAGATTTTATTTTTAAGTAATCTCTGCACCAAACAGGAGGCTTGAACTTACAACCCTGAGATCAAGAGTTGCATGTTCTTCTGACCAAGCCATCCGGGTGCCCCTGCTTATTATTCTCTCTCTTTTTAAAAAATATTTTATTTAAATTGAATTTGCCGACATATAGTACAACACCCAGTGATCATCTTATCAAGTGACCACTTAGTGCCCATCACCCAGTTACCCCATTCCCCCATTCATCTCTCCTTCTTCAACCCTTTGTTTCCCAGAGTTAGGAGTCTCTTATGGTTTGTCTTCATCTCTAATTTTTCCCCACTTAGTTTCCCTCCTTTTCTTTATGGTCCCTTTCACTATTTCTTATATTCCACATATGAGTGACACCATATGATGATTGTCTTTCTCTGACTGACTTATTTCACTCAGCATCATACCTGGTTATTATTCTTATTATGGAATTCAAGTGGTCTTGCTTCACTCCAGATAAAACTCTAACAGAACAAATAAGCAAAAAAAAAAAAAAAAAAAAAAAAAAAAAAATATATATATATATATATATATATATATATATATATATATATATACTACATGAAGAGATACAATCAAGAAGCCCATAAATCTACCACTGACAGCCACAGCTGGATGGGACTTGGTGGTGTGATGTCACCCACTCAAGGCCACAGGGAAGGCCACATGCCTCATCAGCCCAAATAAAGGGGCAGGTGTATGGAAGCACCTTTGGGAGGGCAATCTTTCTACTGTGCCGCCTGCTGTCACTTATGCAACTGCTCTATCCTGCCTCCTCTTCCCTCAAATTAGGTCCAATTTCCTTGTTCTCGCCTCAAGGGAGACAGGGAACAGCTGTCTCCTACCTCCATAAAATAACTCTTCCAGGTCTGGACAACTATTATTAAACATCCCCTTCATACTTCTCTTGCTCTATTATAAGATACATTAAAGGCCCTGATAATGGTTTGAGGTCTCCGTGAGATGGTTGCTGTTCACCCCAATTCCTCTAATAATTAGTGGTTGTAAACCACTTTGAAGATAAAAGGCATTTTATAAGAGCTAAGTCCTATTATGATTAGCTTCCCAGTATTTCCTTGCTGATGCTGAGGAAGGAGCACATCAAAGCCAAACATCGCCACAGCGTGATATCTGGTGGCTAATTAGATGTAGTTCAAGGCGACTGCTATATATTAAAGAAACTGCTGCAAAATTTAACAACATTTTTAAAAAGTGCCCACTCTCTTCCCAACACGAACAAGTTCTTTTCAAAGGCTATCAGGGTTGATGCCTGCAAGACAAGTGCCCGGTTAGGACCAAGAGCTGATCCATCCTCTGGGCCCGGAAGAGAAAGACACAACAATGACACCTGGCTTTGTATAAAGGCTCATTGGTGTCAACAAGATTCTAGGTCCCCTATCTCTCTCTTTTTTTTTTGAGGGACTATCCTTCTGTGATATAAGCAAACAAAGTAACACTGTCCTGCTCTGCAGATGAGGAAGCTGCAAAATGGATTTTAGAGACGGACATCAGCATGTACAGCTGGACAAAGTTAAGGCAGAAGTGATCAGGGCAACACTGTGGATGCCTCACTCACAGACAGCCCCTGGGATATTCGTACAAATCGTCCCCCACCCCAGCAGCTGCACGCCTTTGCTTCTAATGCCCTGCACCTGTGCCTCTTAGAAGGCCAGCCTTGGGCTACTGCCATGGCTTTGTCCACACAGACAAAGCCGGAAGTTCCCGAGGTTCCTTTGGTCACCTCTGAGCAGCTGGCAGCCAGTAACTGGCTGGGGCAGAAGTGTGAAAGCCCAGCAGGGATAAACTCTGAGCTGTGATTTATAGCTTAGATCACTTCTGTGGGACTAGGCTGAGGCTGGAGCTCCACTTGACATTGCCCTCTGGCTACTTCTACTCTCTTGTCCTGCTTCCCACTCCTTTATTGTGTTCTCCCAGGAGCATTGCCTTAATTCCACCCATTTGCATATGGATCCCCCTCTAGGGAAGTCAGATGAAGACAACTTTCTTGACTCAGCATTCATGGGACCCTTTCTGCATATTTCCTGTTACATGCATCCTCCCAGATCCCCTCAATTCTAAACCTTCCTGGCCAGGTCTCCAACCTGAGATATCTATGGTTCTCTGTGTTCACCCCTATGCCCCTATTCTCTCTTTACTTCTCAGAGCCCCTGTTTTCCCTGAGACTGTGATATTCTAACTGCTTCTAAAGAAAGGAATCTTCGGGGTCTCCTTGGGTGCCTGAGAAGCACTGAACCAGGCGGATGGTGAGAGACACAGAGACATATTGAAGACTATCCTTTCCCTCGACGAATATACATTTTTGCAGGGGGACAAGATACAAATAATAAATAAATGAGGCAGAGGACAAGAGCCACATGAATGTGCTCAAGGAAAGCTACAGGAGCAAACAACTCTAAGAACAGCCGCCCCCAAACAAGGCCTCTGTCTGCTGCACTCCACGCCACACAATTCTGGCTCTTTTATTTCATCTTAAATGGTCAAGAAAATGGAGGTCAGCTCTGGCAGAGACAGTCTGAATGAGTGGGTAATCTAAAAAAGCAGCTTGCATTTAATTCTGCTATACATTGTTTTGTTTTGTTTTGTTTTAAATAATGCTTCCTCAGGAAATTGCTTCAGAGAGGTTAAGTAATTTGTCTTAGGTAAATGACTCATTAGTGACAGAATGTGAATTCAATCCTCAGCCTGCCTAACTCTTTAAAACCCAGTTTCTCTATCTATAAAATGGGACTAATGATTCCCATATCACAGAATAGTTATAAGAATTAAATACACACACATACACAGGATATCAAAAATATCCGGTACAATAAAGCACTATGTCGTAGGTGACAGTAATGTTATTGAGCCAAAGGATATTTTATTTTATTTTAAAGATTTTATTAATTTATTCATGAGAGACACACAGAGAGAGGCAGAGACACAGGCAGAGGGAGAAGCAGGCTCCATTCAGGGAGCCCTATGTGGTACTCGATCCTGGGTCTCCAAGATCATGCCCTGGGCTGAAGGCGGCATTAAACCACTGAGCCACCTAGGCTGCCCGAAAGAATATTTTATATGCATATTTTAAAGGCTCTTAATACAGACTACTAAACTGCTTTCCAAAAACAAGAGCAAAAACAAAAACAAAAACAGTTAAGCAAGCCATGACAGCATTGCCAAGGGGACCTGACCATGCCTCCTTACAGCTTTCAGGATAAATCTTAAATTTGCAGGACTACCATCACCTCTTTATAGTCATCTTCTCCCACCTGACTCACCACATTCTCTTCTCTCCAAATGATTTCCTATTCTCTCAGCAATTTAATGCCTCAGCATCTTCAAAAACACCGTTTACTCGCCTAGCATGCCCTTCTTGTCTATGCTCAGCCCTATGAACACTTAAGAATTCCATTTAAGGAGCGCTTTCTCTGAGAAATCATCTTGACCTCAGCACAGTCTGACTTATATGCTCTTCCTCTGGGCTTCCATAGCCTTTTGGATTTACGTCTGCTGGCAGAATTATTCATGGTAGAGATTTACTTGTTGGATGCTCCTCCATCCCCCCCCCCCCAATCTCTTTCTTTCCTTTTCTCTCTCTCTCTCTCTCTCTCTCTCTCTCTCTCTCTCTCACACACACACACACACACACACACACACACACACACACACACATACACACACATACACAAACACACACCACCTGCAAATGCCTTGAAAGAATGGATCACATCTCATTCCCTGCACTTAGCAAAATCTCTGGCTCACTGACAGAGCTAAGTAAATGAACATATATAAATAATAATTAAAAAATACACAAGCCCATGTTCTCTTTTCTGATTTAAGGTGAAGCAGAAAAGAAAACCAAGGACCACTGTTTCAGGCGTCTTCTACAACAGCCGCTCAAAGATCTAAATTCGAACATTTTCTCTCAGGTCACAGTCCTGCAGGAATCATGATGAGTCTGGATAGCATACTCACGTCATGAATTTTAGTGGCTGGTAGAAAATAAAAAGGACAAAAATTTGAATCCAAACTACAGAGATAAGCCTAACTGGCAATTCAGCCAACAGTTCCTAACCTTACCTCATCAAACCTCTAGTCTGAGTTCCTTCTCTATTACTTATTCTTGTTCTGTCTCAAGCTCCTCTATCAAGAGGCTGGCAGGAACCACAGTGCCCTAAAAGGTCCTGACCAGGCATCAAAAAATCTGATTCAAGTGCTGACTTCACTACCTTGTGGCCTTGAGAAAATTGGTTCATTTCTCTGAAAAGGCAAGAATAACAGTTTCTTACCTGTCCCAACAGAGGAAGGTCAGATGAAACACTGGATGTGAAAGTGAATAGCAATGCTATGTACAAATACAAATATATCCTTATCATTGCTATGGGAGACATCAGAGTGTAGAGAAAGGAAAGCAGAAGAACGGTGGGCATGTTCCATTAGGGAATCAGCTCCTGTGAGTGACAAGTGGCTGTGAAGCTGCATATCATACACAGAGGCCTGCAAAGTTTCCAGGCTTTTCTGCCCTATGTAAAAGAGCTAAGAAGAGTGACAAACTTTCTCCTGCAGAGGCATTGTTTAAACAAACTTAAGTGATATCTATTTATTTCACCAATTTCCCCAATGTAGTAGAGCTAACCTCTGTTATCTAGCTTTTAAGAAACTGTGTACCCATATCTCCGATGAATACAGATGCAAAAATTCTCAACAAACTACTAGCAAACCAGGCAGTCCAGGTGGCTCAGCAGTTTAGCGCCACCTTCAGCCCAGGGCATGATCCTGGAGACCAGGGATCAAGTTCCATGTCAGGCTCCTTGCATGGAGCCTGCTTCTCCCTCTGCCTGTGTCTCTGTGCCTCTCTCTCTCTCTCTCTCTCTCTCTCTCTCTCTGTGTGTGTGTATGTGTGTGTGTCTCATGAATGGATAAATAAAATCTTAAAAAAAAAAATACTAGCAAACCAAATTCAACAGCACCATTAAAAGGGCCATACACGGGATGCCTGGGTGGCTCAGCGGTTTGGCTCCTGCCTTTGGCCCAGGGCGTGATCCTGGAGACCCGGGACCAAGTCCCACATCAGGCTCCCTCCATGGAGCCTGCTTCTCCCTCTCCCTGTGTGTCTGCCTCTCTCTGTGTGTGTGTCTCACGTGAATAAATAAATAGAATCTTAAAAAAAAAAAAAAAAAGGACCATACACCATGATCAAATGGGATTCATCTCTAGGTTGCACAAATGGTTCAACATATGTAAATCAATGAATATGATACATCACATCAATGAAATGAATTATTATAAAATCACATGATCACCTTAATAGATGCAGAAAAAGCATTTGACAAAATTCAACATCCATTCACGATAAAAAACTCTCAAAAAAATGGGAATAAAAAATGTGCCTCAACATAACAAAGGCCATACAGGCAAAGTCCACAGCTAATATCATACTTGCTGGTGAAGGGTTGAAAGCTTTTCCTCTAAGATCAAGAACAAGACAAGGATCCTCACCACTCCTGTTCAACACAGCACTAAAAAGTTCTAGCCATAGCAATCAGGCACAAAAAATAAGTAAAAGGCATCCAAACTGGAAAGGAAGAAGTAAAATTGTCTGTGTGATAATAACACAATTTTATATACAGAAAATTTTAGAGTCCACAAAAAAAAAAAACTGTTAGATCTGACCAATAAAGTCAGTTAAGTTGCAGGATACAAAATCAACATAGAAAATCGGTAGTATATCTATATACTAACAACGAATTATCTTAAAAAGAAATTTTTAAAAATCTCATTTACAGTAGCTCAAAAACAATAAAATACTTAGGAATAAATTTAACCAAGGGGGGGGTGAAACATCTAAACACTAAAAATGATAAGACATTATGAAAGAAATTAAAGAAGATTCAAATAAATGGAAAGATGGTCCATGTTCATGGATTAGAAGAATTAATATTGTTAAAATGTCCATACTACCCAAAGCCATCTACAGATCCAATGCAATGCCTCTTAAGATTCCAATGGCATTTTCTGCAGAAATAGAAAAAAAAATCCTAAAATTAGTTTGGAACCACAAAAGACTTTAAAGAGCCAAAGTGTATCTGAGAAAGAGGGACAGAACTGGAGGTATCATGCTTCTTGCTTTCAAGCCATACTATAAAGCTATAGTAATCAAAACAGTATGATATTGGCATAAAAATGGATGTATGCACCAATGGAACATAACTGACTCCCCAAATAAACCCACACATATACACTCACAAAAATTAACTTGAAATGTATCGAAGACCTACAGGTAAGATCTGACACCATAAAACTTTTGGAAAAAAAATAAGGAAAAACTCTCTGACACTGGTCTTGGCAATTTTTTTTTTTTTTTTTTTTTTTTTGGATAGGACTACAAAAGCAAAGGCAACAAAAGCAAAAATAAACAAGAGGAATCACATCAACTAAAAAAGTTTCTGCACAGCAAAAGTAACCATCAACACAATAAAAAAGCAACCTACAAAATGGAAGAATACTTGCAAACCACATATCTGATAAGGGGTTAATATTAAAAATATATAAGGGAATCATACAATTCAATACAAAAGCAGAAACAAAACCAACAGAAAACTCCAAATAATACAATTAAAAATGAACAAAGAACCTAAATAAACATTTTTCTAAAGAAGATATTCATTTAAACAGACAACAAGAACATGAAAATGTGCTCAACATCATTCATCATCAAGTCAAAACCTCAATGAGATAGCACCTCACGACTGTTAGAATGGCTATTCTCAAGGATAACAAGTATTGGTGAGGACATGGAGAAAAAGAAATCCTATGCACTGTTGGTGGGAATGTAAACTGGTGCAGCCACTGGGGAAAACAGTATGGAGGTTCCTTAAAAAATTAAAAATAGAACCACCGTATAATCCAACAATTCAGTTTCTGGGTATATATCCAAAGGAAATAACATATCGCAATGAGATGCCTACAACCAACATGTTCACTGCAGCATTGTTTACATTAGCCAAGACATGGGAACAACTGAAAGTATCCATCAATAGATGAATTAATAAACAAAATATGATACTATATATATTTAGTTCATATTACTCAGGCATAGGATGCCTGGGTAGCTCAGTGGTTGAGTGTCTGCCTTTGGCTCAGGGCATGATCCTGGGGTCCTGGGATCGAGTCCCGCATCGGGCTCCCCATGAGAAGCCTGCTTCTCCATCTGCCTATGTCTCTGCCTCTCTCTCTGTATCTCTCATGAATAAATAAATAAGTCTTTAAAAAACATTATTCAGACATAAAATGTAATATACTCAGCCACAATAAAGAAGAATGCCCTGCCATTGGTGACAACACAAATCTTGAGGGCATTATGCTGAGTGAAATACCTCAGAGAAAGACAAATACTCGATGATCTCACTTATAGGAGGAATCTAAAAAAACAGAACTCATAGAAACAGAGAACAGATTGGTGGTTGCCAGAGGTAGGGAATGAAGGTGGGTGGAAGGAATGAATGAAAGTGTTCAAAACCCACAAACTCCTAGTTATTAGATAAATAAGTCCTAGGGATGTAATGTACAGGGTGGTGACTAGAGTTGGCAGTACTGTATTGCATATTTGAAAGTTGGTAAGAGAGCAGATCTAAAAGTTCTTAAGACAGGAGAAAAACTTAACTCTGTGCTGTGACACACATTAACAAAACTAAGTGTGCTAATTGTTTTTCAATTATACATGTATGAAATCATTTTATTGTACACCTTAAACTTATACAATGTTATGTGTTGATTAACATATGTATTTCAATAGGGACGCCTGGGTGGCTCAGTAGCTGAGCATCTGCCTTCAGCTCAGGGTGTGATCCCGGGGTCCTGGGATTTAGTCCCACACTGGGCTCCCTGCAGGGAGACTGCTTCTCCTTCTTCCTATGTCTCTGCCTCTCTCTGTGTGTCTCCCATGAATAAATAAATACAATCTTTTTAAAAAACAACAACAACAACAACAAAAACATGTACTTCAATAAAGCTGGAAAAAAAAGGAAGAAAGGAGATATCCTCAGGAAGGTTTGGGGAGAAACGGCCTGTCTAAAGACTCAGGTTTTCGAATCTAAGCACTTGCTGATGATCCCCATGAAAACTAAAAACAGCAACAGTGGCACCAACCGAGGCCTGATGACAGGGGCCGAGGGAGACAGACTTCCCATCTTTGGTTTTTATTACTCACTTCACAGATCCTGACCCCTCAGAGGAGGGGTAACTCACTACTCCTGATTTGAATCCCACCTAGGAAACACACAGATATGAATCACACCTTGTTTTGCACTGGGGGCCACGGTGGAAGGGGTTTTATGCTAATCTGGGGGAAATTGGAGGAAGTGTCCCTCCCAGCAGGGCTGCAGTAACTCAATAGAAAACAAGCCTGGGAGCACCTGGGTGGTTCAGTGGGTAAGCTTTCTGCTCAGGTCATGATCCCAGGCTCCTGGGATCGAGCCCCACATCAGGCTCCCTACTCAAAAGGGAGCCTGCTTCTCCCTCTTCCTCTACACCCCACTCGTGATTGCTCTCTCTAGTGCTCTCTCTCAAATAAATAAAGTCTTAAAGAAAAGAAAAGAAGAGAAGAAAAGAAAAAAGAAAAGAAAAGAAGAAAAGAAAAGAAGCCTAGTCCTATCATCTTCCAGGGTTGGGAGAGGAGAAGAAGCAGAGGGGTAGTAGTGGGAAGTGTGCTTAGTGGCGTGCGTCTGGAGACTGTGTCAAGCCTGGTGAGGGCAGAGTCTTGTGCAAGACTCACAAGGAGGTAGCCTCAGGGCTAAGCAGGTAGCCCATCTCAAAGCCCCAGCTTTCAGCAGTGTTCTTGAAGCTCCTTTGTATCCAATCTGCAGATGCTGAAGCTCATCCTTAAAACAGAGATGAAGAATTGCGACCAGAATCACCGCCCTCCCTAAGAAGGCAATGGAATAGTGTTTCAAAGAAAAGCCTAAGGAGCCCCACAAGGAAAGCAAGCTGAAAGGTGCTGGAGGAAGAACAGGCTCTGGGACGAGATGGTAGGCTTCCTTGCCTAGTGCAATTTGGGGATATTAAGTCTGTGGACCTGGAGAGGAAATTTGCAGAATGTACTGGTCACAGGTTAAGTAGCCTGGGCTGAGAGCATGCTCAAAATCACTGGAGGTAGCAGTGGTGATTCAAATAGGTTAGGATCATCTCTCATACCACAGTTAAGGCCAAATCTCCAACTATAGCTGGATCTAGCGGACCAAATGTATATTACCATTGCACTTGGCCTCTGTACAGCTCATATGTACAATCCATCTGAAGCAAATGCTTCCTATTCTATGTGAAGTTGTAATACGGCACTTGGGTGTCTCTTCCTTCATTCAATAAGTATTTACTATGTGCAGGTACTGGTTTTAACTGCCAAAAGGCAGCAATAAGTCAAATCCAGCAAGCATTTGACCTTGTGGAACTTATATTCCAGTAGCGAGAAACAAACAATAAATATATAAGTGTTAAGTACTTTCAGACTGTGACAAGTGCTGGAAGAAGATACCCACTCTCCCAAAGTCTCCTCTCGGTACCCCTCCCTGGCATCGCTGCTGAGTTTGCTGGAAGCAACCAGAGAGGGGAGGATCCACCATCTAGTGGCCTCCCAGGCCCTGACCTTCACAAGGCTGGGAAATGGGAGAACCAGGGCGGAATGTTGCCCTGTCTGCCCCCAGCTGCTGATACCTGGGAAGCTTAGGTCATATTGTTTAGAAATGAGAAAGTACTTAGGCTATACATGGAGATGTTGATAGTATTATGTCTAGATGGTAATCTTAAGAGATGAGTTATTTTTATTTTCTTCTGAATTTTCTAATGAAAATTAGAAATTACAGTTATTACAGTTATTACAGTGCATTCTTTTTCCAGCAATGGAAGAAAAAAATCTCTTTTTAAATGAGAAGATAAGCCTAGCCAAATCAAATTAATAAGAAATATATTTGGACGGGTAGGGAGGGCCCAGATCTCAGGACAGTGGATATCATCTCACCATACCACTTTGTGGTTTATAAAGCAATTGCACTGAATTTTCTCCCTCCCCCTCCCAAGACTTTCTCAAGGCTACACAGCAAATAAACCTCAGTGCAGGAAAATACCTGACCGTTAGGTCCTTGACTCCTTGGCCAGTATGTTTTATATTACTCCACCTGACCTACTGTGACTGACCTCATTTCTCTTTATAGCTGAAGCCTTCAGAAAGCCTCTGAGCACCGCAGGCCCTATCTGCCCCCTCTCTCTGCCCTCATCCTCCCCTACAGGGAGCATGCTGACTCATCCGTTCATCCATGCGTTTATCAGACTAGTCTTTCTTGAGCCCCTACCAAAAGAAAGATTAGTCTTTCTCGAGCATTGTACTAGGTGTTCAGGATACAGCAGAGAACCAAAAAGGTCCCCCAGGGCCAGGGAGAGGCTTTAACTAATGAATGAATACATAATACAAATGTAACCATTGTAAAAAGTGTTATGCAAATAATTAGCACCAAAGGGAGCTGACTGGGACTGGGACTCTACCAACACTTTGCTCAATAAGGAGCAACACATTGTCACAGAGTCCCCAAGGAGGGTCAGCCAGATATTCTAGGTGGAGGCCAAAATTAAAACAGCCCAAATCTCAGAGAATGCATATTTTGGATGGAGCAGCAGCAGGCAAAGCCAAATGAAAAGTTATTTAAGGACTTCATGCACACTAAGGGTAATCAAAGAGCCCCCCAAACCTTCTCTGGAGCAGAGAGGAGATGACCAACCAAATCATCAGAATTGTCATAAGTCAACATCAGAGATGACTGTCGCTGAAAGAGGTCACTCACAGAAGTTGGAACGGGAAAGGAAGAGCATGACCATATAAAAAGTGTGTAGTGAACCATACAGGACAGGAGCTTCTGGGTCTGAGTGGCACAGGCTTGACCACAAGACTTCAGGACATCACAGGTGGGAGAGGCCTGGAGAAGGATGACATGCAGGAAAATCTTCTTTGCAGAAGGTGGGACTGAAGGTGGGACTTAAGTGGCCTTGGAGAGGGAATGGGATTTCGATGCTCTTCAGGGTAATCTCATTTAGCAAGGCCACCAGGATGTCTGGAATGTGCAGCACAGTCCGAGGCACTTTCTCTTCCAGATCCTGGCAGCTGGCTTCCTGGCCTCTCACCTGTCTGGGGACTGGAGCGGGGAGGCCTGGTTCTTCTATCATATCTGAGGGTTGTTGTTTTTTTTAAGATTTTATCTATTTATTTATAGGAGGCACACACACACAGAGAGAGAGAGAGAGAGAGAGAGGAGAGAGAGAGAGAGAGATGCAGAGGGAGAAGCAGGCACCATGCAGGGAGCCTGACATGGGACTCGATCCTGGGTCTCCGGGATCACACCCCGGGCCGAAGGTGGCGCTAAACCTCTGAGCCACCGGGGCTGCCCACACATCTGAGGGTTTTTAAGTGTCCCTCTAGCTGTGCTCTGAAGAGCCAGGAGCACTGCTGGCCACCCAAGGTTGAACATAAAGGCTGATTTCAGCACCAGGCAGGTTGGCAAATGAAGAGAACACCTGGCTAATTAGCATTCCCATGCATGGGGTTTTACTGCAATATATCCATAAATGAAGCTCAGAAATATCCAGGTGCTGACAGCCACTAGGGACCTGATATTCAGGCCAGGTTCTGTTCTCAGTTGCCATTTGCCTTCACAGCACTGCCACAGGGACCTGGGCTACTGGGCTATCCTGAGCACCCTGCACACACCAGCCACTAAAAGATAACAGTAACAAAAATATTTAATAATGGTAGTGAACTTTCATATGGGGCTTGAGAGTCAGAGGTTTTTGTAATCTCTTGCTACATGGTTTTCAAAGGTTGTGCTGCCTTATTTGTAAGAACATGCCATGCCTCCTGTACAACAGCTGCGGCAGGACTGGGCCTGGTGGTGCCGAACACCCCATAGATACCTCTCCACATGACACTGAGTCATCTTCAATGACACCTGCATCTCCATATGGCAGGATGGCCTGTGGGTAAAGGAGGAGGGCCTCAGGTGAAGGCTCTGGGAACCTGTGTTCATCCAGAGCTCACTCTGCACCTTCTCTGCTTGAGAAACACAAGGCTGTGGCTTTAGATGGCCCTCGGTTCAAGTACCAGCTCTGCCCCTCCCTGACTGTGTGACCCTCAGCAAGTTACCTGACTTCTCTGGGCCACTCTCCTGCTCTGAAAATAAACATGGGTAATAGGAGTCTGTCTCATCAAGTCGTAAGATAGTAAGATAGAGAGTACATGAAGTGCTTAGCACAGCACCCACCCATACTTAGTGCTCAATAAGTCCTGATTCCATTACTGCTCCATTCTATTCCATTACTGCATTCCATTATCACAGACAGTAAGCACTGCCTCATTCCCGCGCCCAAAACCACAGACGAGGACAAGACTCATGGCACAGACATTGTCCCTCTTGTTTGGTGAAATCAGCATGCTGTGGCAGGGTGGGCCCTGGGTACCCAGGGAGGCACTTTGGTTTGGGTAGGCAGCATCGTCCCGAGGGCAGCTGGGCAGGCAGTGCCTGCAGTGGGGCATTTCCCTCGGCCATCACTGGGGCAGACAGTGGAGTCTTGCTTCTGAGCCCTACAACTGCCTGGTTCAGTGAGGATGCTGCAGACCACATGAGGTCACTGAGTCCTTGAAATGTGGCCAGTCCAAATTGAGATGTGTTGTAAAAATAGCCTAGTGCAGGGGCACCTGGGTGGCTCAGTGGTTGACGTCTGCCTTTGGCTCAGGTGGTGATCCCGCCTGAACAAGTACTGCATCAGGCTTCCCACAGGGAGCCTACTTCTCCCTCTCCCTGTGTCTCTGCCTCTCTGTGTCTCTCATGAATAAATAAATAAAATCTAAAAACAAAAAAAGTAACCTAGCACAGAAAAAAAGGAAGGTCAGACATCTGATTATGCATGACTACCTGTGAAATGATATTTGGGGTATTTCAGGTTAAATAAAATGTTAATAAAATTAATTTCCCCTGTTTCCTTTCCTTTACCTGAACTGGCTACTAGAATACTGAAAAGCACATATGTGGCTCACATTCAATCTCTACTGTGCAGCACTGGTCTGGCTAGTGAGCTCCATGCAGGCTGAGGCTTTGTGGTTTCCAGCACATGGAACAAGCCCTGAATGAATGAGTGAGCCTACAAGTGGGTAGTCTGGAGGAGAGCTTTTGAGAGCCCGAGGCCATGTGTGAGAGAAGGTGGGGATAATCCTGAGGCAATTTGGGGGGTGGTGTGGGTTTCAAAGGATGAGTAAACTGAGTCTAGAAAAAGTATTAAAAACGTGTCCCCAAACATCCAGATTCAAACCAAGTGCATCTCAAACCTATACTCTTTCTACTAAATCCCTTTACCTCCCACAGCAATACAGAGTTACAGAAAGAAAAGTAGATTTTGGATTTTTTTTTTAAAGCCTATTTCCTCACATGAGCACTAATGTCCTAGCGTGGGACAAGAACCTTGGCCTCCTTGGGCCTTAGGCTCCTCATCTCTTTTGTCCTATGTGAGCCATGAGGCTGCATCAATTTCTTTTTCCTGGTGCCTAGAGAGAAGAAATTCCATGCCAGAAGGTAGTCTCCAAGGCTGAGTCCTAAATATTTTCTCGCTCTCTTCTCCACTCTTTTGCTCCCAAAGAGGCTCTCCAGTTGAGATTTCTTTACATCGCCCAAATCAATAATTTGTTTGTTTAAGGGTTCACTTTGATTTTACTTCGTTTTAGATGCTTTTCATCAGAAGCCAAAACCTTGCAGACTTTTTTCCTTGATCTTATAATGAAATTCCCTCAGAGATATTTAATTCTAGATAGAGCTTTAGCTATGCCACATATCTTTTAAAGAAAAAAGACATCTAAATAACAAACACCCTTCCATCTTCAAATAAAAATCTCAGAAGGCAAACGGGCTTGTCTCCCTTACATCTGCTTCTACTCTTCTGTTGCCAACTATATCAACGAATTCCCTACATTTGGTTTCAAAAAAAAGAAAGGTACTCAATATACCACAGCCTCTCATGTTTCCACACATGCCCTGAAGGGCCTGATGCTCTGTGAACGTTCTCTGCTGCTTTGATGCCAGTGAAACACGCTTGTGTGCTCTGCTTGGCCTTCACCTGTGGCCTGCTGAGTGAATTCCCTTCCTGACTTGATCCCAGCCTCCCTACACAGAGCTTTCTGGAAAAGAGTCTGTGTTATTTCCGTTTCCAACCCTGACTCAAAGGCCTCTGGAATTTTAACCTAAAAAAAAAAAAAAAAAAAAGAGTATTTTCAAGCCCAAATCGATTTCTTGGAGAAGATCTCACCCACCTCTCCCCACTGTGGGTGAAACGCCAACACTATTTTTGATCAGAAAGGATAAAAAAAGATTTACCAGACCCAACCATGTCTTTCTAAAGCAAGCAAAGGGCTTCAGCCAGGTAACAGGGGTAGACCTGCCTTTTCAGTGCAACCCGATGCAGGATACAGAACACAATCACCAACCTGTGTCTCAGCCACTTGTTGAGTCATTATGGATTTGTGTTTGTCTTCCCTGCCACCCAGCAGACTGGTGCTTGAGGAATACACACGCATTTTAAATAGGCAGCATGCACCAAGGCAACAAATCTGCTTTTTCAAAATAATGGTGTGCTGCATTCCAAAGCCAAACAAGTTCATCTGGTGGTTCTCTTCAGCTAAGGTTTACGGATGGACTCCTTAGTGCCAGACGTGTTAGGTAACAGGAATAAAAAGAACAGAATATTATCCATACCCTCAAAAGCTCACAGTCTAATGGAGATAGATACATGTAACAAACTTAAATGTAAGACAGAATGAGAAAACGTGGTAGGAAAAATATGTGTGTGTGTACTGGAAAAGGATGGGAAGAAATATACCCCAATGTTAATAGTGAGTGTCTCTATTTACTGGACCTATGGGCAATTTTTCCCCTCTTCTTTACTATTTGTTATAGTCTCTGGTAGCTCTTTTTATGATAAACATGCATTGCTTATAAAAAAAAATAAGGTATGTTTTTCAAGAAAAAAAAATCAACAAATTATAAAGGACAACTATTTGGGTGATAAATTAAGTCTTTGTGAAGAATGTGGTATGTCTACTAGCCCTGCAGGATAAGTAGAATTGGGTAGTGAGGTGAGGGGAGATGATCTCAGGCAAAGGAGCAACGTGAAATGGCCCCCAGAGCCAGAGGGATGGGGAGGGCAATCTGGGAAAATGTAAGAGAATAGTACACATAGGTACTCACCAAGAGTGGGAACTGCAGCTGGGGGTCCAGGGGGCCGCGAATACCATGTCAAGTAGACTCAGTTGCTTGTTTTTTATGTTCCTATGGCCCTTTGTTTTGGTTCCCAACATACCACTCATTACATTGCATTATACTTGGTTGTATTTATGCCTATCCCCCACTAAATTTGTAGCTCTTAGGGGACAGGGATCACAGCTCATTCATTCTGTAACCATAGCACCTAGCATAACAACTAGCACGTTACAAGACTCAAAAGATGCCTCTTGGATGAACTGGAGTCTAAGAGGATTACTCTTTATTTTGTAGTAGTAAGGAGTCATCAGGAGATCCAGAACCGAACGTATTCCAGGCAGTCAATATATGCCAAGCACTACGCTAGCTATGAAACTCTATTGTCTTAATTGGTCCTACCCATAATCCTATGTGTGCCCTTTGTATGACACCCATACTGTCCACCCTTGCTTACACACAAGGCTCAGAAAGGTTGAGTAACCTCCCTCAGATCATACAGCCAGTGGTCAGAGAAGCCAGGACAGTCTGAGGACAGTGGAGGATGCGGTCAAGCAACAACATCACAGATGTTAAGGAGACTACACCAGTTTGAGGCTATAGGGACCTGAGTTAGCCCAGCTGCTCAGAGCAAGGAATTGAAGAAGTGGAGGGGGGCAGTGTGGAGGCAGTGCTCAGAACGGAGGGCTGACTGTTCCTTAGCTGCTTCCCAAGCACATTTATTATTTTTGAAGTCAACATAGGGCCACACAGCACTCACAGGGACTCGCCCTATACCTGGAAGAGCTCCTGCCCACCAGAAGTAGGACTTGTGGGGGTGCCTGGGTGGCTCAGTGGTTGAGCAGTTGCCTTTGGCTCAGGTCAAGATCCCAGGGTCCTGGGATCAAGCCCCACATTGGGCTCCTGGCTTGGCAGGGAGCCTGCTTCTCCCTCTGCCTCTGCCTGCTGCTCCCCCTGCTTGTGCTCACTCTCACTCTCTCTCTCAAATAAATAAATAAAATCTTAAAACAAAAAAAAAAGTAGGACTTGTGCAAAGAGTCCCCCCACCCCCCAGACAGTGCTCTGCCTGAGAGTCACATGAGGTTAAGGCCTCAGGAAGGGGCAGCATGGTGCCCCTGTGAGACTTTACACCACCAATGGTCTTCCATCTCTGCTCCCTAACATTGGCCTCACATCTCATTTGAAGATGCTATTCTCCTTCCCAATCAACAGTGGCAAGGATGGGTGCTCGGGTTCCTGGAGGCTGGGGGATGCCCGGGATGCCCTCTAGCAGGACATTCCACTTGCTGGATCCCAAAATTACTCCTGAGGCTAACGGCTCCATTCCAACCTGCACCCAGTATTTTGCAGCCTCTCTCTCAACATCAAAACAGTAGCCACTGACCTAACAGTGCCATGGGGTGGTGTCCATACAAGGAAGTGACCTCCTTCCTTTTAAAGCGTTCATTCCCAGAAAATGAAATGAAAGTGTTCTTATGCCCTTCACTCGTTTCTGGGACAGTGGGTACTGTTAAATCCCCAGCACAGCTGACAGTTGAAGACTAAGAATAACCATGAGTTGGTCGTTCCCCTCTGTTTCCTCTGCTCTCTGCCTCCAATCCAGTCCCCCACCCCCACCCCCACCCCCACCCCAGCTCAGTGCACTGCACTCTCTAGGTGGTTCTTGCCAGGCCACGTCTGATTGCCTCTCCACCCTAAAGGCAATCATGCTCAGGTGACCTCTCTGCTCCCATGCTACTGGTCCTCCTTGTTGAGAACAATGCCTGGGAAATGCACACACAAGATCCAGCAATGTGGGCAGTGAGCCCCGTATCTAGGGTGCTGTGACCCCCCCTCTCGGCTTCCGTGCAACCAGCCAGAAGAGTCAAGGAGGACACAGAGTTCACGAGCATTGTCAATGAATGATTTCCCTTGCTTATGTTTTCAGATAATAGGGGATGGATTTGCATTCCATCGTGCAGTGTCCACGAGATGTCCCCACCCCTGCACATGCCTTGAGATTGGGTGCTCTCATTCCAGTGCAGAGGATTGAGGATGGTCCCTCTGGAATTCATCAGAAGTGATATGACAGCACTCAGGGGTCTGCAGTGGGATCAACGTTGAAGACCTCAGCACATCCAGCCGATGACAGCAGCAATAACACCCAGACCTGCAGAGCCCGTGGTGGGTTCCCCACTCAGCAGGGAATCTCCTTGTCTCCCTCTCCCTCTGCCCCTCCCCCCCCCCAAATAAATAAATCAATGTAAAAAAATTAAAAATTAAAAAACCTTTAAGACCTCCTATATTCCATCCATCTTATCAGATGCTATCCACCCTTCGGGCAGTGTCTTGGTTTTCTAGGGCTGCCATAACAAATCATCAAAAATTAGGTGCCTTAAAAATGGCAAAAATGTATTGTCTCATGGTTCTGGAGGCCAGAAGTCCTAAACCTAGGTGTTCATGGGCTCCTAGGTGTCCACAGGCTTCTAGGTGTCCACAGGCTATGCCCCCTCTGAAGGCGCTAGGGGAGAAATCAGTTCTTTCTTCTTCTGGCATCTGGTGGCTCCATAGGAACACTCTGTCCTCACATGGCCTTCTCTCTGTGTCTGTCGTCTGAAGTATGTGTGTGGGCTTTCGTGTTTGTTTTTGCTGAAGTTACCCGGTTTCTTAGGACCAACTTGGGGAGAACCACCATTTCAAATCCCAAGGTCTCATCGCATCTCACCCAAGCAGATACTAGGGGTGATACCAACTTTCCTGACTGCTTTCTCATTCAGGATTCTTTCAATGTAGCCACAGATCAGACTGCCATCTACTGGTTTTTTAATGTTGCACAAATGTCAGAGACCTCAGAGACCTCCAGCATGTTCCATGCTCTCCAACCCACGCCCTATTTGTACAACAAATATTTGGAAACACCCTCTAGGTGGCCTGAAATGACACTCCCAGATAAGCAAGTCAACCCACATGCATAATTTGGCTCTAGTTGTCATATACAGGAGAAAAAAGGAAAGCAACTTATATTAAAATAATAAATATCTCAACATGTAAGTGCTCATGCATGACTGCACAGGAACACACTAATGAAGTAGTCATGGCTTATACCTGCTTACAATGAATAAGATTAGATTATACACTTCACAGGAGTACAGGGAAATGAAAACCAGAGGACAACAGAAAAAAATGTCAGATGAGAAATAACAAACCCGCTCACCGGTTTGTATCTGATGATAGGAAGAAGGAAACAGCCCGTGCTGAGGTAGGGATAATAGATCAGGGAAAATAATGTGAAAATAGGTAAAACAAGGAAGTATGCTTTTCTTGCGAACGAGTTAAACTTTATATAGTGTCATAATACTTTATTATGCTGACATGGGACAGGTGGTGACAAAGAACCGTGGGAAACATCGTCTACAATCTGGAGATCCCACCCACAGAGTGGAGGCAGGCATTCAGTCCCGAGCCTTAAAAAAGCTGTGGAAGCAATCTCCCCCTTTCATTCAGGCAGGGGGGAGAGGCGGCCCGATTGGAAACTGTTGTTTGATACATCTCAAAGAGGAATATCTAACTGTGAGTGAACAATAAAGGCAACCCCAAAGTAAGTCATTGTAATGTCTAATTTTTGCAAGAGATTTCTCATAAGTGTCCTACAATGTCCTACAACTGTTTATATTCATATATTAGAACATAAACTATTTTATTATTTTTTAAGATTTTATTTATTTATTTGAGAGAGAGAGAGCATGAGCAGGGAGGGGCAGAGGGAGAAGCAGACTCCTCACTGAGCAGGGAGCCCAATGCAGGACTCGATTCCAGGATCCTGGGATCCTGACCTGAGCTGAAGGCAGGTGCTTTTGAGCAATACTGACTGAGCCATCAGGCACCCTAGAATATAAACTATTTTAAAAGCAGTTTTTATAAAGAAGTTTATCAACATGGTGACATTTCATATGCCTCTGCTAGTGTAATAATGTGTTGTCCTGCAACTGTGTGTGTTAGATGAAGCCTCAAATCTCCTGTTACAGATCTGCAAGTGGTTTCCTTGTTTTTGCAGTAACTACATATTGCACTGCAACTCTTGTTAGCTAAGTGTATGTTTGGAAATGCTCTAATCGAGACAGAATACATAGAGTGGGGGAAATTATCCAGTCATTTCAAGATTTTGTCTTTTATTTCATTGAGGCTTCTCTTTGCCAAAAAAAAAAAAAAAAAAAAAAGCTTCTCAATTACTGGGCTTTTGGCATCACTTCTTTGAAAACTTTTCAGTATTACTATGTAGAAAAATATTACTGACTTACATTTGTTTGGGTTTCGTTTGGCAGGGCAGGTAACAATTCTTCACTGATGGGGCTGGTTTGCACATGGCACGACAGGCACCCCCAGCAGTAAATTCTGGGGCATTTGTCAAAGCCATCTCACAGATTTACAAAATGGCTTCTGGGGCTTCAGTACGCAAAGCACTGTGGTCCCTAGGCCTGCAGCAGATCCTGGGAGTCTGTTGGAAATGCAGAATCTTAAGCCTTGAACTAGACCTACTGGATCGAGTATGCATGTTTGACAAGCCCCCAGGTAATTCACATGCACACTGAATGCGTCTGTGAAGCACTTCTCTGGGGGCAGTCTGACCCCACTAGGAATACTGAGCAAAGCCAACCTTACTCGTAGCTCGAATGAAGGAGCAGGTCCAAGGAAGTGGGTCAACTGTATATTTTGCTCCTCTTCTTATCACTAAGCTCCTCGGGGACAAGCAGGGGAGGGGATTCTTCTCTTGTATCTGCACACAGCCACAGCCAGACAAGCACACAAAGCTGTGGCCTCGAAAGGCCCCTTGTGTGTCATCTCTCAGGACTAAATTCTCCTTAACCAGACAACAGCCACCTTCCATGACTCATCTGTAGAAGCACAAGCAGTAGATCCCCAGCACACGCTTGGACTGAGTTTCAACACCTCTGCTTTGAAAATTCCACCAGCTGCGCAAGGCTCAGTGTTTAATGAAGAGCAACCCCCTCCCTCCCCACTCCCTCTGCCAGTGGGCTGCGGTGCTTGGCCACACACTCAGAGAAGGACTACATAAAAGCAGAACCCCTGGTTGTTCTGTGATATCTACAGAGATGCTAGACGCTGTGGCATGCAAACTTATGGAAGAAGAAAAATAAATGGCAGCCATAAAAAAACAGGAAAGGAGTTTCCCTGTGACAAGAAGCCCCAGCAGGAGGATCCTTCTGCTGACATGTGACTTAAAAGGTCAGATAGCGGTGCCTGGGTGGCTCAGTCCGTTGAGCATCCGACTCTTGATTTCCACTCAGGTTGTGGCTTCAGGGTTGTGGGATCCAGCCCCACATCAGACTCCATGCTTAGCGGGAGTCAGTGGAAGATTCTCTCCCTCTCCTGCTGCTCCTCCCCTTGCTCACCCACACATGTGCACATGCTCTCTCTATAAATAAATAAAATCTTTAAAAATAAATAAATAAAAGGTCAAATTTAATGACTTATGAACTACACCCTGCTGGCCCAGGCCCCCTGCTCACCTCAGCTGCTAACCACCACCCAACCCCACCCCCCCCCCAACCTGCCCAAACCCCCCTGCTCCTGACAGAACAGCCAAGTATGAGAAACCCTGAGATGAGCAGCAAAGGGGAGAGGAGGCTTCCTTCAGCCCACCTTTCAACCCTGACTGAGGCCGTCTCCAAGGAGCCTGCAGCTTGCAGAGCTGTGGCCACCATCAGCTCCACGCTGGGCCACATGTGAGCAGAAGGATGGCTCAATATCTTAGCCCACGGTCTCCACTTCCGGGCCCTCACTTCCTTCCTTCACAGAGCAATGATAAAGACCCAAGACAGCTAGAAACCACCCACCCTGTTACTCCACTGGTAATTCATTTCTTTTATCACATTGAGGCCCCAGCCTGATACCTCATGCCATTCCAGTGCCACATTTACCAGGTGGCACTGCAGCTCTCTGCTGACATGTCCTAACTAGGCTCCAAGGATCAGGGTGTGGCTCACTCCTCTCGGCTCTCACATCTGGCACAGTGCCTCACCTTTGGAAGCTGTTCTGTGTAAATGTTTGGGGACCAAAAGAGCAGAGGGGGCAATGGAGCCGATTACAATGTGACAGATCATCAAGGATGAGCCATCACCTTTGGTAGGAGAACAGAAATACATTCTGGTTACAAGCCTTCTTTAGGGCATGTCACTGACTCCCTCATTTTCAGAGCTGTTCTCTTATCTTTGTCGTGACCATCATCACCATGTCACCACGAACAGCAAGCTTGAAAGGTGAGAGGTGCCACTCTTTTTCAAGATGTTGGAGGTAGCATAAAAGATTAGAATCAGGTTCTAGAGCCAGAAATTCTTGGGTTTGAATACCCGTTCTACAAAGCATCGGTTATGAATCTTGGCCAAGTGACTTCACTGACACTGTTTCCTTGTCTATAAAATGCAACAAGGAATACCACATCCTCATGGGGCTTTGGTTAGATGGTACATGTAATAGAACAATCCTTTTGACTGTCATGTTCATTTTTATTCCGGGTCTCCAAGCAGCTTACTCAGGCTGTGCTAAAACAACCAGTGAATAAACAGAGTTCCTTTCCTTCCTCTCTGAGGCAAAATGGCATGGACATAACGAGGCAGGGCTGCACATCCATAGTGCCCGGACATGTAACACAGATGAGCCAATTTGTCAGGTGCAAACAAAGCAGAATCACACCCACACAGACATCTGCCCTGTCCTTTTCATCTCGAAAAAGACCCCCTTGGCTTTCATTTGCCAGTTTGAAGAGACATGAGTATCTGGATGATTTTTTTCCCTTTCTCCTTTATCTATCATAAGAAGGACAGCACAATTCTAATGCTCAGTGGCAGTCAACCCTCAGACTTAATAGAAGACAGAATGGGCAGAAGGACAGGGAAATGTCAGTTGGGAACAGGCTAGTCTCAGGGTCAGGGATCCTTAGAGACAGTTGCCACTCAGTCCAAGCCAGTGGTTATTAGAACCCAGTGGTTCCAGTCCTTTTGATAATTGAAAGATTTCAGAATTTTTAAGTGTTATACACATATAGCCACAAGACACAATGGCAAGCTTACTCACTGCACCATTAAGTGCAATACACACCAAATGACTGGAAACGACCTGTGTCCATAGGTAGGGGATTGGCTGAATAAATTAGG
Organism: Vulpes vulpes; assembly: GCF_048418805.1. NCBI lineage: Eukaryota > Metazoa > Chordata > Mammalia > Carnivora > Canidae > Vulpes > Vulpes vulpes. The sequence continues at coordinate 40,544,515 of NC_132787.1, read as the reverse complement.
GTACATCCCAACAATGGAGCATTATGCCCCGTCAAAAAAAAATATCAGAAAGCTCTCAACATACTAATAGGAAAAGAGCTCCAAGGTAAATTAAGTGGAAAAAAAAAAAAAAAACAAGATTAAAAAAGGTGTGACACTAAGAAAAAACATGACGGAGTCATCAGGTATATTTGTACTGGTCTGTATTTGCAAAATGAAACTCCAGAATGATGTATAACAGTAATAAAGCTGATTACTGTCCCAGGAGGGGGCAGGGCAGGCAGATAGAAGCCAAGATAAGAGTTCCCTCTTCCTACAGTGATTTTACTTTTGAACTATGTAATATATTGCCTATTCAAAAAATTATATAAAAATATTTTATTAAAAATATATTTTATAAAAAAAATACACCAGCCACTGTGAACAAAGTCTATCTGCAGGCTACAAATGGCCTGTAGGTCTTTGGTTTATGACTTCTGTGCTAACGAGTCCTAAACTGGGGAAGTAGAAAAACTGGCAGAAAGTAGAAAAACCGGCAGAAACTGGCAAGTTTCTCTACATTTGGAAACAAGCAGGTTATTGAATATCTGTTATCTGAGACTCCTTGTGAATTGCCTGGCAATTAGCTGGCTGGGTCCAGAAGCTTCTCCTCTCCCAGGGGAAGAGGATGCAACTTCCCACAGGATAAGGTAGGGCTCCTCTACTTTCCTTGAAAGTTAAGGCTGCCTGGAACCCAAATGGTCTGCTTTTTCCCCTCCATGGAGGCCTCTCCTCAACTTGTCTATAGAAAGGGAGAGTGATAGGTGTGTGGAGGTCCACCTCTGGAACATGGGATCCTGGTGTGTCCAGCTGGGCCCCAACTCATGCAAACCCCTGGAGAACACCAGAGGACAGAGAACAGAGGACACATGCTCCTGCTGACTCTTCTTAGCACCAAGAGACACTCTTAATATTCACCCCCTTGCCTTTTGTACATGCTTGTCTTGTCACCTCGAATGAGCTCACTTAGTGTTCTAGGTTGAATTGTGATCTCCAGTAAAGACTTGTTGAAGACCTAACCTCTAGTACCTCCATATGTGAGCTCATTTGGAAATAGGGATCATTGCAGATGTCATTCGGCAAGGTGAGGTCATCCTGGAGTATGGTGGGCCCCTAGTCCAACAAGAAGACAGTCACGTGAAGATATAGATACAGAGGGAAAAAGCCATGCAACAATAAAGGCAGAGCATGGATTATGTGGCCACAAGCCACGAAATGCTGAAGATTGTTAACAAACCCCCAGAAGATGGGAAGAGGCAAGGAAGGATTCCCCTACAGATTCAGGAAGGAGTATGGCCTTGCCAACACCTGGACTCTGGGCTTCAATCCTCCAGAACTGAGAGATGATACATTTCTGTTGTTTTAAATCACCATGTTTGTAGTACTTTATTATGGCTGCCATAGGAAGCAAATACACTGCAGTAGCTCTAGTGGCAGAGGTATCTGATGCTCTTCCATCCCAGTAGGTCCTAGGAAGCCATTGATGGCAACTCTGATCCAATGAATGAAAACCGGGACCTGCACTGATTGGATTTTATTGTATAAGTATGCAGTAAAAATCAATAATTACTAAGTATTGACCTTGTGAAGAACATAGGGGATATAAAATGTTCAATTATTGCCCTCAGGGAGTTGACAATGTGGTTGAAGATTTAAGACAGACATGAAAAATTATAATACATATATACATACACTGATACACACTATATATGTGTATGATACATATAATACAATACACTTCACAGAGGCCAAAGAAACATGACCTCACCCCTCAGCAGATACTATGGAAGTCACTCCTAACTAAATCCCACTAGCCTGCCATCTGGCCTCAATCTTCTACTGTATTTCATTTTAGCTGCTACTGATAATGTGTGTTTGGGAAAGTGTTAGGATGTCAGGCGAGTAGTCAATTTCTAGAAGCTGTCACCACTGCTCTGGGCATAGAACCCAAACTTGTTACCCACTGCAGACACCCACTGCTGTCTGTGATCATTACCTGCTACCCCTGCTCAAAGACTTTCCCATCAGCTCCCTTTACCTATTCAGAGACAAAGACCCTAGATGGACAATGAGCCTATTCTATGGTTTGCCACAAATCTGACCTGCAGGAAGCACAAAATCCAGGTAGTTTGGCAGGTCGACTACAAGAGTTTTTAAGAGAGGTTACAGAAACTCAGAGACTCCTACCAGAGCTACCGTATCATCATTCAGAACATCTGCTTATTTGGCTCATCCTTCTCACAGGCTCCCACTACACTTGCCTCTGGGAACCTCTGATTCTTACCGTAAGGAAGGCCCGTGTCCCTTTGCACACCTGGGTTCGGGGAGGCAGCCCACCAGGACTGAACTCTCCCGGAGCTCTCTCTGAAGCCCAGGCCTCTGGGTCAGGCTGCTCCAGGAGGAAGAGACGTGGTCGTGCAGAGTGCCAGGTGGACACCCAGGCTGGGCTCAGGAGGAAAAGTGGCAAGTCGCTGCTGCTCCGCCCTTGGCAAGCAGCCTGCTGGCGTGACTTTGGCTCCAAGCCATTCTCCTGAGGGGCAGCTGTGGCCAAGGCATGACCTGCAGATGGAACAGACAGAGGAGAGGTCTCTTCACTTTGATTTCAAATAAGTCATTATAGATACTCAGGGCAGAAAAGGTCTTTGAAGTCACTTAATTTCTATCCTGTTACTTTTCAAATAAATTTCCAGCTGGGATTTGGGTCTGGTTTTGAAGCAGACACTGCTTAGGCAAGCAACACCCATTTCTCCCCTGTTCCTCTCTAACAGAACTCCAATGATGTCACCACTCTGGCTGAGCACCCGGCCGGACCCTTAGCCCAGGGGCCCTCTGCAGTCAGAGCAAATGCAGGCCCCTGGTCCATGAGAAAGGCAGGAGTGGGCTTCTCACTCTCTCTGGTCTTGAGATATGAGAGGGGCCTCCTAGGGGATGTTCCTGGAAATGTTTTTTTGGCTCTTGAAAAGAGAGATGCTTCACTGCTACCAGAGGTTGTCTTATCTGGCCACATTGTGACCATGACGGGAAGCATAAGAGAAGAACAGAGCAAGAAGAAAGCCAGGTCCTTGATGACATCACTGAACCACTGGATTAAACAGCCCTGGTGTCACCTTTCCTCCAGACTTCTCATTATACAAGTAATACATATCCATGTTGTTTACATTCACTGAGCTGAGTTTCGGGGTTTTGTTTTTACCATCTACAGCTAAGACTATCCTAAGTGATGTGCATTCAGATATTCCCAAAACCACAGGACAATATTCCTAGAGCATAATCTCACTGTACTGACTACAACTTCCCAAACGTCCACATTGTACTTTCTCTCCACCTTTTCTTTGGTGATCAGTCCTCTCCCCAGATCTAACCCACGTAACCACCTTGTCAATACAGTATTCAATTCTACAGCATATGCCAATTCAGTCATTGAATTCATTAAACATTTCTGAGCCCCTATGATATACCAGACAGGGACTCAAAAATGAAGTCCCAGAGGATGCATGGTGGGTTAGATCCACTCCTGGCCAGGAGGTCGGTGAGTGCCATGTGTCGAGTGCTTAGTGGGAGGTGCACATCAGCCTGGGTGTGCATCAGGGACCTCAGGGTGGGGAATGCTAGCAAAAACACCTCAGAAAACAAACTCCATCTTGAGGGAAGAGCAGAAGAGTGTGAGCAGAGAAGAATGAGAAAGTCAGACCTTCATAACCAAGGATATGAGGAATGATCAAAATCATAAACCATGATGGCAGCTAACATTTCCTGAGCGCTAACAAACCAGGCATTGTTTTTTGTGCTTTCTGAGGATTAACTCATTCAGTCCACCACCAACGCTGATGAGGAAGCTCAAATTATTAGCCTCATCTTATGGAAAAGTAAACTGAGGCATAGAGAGGTTAAGTGATACAGGAAGTGAGTGGCAGAGGCAGGATTTGATCCTAGGTGGCAGAGCTCCCCAGGCTCACACTCTTGACCCATCTATACCAGTGATTCTCAAAATGATGACCAGCACAACAGCACCAGGAGCCCCTGGGAATCTCACAAATTCAGATCTTTAACCTCCTTTCAGATTTCAGAATCAGAATCTCTGGGGGTGAGACCCAGCATGTTGTGTTTTAACAAGCCCTCCATGTGATTCTGGAAGCCCCATAACGTTTGAGAACTCCTACTCAACACCATAAACACATGATGAGAAAGGATGACACATTCAAAGGAAGATGAATGGTGGGAAGAGAAGCAAAGCCAGCAATAAAGATGGGGTAGGGGGAAGAACCCTCCATATCAACCTAAGGAGAACGGGCTTCACTGTACAGACATTTTGGAGAAATGTGAGAGGTGAGGCAAGGAAACAGCATGATCAAGCTTTGTTATTTGGGACAAGATCTCTGGAGGAGAAAGGGCCAGAAGGAGGGAGCCCAGGTAGGAGGAGGTATGAGCAAGAGCATGGGTTGTACTCAGTGGTGGCAGTGCAGAGCCAAGAGGAATGGGGATGCAAGAGATAGATTGTGATAATAGCTAGACAGGGGATACAGGGTTGGCAGAGGTATCCAGGGTGTCTTCGTGGCCTCTAGCTTCAAAAGTAGGCTGGTGGTGAAACTGTTTAGCCAGAGTGGAAATGCTGGAGGAGGAACAAGCTTGGCAGGGAAGATAAAAAGATCTACTTGTAAAATGTGAAGACTGGGTATCTGTGGGACATCAGGATGAAGGTATTTCAAAATGCAATGCTAAAGAAGGATCTGGTACTCAGGGGCAGGGTCCCGGCTGGACATAAAGGTTTGGGGTTCACCGGAAAAAATGTGATGCTTGAAGCCAAAATAAAGCTAAAGCTGATCATAGATTGTGCAGGAGGGGAAAGAGTGAAGGATGGATTCATGTAAGACACTAACTTTTTTTTTTTATACAGAGCAAGTACACCTGTGTATGAAAACTTGAGGGTGGGAGGGCACAAGGGGAAGAGAAGCAGAGAGAGAGAGAGAGAGAGAGAGAGAGAGAGCTGCTAAAGATTGCAGGCTCTATGCCCAGTGCAGAGCCCAAGGCGGGGCTCAATCCCACAACCCCGAGATCATGGCCTGAGCCAAAATCAAGAGTTGGACCCTTCACCAACTGAGCCACCCAGATGCCCCAACACTTACATTTAAGGGATACCCAAAGCAAGAGAGCAAAAGAGACTCAGAAGCAGAGCTTAGAGAGGCAGAAGAAAACAAAGGAAAGATGCTGTCTCAAAATCTAAGGATAAGCCAAGTTGGAGAGTGTTTAAAGAAGTAGAGTTGACAACGGTTTTAAATGGGAAGTTCTCACATTTTAAGATTTAGAAGAAACACTGGATTTAGCAATGAGGAGGTCACAGGTGAACTCCGTAAGAGCAGTGCCAGTGGAGGGTTGGAGGCAGAAACCGGATCCATTCACAGATTCATTCTCTAGATGGGGAACATATACCACATGCCAGGCTTTGTGCTTTATGTTGGAGATACAGGGACGACTGGGACATACGTGAATCCAATCCTCACCAGATGGTGGGGAAGACACACAATGAACAGAAATTACAAAAATAATTATGGAATCACAACGAAGACACGAAGGGACATAGAAACTGCTCACTACAGGGAGCGTACAGCAAGAGGACTAGCATGGAGAGAAAATGAGGGATATAAGTTGGGTCCTCCAAGATGAACAGGGGTGAGCCAGGGAAGAGGATGGAGAGCTCCCAGAGAGAAGGAACAGTAGGTACAAACACCCTCACGGAGAAAGAGCTTTCATGTGTTCAGGAAATCAAGGAAAAGAGCACAATTTTAACGTGGTTGGGGGTGGCCAGAGACGAGGTTAAAGAACAAGGCTCTGTAGGATTTCATCCAAGCAGTGGTAGGAAATCACTGATGTGAAGCTAATAAAAGTCTGGGCGAGTCACAATCTGATTTGTATAAGAGATGACTTTGGCTACTTGTGAGGGATGAAATGAGGAAGGGAGAGGTGGGGATAGAGAGTGGATATATTACAAGCAGTTGGGGATATGTTCCAGTCCAGATGAGAGATAGTGGTGTCCTGCAGCAGCGTGGCAGATGAGTAGGTTTGGGCGAACAGACTCTAGGGCCACTTAGTAGGTGGCATCAGGAGGATGGAGGGATTGGGTGTGGTAAACAGGAAGGAGGGGTTAAAGCCAGATCAGGCTCTATGGTCCTCTCTACATCCATTTTGGATACTCCCAGATGACCACTGGGATGGAGTAACATGTACCCCTGAATCCCAAGCAGAGATAAGACCAAGCCCCAGTGACTCAGCTAGGACTCAGCAGCAACTAAGAGACAAGTCTTATCAAACCTCCTCTCCTCAGGGCACCCCTAATCCCTTAGAGATAAAATTATCCCTCTCATAGGAGGTTTCTTGAAGACTCCCTTGTTTGGTCATAACTACTTACGAGGCCACATCTTTGGGGATGGGGCACAAAGCAGAATAAGCCTCTATCACTCTGCCACTGGGCTGGGCAAGCCACACTGACTGGCTTATCATCAAGGCATGCATGCACTGGTCATAACATACATTCAGTACAGTATGGACAATTCTAGGTCTCAAAGGCCAACCTCCATTGGATTACTTTTTCCACTCATAATTCTGTCAATTTAAAATAAATATGCTAGACATCTATTTCTGACATTATGAGAGGCTGAGTACTTTGACCCTCCCACTCAAAACAAAAGAATCTTGTACAAAAAAAATATATTTTTAAAAATGTTTCTAACAGCATCAATGAGCTAGCAAGAAAGGAAGGAATTCAGTGGCCAGGGACTCCTTCAAATAATAGAATATCCAGGTTCGGATTATAATAATGACTATAATGTAATTAAATAAATTAAAGACAAGCCTGCAAATATGTCTGAGGAATAATAACAACAGCAAATCATGAGAAATAGTCAAGATTTGGGGGAAAAAATGGACCAAAGGGAATTTTTAGAAATAAAAATTAAATAACTCAAATTACAATCTGTGGACAGACTTAATAGCATATTAGATACACCTGAGAAAGAAGTAGTGAGCTGGGAGCTAGGTCAAAAAAAAACTAATCAAAATGCAGCACAGAAAGACAAAGACTCAGAAAAATATGAAAGAGAGCTTAGGAGACATGAATATGAAAACCAGCAGGTGTCTATTTGGAGTCCTAGAAAGGGAAAGGAGAGAGGAAGAATCTTAACAGATAATGGTTTCAAATTTTCTAAAAGGGAGGAAAGATAAGGGCACCTAGATGGCTCAGATGGTTAAGCATCTGACTCTTGATTTCAGCTCAGGTCATGATCTCAGAGTCCTGGGACCGAGCCCCCTGTTGGGCTCTGCACTCAGCAGGGAGTCTGCTTGAGAATCTTTCTCCCTCCTTCTCCCTCTCCCTCTGCCCCTCCTCCAGCTCCCACTCACGTAAGTAGGCTCTCTCTCTATCTCAAAAAAATAAATAAAATATTTTTTTAAAGCAGTCAATGAGAGGAGACAAGTTTCCTTCCAATGACTATAAGCCCAAAAATGGTGGTCAAAGACTCTCAACATGCTGAAAGAGAATAACCATCATCTGAGAATTCTATACTTGAAGAAAACATTCTTTTATTAAAATATTTATTTATTTGCGGGGGAGGGGCAGAGGGAGACAGAGACAAGCAGATTCCCTGCTGAGTGGGGAGCCCGACATGGGACTCGATCCCAGGACCCTGAGATCATGACCTGAGCCGAAACCAAGAGTCAGACACTTTAACCGACTGAGCCACCCAGGTGACCCTGAAGAAAATATTCTTTATGAATAAAAGAAAGGGGGGGGGCCTTACTGAGTCAGTAGAGCATGCAACTCTTAATCTCAGGGTTGTGAGTTTGAGTACCATGTTGGGTGTAGAGATAACTTAAAATAAATTTTAAAAATAATTAACGACTAAGAGAAATGAAGGCATTATCCATAAACAAAATTCTAGTTTGCCACAAGCAAACCCTCATGAAAGGACATTTTTAAAAGGTATATTTCTGAAAGGAGGAAAGTGATTCTAGGTGGAAGATCTGACATTACAGAAGGAATAAAGAACAAGGAAAAATAAAAAGGATTTTCTCAGTCCACTGACGAAAGAGCATAGATCTGGAGTCAGACACGTTTACACTCATCTCCTGCCGTCATGTCTTACTACCTGAGAAACCTGAATCTTCATCTCAAAAATTCATAGAATACCACTTATGCCAGGCTGCAGTAAGGAATAAATGAGCAGACACATACAAATGCTCCCAACACAGCTTCTGTCTCTAGAAGATGTCAGATAAATCCTAATTTCCTATCTCTTCAAAAAGTAATAAATAAACAAGTAAGGAAGACAGTGTTAGCAACAGGAGAATTACAGCCTCTGCTTCGGTGTAAGATACACTGTGGCACTTTGTCATTGGCAGAGGAATCTGCACCACAGAGCTGACCTCAGCACCTGTTTCCTTGTTATCTTTTCAGTATCGAGCCTAAGGTCTTTCAAACACAGTATCTATGATGTCTTTGTTTTTAAAATATCGCATGTGTACACACACGTTCCAGGGATATATACACCCTGGGCTTTGGTTTAATTCAATTTTAAAATAATGTGTGTTCACAGTTTTTTGAGGCCATAAAAAACGTGTTGGCTCATCCATAGGGCAAAATGGCCCATGCCACCCATTCTCCTGTCCTAGGGTTCTTCTGCCAACAAGGAGCCAGTGAGTGGCACACAGAGGATGACCCCTCTGTGGCTGCTTCTGCAGCCCAGTCCTCACGCGGAGAGACACTCTCCCTAACTCCATCTTTGATGTCTCTCCATTTCATAAGGATTATAAAAGAAAAGTCATGGGCAGCCCGGGTGGCTCAGCGGTTTAGCGCCGCCTTCAGCCCAGGATGTGATCCTGGAGACCCGGATCGAGTCCCACGTCAGGCTCCCTGCATGGAGCCTGCTTCTCCCTCTGCCTGTGTCTCTGCCTCTCTCTCTCTCTCATGAATAAATAAATAAAATCTTTTTTAAAAAAGAATATTAAAAAAAAGAAGAAAGAAAAGTCAGCCAAGAAAAGTGAGCTTGGACCCCTTGAGGTTTTCTGCCTAATTTTCATTTGGCAACTATTTGATGGGTAGGGCACGGGGTGGGGGTGGGGGCCGTGAGTTGGGGGTAAAACCAGGGCAGGAACAGATAAATCCAGAACCAATCTTCCCTTGATGCTATCAAGAAACAACACCAGTCCTGAAGTTTTGAGACCCAGGCTGGCATCCTTACTCTGCCATCTGTTCCCATCTGTGTGTCCTTAGGCAAGCCACTGAACCTTTCTGATTTTATTGTCCAGAGGCAGTCATTATATCATATTTGTAGAGCATTTTATAATCTACTAAGTGTTTCCACAACCATCATTTCATATACTATGCACGGCCGAGTGTATAACACCCAGCATAATACTCAGCTCATTGATTTACTGTGAAGATTGGAAAGCAGAGCCCGGAACTGCTACACAGACTGAAAGGAGCTTGGTCAACCTGAGAGACCTTCACCAAGGTGCTGACCTTACTCTGTTAGGGGAGGAGAATTTGCAGTCCAAGCAGCTGCATCCGAATTCTGATTCTACACTTACCACCCAGCTGACCTTGAGCAAGTAGCTTGGCTTCGCTTCTAGAGTCCTCACCTCTAAGCTAAGGAGGAGAGTCATAGTCCCAGGCTCCTAGCTCAGAGATTGGGAGGCACTTAGTGGAATAACTGACTTGAATCTACACCAAGTGAAGCAGACAGGTGTCTGACCATACTCACCTACACTCACTGACACCCTTCATCCTCTAACCTTTCTTCTCCATGGTTACCTCTACTCTCCTCACCCCTGAGCAAATATTTGTGAGGAAGGTCAGACCCTCTGGATATCAGAACATGCTTGGGATTGTTTCTTTTCTTTCTTTCTTTCTTTCTTTCTTTCTTTCGGATTTTATTTATTTATTTATTTGAGAGAGAGAGTGGGCAAGAATGAGAACACAAGCATGGGGTGGGGTAGAGGCAGAGGGAGAAGGAGACCCCCCACTGAGCAGGGAGCCCGATGCAGGCCTTGATCCCAGGACTCCGGGACCATGACCTGAACTGAAGGCAGATGCTCAACTGACTGAGCCACTCAGGTGTGCCCCCCTTGGACCTATTTTAATAACCCACGAAACAAATGATTAATTTAGCCCAGCCTGGTGAATCGGTAGAGACTACGTGGCTGCAAAAAGCATAAGCAGCCTCCATTTAAAAGGTCTTATCTTACAGATCCAGTGAAACGCTGGGACACCTGCACTCCAATGTTTATAGCAGCAATGTCCACAATAGCCAAACTGTGGAAGGAGCCTCGGTGTCCATCGAAAGATGAATGGATAAAGAAGATGTGGTCTATGTATACAATGGAATATTACTCAGCCATTAGAAATGACAAATACCCACCATTTGCTTCGACGTGGATGGAACTGGAGGGTATTATGTTGAGTGAAATAAGTCAATCGGGGAAGGACAAACATTTTATGGTCTCATTCATTTGGGGAATATAAAAAATAGTGAAAGGGAATAAAGGGGAAAGGAGAAAAAATGAGTGGGAAATATCAGAAAGGGAGACAGAACATGAGAGACTCTTAACTCTGGGAAACAAACAAGGGGTGGTGAAAAGGTAGGAGGGCGGGGGGTGGGGATGACTGGGTGACGGGCACTGAGGGGGGGCACTTGATGGGATGAGCACTGGGTGTTATGCTATATGTTGGCAAATTGAACTCCAATAAAAATAAATAAATAAATAAATAAATAAATAAATAAATAAATAAATAATAAGTCTTATCTTTGTAAGGTGCATTCCCATTGCCACTGCTTCCCTCCACTGTCATGCCATGGTACAGAGACGTGAAGGGCAGCTATTTTACCATTGAGGTGGCTGAGGACTACAGTAAGCAAGTGCCGTGAATCCGCTAAGTAGAACTGCTCCGCTGAGCTTTCTAGCCTGTCCATCAGCCTGCATTCGCTCCCGGGAACCAGGTCCTGAGAGAACTGCATCCTAAGAGGACCTCATCAGGACTTCCATCAGACTGGCATTTGCATTTAGATAGGACCAGGCAAGAGGACATGAGGCATGGCTTTGTCATTCAGCTTGCATCTTAGGCTATAAAAGAAAACATGCCCAGGAGCACTCATCACATTCTAATAGGTCTGGAGTCTAGAGCCTAAGTGCACTGAGTGGTGGAGTGGCACATGTGTTCCCTGGGCGAGGGCACGGCAGTCAGCCATGCCCATCACTGTGCTAGTTAACACCTCTTTCTAAAGTGCGTCTGGCAATCATCACATGGTTTCGCTCATGTGTGGAATATAAGAAATAGTGAAAGGGGCCATAAGGGAAAGGAGGGGAACTGAGTGGGGAAAATTTAGAGAGGGAGACAAACCATGAGAGACTCCTAACTCTGGGAAAAAACAAAGAGTTGCAGAAGGGGAGGTGAGCGGGGGGTTGGGGTAACTGGGTGACGGGCAATGAGGAGGATGGGATGAGCACTGGGTATTATATGTTGGCAAATTCAATTTAAATAAAATATTAAAAAATAAATAAAGTGCATCTAGGACAGCCCAGCCCTGACTTCACAGCTGCAGACAGAGTGTGGCATGGCTGCAGGTGCATGAACTACTTGGGGACCCAGGCACTCAGGGGCAAAAGGGACTGGACAAGCCGCCATTACCAGGCCTCAGTGGAAGGCTGTGGTCCTATAACCAGGGCTGAAAGGAAATTGGGCAGCAGACATGAAAGAATTCAATAGTGGGCCTATTGTTAGAAGAGTTATCACCTGGGCTCCTCCTCTCAAACTTTTCTGGTGGGTAACTTTGTCTGAAGAGGGTGAGTCTGTGGGTGGCCCTGCCTGCTTCTACTCTATAGCCCTCTAGCACCTTCTGCAGCATGCTGAACATATCTCCATTCTAATGGAGCTCAGTCCATATAACACACTCCCACATCCATATAGATTCTAGAAACCTCCAAGTGTAGACACACATGTGTCCAGGCAGGGCTGGCTGTGCTTGATTTTATACAGCATCCCTGTCTGTGTGAGAGAGAAAGGATCAGAGAGTCCTGGCTCCTCGAATCTTTTGGATGGAAAACTGAGTTAGTGATAACCAGCAGGAGGAGGATGAGGTAACCCTTAAAAATATCGGTAGGGTTAGGCATGTCTTAAGGCATGGGTAGCACTTCATGGGTTCAATTTCCATGTAGAAGGGCCCTCAGACAGTGTCTATTAAAATGAACTGAAGGACCGTCACAGAGCACTCCTCCCAGGGCTCCCTGTGACCAGCTATCTGCGGAATTCTACTGTTCCTGAAGGCCCAGCTCAGTTCTCACACCCACTAGGACACCTTCTCCAGAGCCCATTTCCTATTAGAGCACACACTCTTCATTCCACTCTCTTGCCAAGTCACCTGTCCTGTCAAATAAGTATTAGAGCCTTTGTTCTTTCTCCCAGCACAACATTACTGCACACAGTAGGTGCTCAGTCAGTATCTGCTGATCCATTTGGTTGAGGTTTTGGGGTTTGTTGGGGGGTGCAGTGGGGGCATTAACATTCAGTAAAACCACATTGATTTAGCCCCTAAAGTGTCCGAAAATTCAGATGTGGTATGTGGTATAATGTGATTGTTATTCAAAACAAATTAGAGCTCTTCATTCTATTTCTAACTCCAGTAAATAGGGCTTGTGTGTTTTAAAAAAATATATTTTTAGTTTGCAATGTGTGATTACATAATGGAGGCCTAGTAATTTTTTTTCATTAACATTCATTTCACTTAGCAGTTCCTTTTTTTTGCATCTTTGTTTCTGATTCAAGCTGTGGTCCAGTGTATTAAAATTGCACTCCTTAAAAAGAAGCTCTATAGCAAACTTTTTAACTGGCATTCCCCACCCCTATATTTCTCACTGGCCTGTGCCTGCAGCAGCTTATCTCATGTGGAATCAGGGGAATCTGCTCCCCTATTACAGGTGTGTTAGCAGAGCTCTGTGATTCAGCAGACCCCACAGCCTTTGTCAGGGAGCCATCTGGTGCAGAAGGATCGGCAGCAGGGGGTGGCATTGGTGATGTAGGTGTCTATACCAGAACTAGATGTGTGAACTCAGATAAGGTATTTAGCTTCTCTGAGCCTCAGTTCCTCCATCTGTAAAATGGGGATGCTAAGTCCTAGATTAGAAACAGTGCCTGGCACACGGTAGCCACAAATAAATTATCTTATGCATGAGGCCCATGTGAAAGTCTGCTGGACACCTTCCTTCTTCTACCCTGACTGGACTGGAGCCACATATACCAAAACCAGAACCCTGAGCCTCAGGCAAAGAGAAACCCCAGAAATCTCAGTATGGGGCAACAGAGCAGGGAGCATAGTCCAAGCAGCAGAAAAGGTGCCAGAGAGACACACTGCCGAAGATGAGACTGCTAGAGAAAATGTCTGCAGGAGAAATAGGAAATACATTCTGGCATATTTGCAGCCAGGACGACCACGTTACCTGGCCCTGAGAAAAATGCAGAGTCGAGCTACATCAGGACATCAAGAAGGGACGGAAAAGCACAACCCATCATGATTAAGAATAAGAACTGACAGGGTGACCAAGCCCTGCCCCCAGAAAGGATTCGCCATCTCTCTGACTGGGGAAGCACCCATGGTCAAAGCTAAACTCCCACTTTATAGTACGCGTATAATTAGTGGAAAAGCTTAATTTAGCAGTTTGGTAAATTCCATTAGCAGTTTATGTATGGTATGTAATTAAGCTATTTCCAAGCAGATCTTTTTTGGCTAGCTCCTGTTAAGAATCCTCATGGAGAGAATTCCTGTAATACATGCTCAACTCTATGCTAATTCTAGAAACCTTCTGGAGTTGACACTAACGTGTAAGGCAGGGCTATCTGTGCCTGAGCCTATACAGTGACATTCCCACCAGGATGAAGCAGGAAGGTCAGAGAGTCCAGAGACAAACTCTGCCTCTGACATTCCCATGATGTGGGATGTTGCACCTTGGATGCAGCCTCCTCACCTCAAGGGGTGCTTGATCATAACTACCATATGGGACCAGCGGGATAAATACACGAGGTGCTATATAACATGCTGAGCACAGAATGCAGCCCAAAGAGGGCAGTCTCACAGAAGCCCATGTGGCAGACACGGAGACTAAAATCCAAAACCAAAAACAAACACCAGAAAGTAGCACAGAACAGCAGCAGAAAGATTGTCCAAGTGGAGGGGGCATCTGGTGGCTAGGCCACCATGAGTAAGGAAGCCAAGACAGAGCAAGATTGTGGAATTCTCTGGGGTTAGGGTTAATACCAAACCCTATCAGTTGGGAAGATGAAAAAAAAGCTCTGGTGGTGGTGGTAGTGGTGGCCACCCAACACTCTAGATGTTCTTAATGCCACCGGACTGCACACTGAAAAATGGTTAAAACTGTGAATTTTACGTTCTGTATATTTTACTCCAATTAAAAAAGAGAGAGTTACCACAAAAAATTCAAACTAGAGATGCCTGGGTGGCTCAGTTGGTTAAGCATCCAACTCTTGGATTCCACTCGGGTCATGACCTCAGGGTTGTGGGAATGAGACCCATATCAGGCTCCTCACTATGGGTGGAGCCTGCTCAAGATTTTCTCTCCCTTCTCCCTCTTCCCCTCCCCACTCACGTGCTCTCTCTTTCTAAAAAAATAAATTAAATAAAGCAGTACCCTAAAACTCAACTGTCAGCCCACTGAACACATCAAAACAAAAGCAACATAAAGGAGAGTTAGGGTCACCCTCTCTCTGTGAGATTCTGAGGAAGGCCACGTCCATGCACCCAGGCTACCACCTCCATCACGTGGAGCTGATCTTCACCCAGGACGTCTGTTTAACATAAGCCCCCCAAAGACTTGAAAACCCGTATCAATCACAGACCATGGCCTCAGAGAAAAAGCTAAGATTCTTATGCAGAATAATTAGTCTTTCCTGATGGTATCTCCCTGACAGTTATTTCTGATCACGATTCAGATGAAACCGAAGGAAATGTCCAAGGGTCTCCTTCCCTTCCCTTCCATGTTCTCTGGGGACAGTGGTGCTTCTGTCTTGTCCAGGGGGAACACTTGCCTTTGGGAAGAATGCCTCTAACTTTCAGTCTTGCTCAGGTAATAAACAGAGTAGCTTCAACACACCACCTTCTCCTTCCCCGCACAAAAACAAACCCTGGCTGGAGGTACATGTGGCCTCTCTGGCCAGTGTCTCTGACCCCCTTGGCCATGACCTCTCTGATGTCCACAGAAAGGCATACCAGCCTGGTGCCACCATTCCGGAGAGTAAAGGACTGTCTTGTGCCTCAGGGCACTGCTGCTGCAAATGCTCCATGGCCTGAGCCTAGCCACCAGGGCTCAATGGCATTTCCTAGCTGTCATTAAAAGCCCCAGGGGCAGCAATCAGGTGCAGAATTCTGCTAGAAGCTGGACACAGTGAGATGGTAACACAGATCCCCGTAGGGACCCTCCAACTGTGAGGATCCTCCTGCCCAACCACATGCCTTTTCTCACTGTGCTCTGTACTCTATCACAGGCCTACCTCCAATGCACCTGCTTTCTCTGTGCCTTTCCAAAGTTGACCCTTTCTTCTGGGTCCAGCTCAAATCCTGCATGCTCTGGGAAGTCACAAGAAATGGGCTTGACTCTGCGTGCTCTGGACAACAACAGCACCGGCTATCTTTTTAGACTCCTAGGGGACCATGAATGCTGAAGGGACATGCCCTCTCTTCTTAAACCAGAGGCCCTGGGACCCTTAGTTGGCCCAGTAGGGGCTCAGTAAACACAAATGCTGATTAGGTGAGAGATGCTGTCCCTGCCCTCTGGGGAATTTCAGTCTAAGCCTGGCACACAGACCAGGACTGGTGGGGGGAGGTACGCTGGGACCGTGAAGCCACCACCACAAAGGAACCATGAAAGCCTTCACTGAGGTGCGCTTTCACATACATTAGCTCACCCAAGACAGGCTGGCAGGTAATTATTCCCATCTCACTGAAGAGACAAGAAAATCAGGCTGAAGACACATGGCTGGTTAGAGTCAGAACCGGTGTGGTTCTGGTTCTGGGCTTAACATTCAGAGAGGCAGCCTGAGGAATGGCTGAAGACATGGCCCTAGGGCCAGGCTACAGGAGTTCGAATCCCAGACTGGCCTCTTGTTAGCTGTATAATCTGGGGCACGTTACTCCACTTCCCAGAGCCTTGGCTTCCTCATCCACAAAATGGGGAAAATGAAAAAAAAACAGTACCTATCTCACAAGGCTGTAACAAGGGTTGAACAAGTTCATTTATGCCAAGCTCTCAGCCTCTAACCTGAGAAACCTGGTGCATTTCTGTGCATCCAGCCTCTAGGTACAGTGGCAAGAAGGTCCTTGAATTTCCAGGTTTCTCAGGTTAGGGCTGCAGGAAGTTGGTCTTCCTCCCCTTCCCTCCCAGTGTGTGCAGGTGTGTGGTTATGTGGCTTCCACATGGCAAAGCTCCATCAATTCACCTGGGCCCAAAGCAAATCCTGGAGCTCAACACTGAGCAATCTCTAAAATAAATAAAGTGAAAATAAACCAATTGGCCAGCTAACATTTTCTTCTTGTCTGCCTTGGTAATTAAGCCACTGTAGTCAGCCGCATATTTCCCTGGTTCTGCTGCTGAGGTAAAAAGGGAGTTACAGAAGCTGCCAGGCCAGAAAGGCAAATACAGGCCCTGGGAGGAGGGCAGCCATGCTGGCCCCAGGAGGTCTTGGCGCAGCCCAGCCTGGGCACTCAGTCCCATCTCTCCTCTGAGGCCAGAAGGGCCGAGAATTGCACAGCTGGAGCTCCCTTCCATAAGGAACACTTTCTTGCCTCCCACAATTTCTCAGGCCCAGCCCTCCAGGCAGGGCAGCTCATTACTGGCTCTTCTCTGTGCCAGTTCAGTGGGAACCTGGAACCTGAACCACATAGGGAGCCTACCTGTTCCTACCTTCCTGCATCTCTTAGTGCCTGCCGGAGCATTACCTAGGGTCAGGCTCTGTCCACCACTTAGATGCTGCCCCGTAAACGCCTCCCTCGGCCAGCCCATCCAGGATGTGTCAACACGCAGACAAGGGAAGAAGAAAGAAAGAAAAGAAAGAAAAGAAAGAAAGAAAGAAAGAAAGAAAGAAAGAAAGAAAGAAAGAAAGAAAGAAAGAGCCTCACCAACATTTTGAGAAAACCAGCAGATGGGGAGCCCAGAAGAACTGACAAATGTAATACATTGTCTCCACAAGATTCTGTGACAGAAGAAAACCCCATATTCTTCAAGCTGGGAGAGGTCCCTGAATGTAACTTTGTCCATCAGCCAGTGGCCCCCTTGGGTCCCCCCAGGCCGACAAGTACCTTGAGACCTCCACTCCCAACACCCTGGGCCTTCAGATGATCTTGCTGTGTCTAACCCAGTCCATACATCCTCTGGGGGCCTAGCCTGAAAGGCCAGAGCAGCTACAGGGCAAGAATGAACCAGAACTAGAAACTGGAGAGGCCAAGGGCACCTGAACAAGGTGCATGGCCTGGAGAGGACAAAGCATGCTTCCTGCGCCCACCCCCCGACACTTCACCTCCAACCACAGCTGTCCTGTTATCCAGCTAAGTCCTGCTGAGTGGAGGCCTGAGAGCGGCTGTAAGGGGAGACAGCCACCCAAGAGCTCACATGCTGAGTCCTGGAACAGGACAGGGAAGCCCTCTCTATCTTGATGCTGGTGGTGAGTGGAGGGCCAGGGTCGTGTGATGCCGAAGGTCCAGGCTCTGGAATAGCCAAACTACTGCCTGGGTTCAAATTCTGCCTCTACCAGTTCCTGGCTGTGTGACCTTGGCCATGATGTCTTGCCTCTCTGTTCCTAGTTAATTTTTCCATAAAACAGGACAACAGCCAAACAACTGGGTTGTAGTGAGACTTGAACCAGGAAACAAATGTCTGCCGCTTAATGGGTACTGGCTGTCACCAGAGTGACTTGTTTGTCCAGGGTTGTCCGTCATGACCAGTATTAACACTCTCCTTTTCACTCTCAAAAGTGAATGGATTGCACGAGAAATTACAAAGCTGACTAGCTCTGGTTTTTTCTAAAGTCCATCTGGGTATGGCCCTGTAGCCTCTCTGAGCCCTGGGGAGCCACGTTCCCAAAGCATAGGTCCCCACAAATAACTCTGCCCATGCTACGGAATGGTCCATGCCATGAACTGGGCTTCTCCTTCCTTTTCCTCTTCACTGTGTCTCTCCCTTTCGTTCCTCTTCTCCCTAGCCCATCCTTTCCTCTCTATCTCCTCCCCCTCAGCACCGCAGAAGGCTGGCAGGGCGCTGCAGAGGTACCTTTTGACTTTACTGGCAGCTCCCACTGACCCTTGGATGGGACACCTCAGGGCTCTAACCTGGGCCTTAGCAAATTTCTCTTCAAGGAAAGGAAACAACTGGAGATGTCACAGAAACTACCTGGTCACTAGATGGATAAGTGGAAATAATGGGCCATTTTGCATACGTTTGTGTGTTGTTTAAAGGAAAAAAAAAAGAACAATAACAGCTTAAAATGGCCCACTGGAGGCCAGAACCTGTCTATAAAAACAGCCAAACACAGGGCAGGTTCCCCAGCAAGTTCACTGAGTGTAAGTGGACAGACATATGGACTCAACAGGCTTTCCCAAATGTTCAGGGAGATTCACTACATCTTGGCGCATACACACACATATACAAGGGTACACACACATATACACATGCACCTACACACACATACAAGCCTGCACACACACATGCATGCAGATGCACACACCTGGGCCCGAGTCAGTGGGGTGGCTGAGTCACAGGGCCAGACCACAGCAGGAACAGGCCAGGGAGGAAGTGCAGCCCCGGTGTCAGCCCATTTCCTGACCGCCTTCCTTTGCTCTGGGAGGTCCTCTTTCTGTCTCTTTGTCCTTTGATTCTCTATCTCTCTCAGTTTTGTTTTTACACAAGGCACCAGCCATGCTGCCGGCCAGGTCCACGTGGCAAGAGCTCTTGGCAGCAATGCCCCGCAAGTGAGTTTTCATTTCTAGAATGAAATGCACCTCTTCTATACACTGAACTGTGACCTTGGGCAAGTCACTTCACTCTGAGCCTCAGTCTCCCCATCTGTGAAATGAAGAGGCTGGGCATGGCAAAAGGGCCCCCCATGTCCTTCCTGATCTCAACCCCGGTGCTTCTGTGCTCTCCTCCAGTCCCCATCAGGGATCTTGGGCACCAGGGAGCAAGGGTTAGGGTGGGGGGAGCCCTGCTGTTCCCCTGCACAGGGCGCGGGGAGATAGCCTCCCCTGCCTCCCTTCCGCCGCCCCAACTCCGGGCGGCCGCCGGGACCAGGGGAAGCGCCGGCCTCCCTCCCGGGCTGCCCCGGGCAGAGGGCGCAGGGGAGGCGCGCGCCCCGCAGCCCGCAGCCCGCAGCCCTCCACCCCTCCTCCACCCCGTCGGGCTCTGTACCTTGGGCGTCGCCGCCGTCCCTCCGACCCGTCCCGCCGCGGGCTCGGCTCACAGCTGTCCTGTAGCCTCCGGCCGGGCGGGCCTGCTCCACTTTCCCCGCCCCAACCCTCCGCGGCCGCAGAAGTGGCAGCGGCGCCCTGGAGCCGGTCTGTCGGCGCCGCCGCCCCCTGGGCGCCCTCCGGGATCGGCGCGCGCCGCGCGGTGGGGTCGCGGCTGGCGGAAGGCGACCTCAGACTGCCAGGGAGCCTGGGTGGTGAGGGCGGGGCAGCTGCTGACTTAGCCGGCCTGACTGGTCAGGCTTCCCGGGCCCCTCTGTTCCCCAGTCCCCTTAACGCCCCTTGCCCTGGTTCTAGAATGTTCACAGGCTGCAGTGCGCCCTGAGTTTCTCTCCCTGTGAGTCTGCACCCCGGGAAACCCCACCACATCCAGGCTGTTACCTGCATGGAATTTGTTCTTTGCGCTTTCCTGCCTCTTCTATACACTGAACTGTGGGCATGCGTGCCCCTATCATAAAACACCCAATATACCATTTATTAATATTAAATCTCCAGGGACCTCCCAAGATTCAGGCTGAAGCATACCCCTCAGTCTGGTATACAAGGCCACTCTGGCCACCAGCTAATTTTCCAGCCTCACCAACTCTCCTTCAAACACACATGCAACGGGGCTAGGCCCACAGGGAGTTCTTACTTTGCCTGGAATGCCCTTCCCCTTTCTTGTCTGCCTGAGCAAGACTTGTCTGCATCCAGGCCCCACTAAAATGTCCTCTTCTTGGTGAATCCTTCCCCAGACACTGGCCCCAGGGAAACACCCCCGTTTCTTCTTTGTGAGCAAACTGTTCTGATGCTGGTGCCCATGTTAGCACCCCCACCCCCGTTTCCTCTGGTCCTACAACAAGGATTTTGTTGTGTATTGTTTTCGTTTTTATTTTGGGGGAGTACTGGAAGCCTTGGGAGTCTATGGGAAGTGAAGAAGGGCCACTGTCAAGGAGGGTGGCAGCATAGGCAAGAGAAATGCAAAGGAGACTCAGAGGTGTTTGCAGATCATGGTCGAGAATCTGTTGAAGAAAGAAGGAAGGGCGAGTGCAAAGGGGTCAGAGGTCCTGGTTCCAGAGGAGGCATGAGTGGGGGTGGAGAAGCCTTTTAGCCCAGAAACAGGGGCAGAAAATAGAGGATGGGGAGCAAGGCAGGAGGGGAAGGCAGAGGGATCCACCTGGGTGAGGGTGGCCACCATGTTCACTAGGAGGCAGGACCATAAGTAATGGCTGGAGGGTCTGAGCAAGCCAGGGGGTTGGGTAGCATTGAGACACCTGTGCTGTAAGCTGTTGCCCCCTCTGTTGGGGGGAAAGGGACACCCAATAAGGGAGGAGTAGCAAATAGGCTTGGAGAACACAGGGACACTCCAAGAGGTGTGCTTCCTGAGTCACCTGTAAGCTCCATGGCACCCTTCCTCCTGACATCTCTATGTTTTCTTGCTCACATACTGCTGCCAGAGAGCTGAAGACCCGATCGTCTCTCTTGGTCATCCCAGGAGAACAGTAGAAACATTCACTGTTCCAGTTCAGGAATTCCCCTGCTGGTCCTTCTTCCTTATTGTGAGTGGCTATGATTACGGAGTTGCCAACTGGTGGAGGCCAAAAAACAAACAGACCTTTCAATGTTGACTCTTCCAGCTGCCGTGCTGCACAGCAGCACCTGCCCCACTTCCCACAGCCTCCCCAGCAAAGTTCAAATCAAACAGTTGCTGAAGGGCAGAGGGTTGGTGAGCTCTACAGGAGCAAGTAGACTCCAGGGGAGATTGTCCTATATCTACAGCTTCCATCTTTCTCCTGTTGGAAAATGCTGGGCTTGCAGGGGGTGGGGGAGGAGATATTTTCTATGAAATTGTAGGGGCCAAGTCAGACTCACAGATCTTACTGAAACATAAAGCTAGTGCCTGTGTGGCTCAGTTGGTTAAGCATCTGCCTTCGGCTCAGGTCAGGATCCGGGGGTCCAGGGATGGAGCCCCACATTGGGCTCCCTGCTCAGCAGGGAGTCTACTCCCTCTGCTTCTGTCCACCACCCCCTGCCCCCTATTCATGCTCTCTCAAATAAATAAAGAAAATCTCAAAAAAGAAAGAAAGAAAGAAAAGAAACATAAAGCTAGAATGTAGGAAAAATAAGGCCTCCTTAAGGATATTTATGAAAGCCATGTACTTCCCCTGCAGGTTTCACCAATCTGGAATCCTTCAGAGGTTGGACAGGTAACACGTGAGCAATGACTTTCTTCCCCCTCTCCCACACAAGTATGGGCTTCATCATTCAGATGGAGTTGTAGTTAGGGAACTGGAAAAGAACTAAGTTACAGAGCCAATCCTGTGTATCGTCGAGGGGGAATTATGGTCCAGGATGACTTGACCAGTGGCAGTGGTGACATGACTACTCCTGGCTGTGAATGCAGGATTTCATTCCACCCCTACCGTCTACAAGTGGCCTCTGTTGCTACCTTGGGTGGGATATTGGTTTTCCCATCAGGAATTTCTGAATTTCCCATTTATGGAGCAGGGAAAGAAAAAGCACCACACAATCAAGGGTGTCCCCTAAAGGACAGTAGAGACATAGCATTATTTCTGCTAAAAAAATTTTAAGGACTCGCAATGAGTAATGTGTTGCCCAAACAGTACAGGAAAATAGAGGTAGAATTAGCCCCTGTGGGAATGATGAAATTAATGTTTTATATGTACTCTTTTGCTATTTACAGAATTTTTTAAAATTTATTTATTTGAAAGAAAGAGCACAGCAGGGAAAAGGACAGAGGGAGAAGTAGGCTCCCTTTTGAGCAAGGAGCCCATTCTGGAGCTTGATCCCAGGACCCTGGGATCATGACCTAAGCCAAAGGCAAATGCTTAACCAACTGAGCCACCCAGGTGCCCTGATATTTATAGAATGAGAAAGGAAAGGACAGTTCTTCTGTCCTCATGAGTTTGCTCTCTCACGCATGTGTACACATGCACACAAAACCCAACTGCATTACCCTGGCTACTAATGTAATAAATAAAGCAATCAGAAACACAGGGAAGTAAAAAAATGGTTCTGTAAGCCAAGAAATGTTTGTAAGCCGAGTTTGGGGGATGGAGCCCACTTGCTCCTGAGAGCAGTGACAACAAAGGGAAGCTGCTGCCACTTACATTACGGGATGGCTCCAAATTACCTAATTCTTCCACTATCAAAAGCTGGTCAGGAGCATTTCCATTTGGCAAGATGTTTTGGTAAAGGAAAAACAAACTGTTGGTTTTTCTAAGCTGGTGCTCTCAACCAATACTAGATTTTCGATATCAAAAATTATACAAGCTGACAATTTGGAATTTGAGAAGATAAATTCTCATGACCTATTGAAAAAAATATACAACCATCTCTTGACCCATTAGAAAACAAAAATAATCAAAACAGCAACTGCTTGACATGATCTCCAAGACACACAATCATGAGGCTCTAAAACAGCTAACGAAATAGAAATATAATCTCAGAGTTATAATGGAATTTTTAATTCTACTTTGAAGGTTGAAAGTCCTCTTATATCCTGTGGAATTTCTGTAATGTTTCTTGCCCCCCATCTCATCTCCACATTTATCCCAGATTTCAGTGCCTCTCTCTGGACTATGCCCTTGACTCTGTCCTCTCAATCTCTCCTCCATCCAATGTAGCCTACACGCACAACTGCTGGGTGATGTTGTATATAAGGCATAGCTCCAGACATGTCCCTTCCCTACAAAACAAAACCTTCCATGAACACCCCTTTTGCGTTTTCAGAATAAAATTCATAGTCTTTTGGTTGGCCTCCAAAGCCCTCAACAACCTCCAAGCTTGCTTGTCACTCACTACTTACCCATAAATAAGTGGTAAAGAGCCCCACATTTACTTTTGAGTAACAGTAGCTCCATGACTCAGTTTTCTCTGCCCAAAGGGCCTTCCCTGCCATCTCCATCCAAAGTCTAGGACCAGGCAAAGCTCTTATGCTGTCTGCTGCAGGAAGACGTGGCTCATTGCTCATAGTTCTTCCCTTACCTCCCAGCTACTTCTCTTAGAGACATGATCACATCGCCAGCCACCTTAGATCCAGTTTACCCTTGCAGCTGGTGTTGTGAAATGGGTGGGGATTGAGAGGTAGAAGCTAACTCTTCAGCTTTGAGCCAGCCAGGGACTTCTGATCTTCAGTTTCCTTACCTGTAAAACATAGTTACAAACAGGACCCACCTGAGAAGGTTGGATTGTGAGAAGTAAATGACATAATTTGTGTGAGAAGCCCTTAGCACAGTGCCTGATATGATGTCAGGGCCCCATGTCAGGAATGAAGAGTATATTGGTGGGGGGGAGGGAAAGAGGGAGGGACAGAGAAGACAAGACAAGGAAAAGAAGGAAAGAGAAAAAAAATCAATAGTCTTTCTCTTCTACTGGAGTCAAAGGACCATTACCTCTTTTAGAAAGAGCACATACTTATAAACTTCCTTGAAGATAAAATTTTAGACAAAAATGGCATCAGGATGGGGGCCCAGGTAGCTCAGTCTGTTAAACATCTGACTCTTGGTTTTGGATCAGATCATGATCTCAGGGTGGTGGGATTTAGCCCTGTATTGGGCTCCATATTCAGTGAGGAGTCTGCTTGAGACTGTTTCTCCCTCCCTCTCCCTTTGCTCTTCCCCTCGCCATGTGTACATCTCTCTCTCTCAAATAAATAAAATCTTTTTAAAAATGACATCAGGATCATAGAAAGGATGAAATCAATTAATCTTTTTATTTTTTAAAGATTATTTATTTATTTATTTATTTATTCATGAGAGAGAGAGAGAGAGAGAGAGAGAGAGAGGCAGAGACACAGGCAGAGGGAGAAGCAGTCTCCATACTGGGAGCCCAATGTGGGACTCGATCCCAGGACTCCAGGATCGCACCCTGGGTCAAAGGCAGGTGCCAAACCACTGAGCCACCCAGGGATCCCCTCAATTAATCTTTTTAGATCCACTGTGTAAATTTACTAGGGAAATTCTATTAGAAACTTAACATTTTCAAAAAGGAAGGATCTGTGGAAACCACCCTGTCCAAGTCCCATTGCTTTTCTGCTAGGGAAACTGCAAAAGGTGAGAGCTAGTAAGTGGCAGAGTCCAGACTGGAAAGCTGTCAGCCCAGAGCTCTTACCTTTCTTGCACATCACCTCCCCAGCTTGGGAAAGACACTATAAAAACCTCATGTTCTGGGATCCCTGGGTGGCGCAGCGGTTTGGCGCCTGCCTTTGGCCCAGGGCGCGATCCTGGAGACCCGGGATGGAATCCCACATCGGGCTCCCGGTGCATGGAGCCTGCTTCTTCCTCCGCCTGTGTCTCTGCCTCTCTCTCTCTCTGTGACTATCATAAATAAATAAAAATTAAAAAAAATAAAAAATAAAAACCTCATGTTCAGAGAGAAACTTCTGGCATGAGACTCTAAAGAGTCTGACAAACCAAAAAGCAATTATAATGCTTGGTCAAAACTGTCAAAGACAACCATTTCAGCACCATGGAAATTGACTGGAGATATGCAACAAACCAAGAAGTGTGTGTTCATGAAAATTACTGAATTTTGAGTATGGTCAGCAAGACTCTATAATGTTCTTGCCTGGAGCTATTCCGTTCTCCCTGCAGTTCTGTTGTTTCATTCAGGCCAGCTTGTAAAAACCAGCAGATTTTTGTCACTGCTGGAGTGGTCTCAGTGTGGAGCAGTATCAGTTTGTGATCTCAAAGCCAGTGGACAGAGAGGGCCAGCAGCAATGCTAGCCTGAAACTGCAAACAATGGACTGGTGTCTACATAGGAATCTAAAAGGAAATTTAGGGAGGAGAAGCAGCCATGGGGAAACTGACAAACTCTCCGCCTGTCCTAGGTTGACCAGGGCTATATGTATGTGCTGCAGAGACAGGAGCAGCCCAAGCCACTCACACATCCCTGGCCCATGGAGCCTGCTGCATATACAGGGAATATAAAGGGCTCAATGAAAAATAAAAGCCTGGGCAAACTTGGAGGAATAAAAGTTTGACTTCTGCATGTGCTCTCCAGCTTACTCACAGATCTATTAGCAAAGAGTGGAGGCCTTACTGGCTCAGGGTATTTGAGGACAACCTCTGGGCAATCTTTGGCTGAACACTAATCTAGACAGACACAAAGGTGACTATAGGAAACGAGGCTACAGAACGAAAAGCAAGAAAACAAAACAGTAGAGACATTCATGGATGCACATTGCAGGGGAGGCAGAGTTCATGGATTTAGCCCAGACTAGTTATTAAACAAACACACAAAACAACACTGAGGGGGAGGAGAGCTCCAATACCTAGTTACTAAAATATACTGAAGCCAGGGCGTGCAGGGTGCAAGAGTACTCAACGTCTAGGGTTCAAAATCACTCACTGCTGACAAAATCCAAAGGCAGAGAGATGAGTGGTGGGGAAAGAAGAAAGGAATTTATTTCAATGAGACACTGGGAAAATAGCAGAGACTAGTGTTGCAAAGACTGTCTCCAAAGTGCCAATAATACATCCAGGTTTTATAAGGAAACTTGAGACACGAGTTGGTGGGTACTTACAAGCGGGCAGTGAAGGTTGGGTTGACCATTGTCTTGGGGTGGGTCCTACAGGGTTTTGGCACTCAGAGCAGTCATTATGGCTTCACAGGGTAGT
Organism: Vulpes vulpes; assembly: GCF_048418805.1. Lineage (NCBI taxonomy): Eukaryota > Metazoa > Chordata > Mammalia > Carnivora > Canidae > Vulpes > Vulpes vulpes. The sequence goes on along the minus strand of NC_132787.1, from coordinate 40,518,368 downwards.
CTCCATTCCCACAAGGGGGATGTTTGCCCACAGGGTCTCTTGCCTTAGTTAAGAGACAAGCTGGAAAGAAAAAATGAATCAATTAGAAAGTTTGAAGTCAAAATGGAAATGGTTGAAATCTTTTTTCAATACTATGTAAAATATTCAGTTTTCAACAAAGAAATTGTAACACAGTGGAAGCAACAAGAAAGTGTGACCATATTCAGGGGAAAAAAAGTCAGTAGAAACTATCTCTGTGTTTGCGTGTCCTAAGATGTCAGGCTTATCAGACTAAACCTTTAAGGCAGCTATTATAAATACGTTTAAGGAACTAAAAAAAATATTCAAAAATTTAACAAAAGTATGACAACAACGAATGAAAACAATCTTAATAAAAAGATAGAAATTATACAAATGAATCACTCCTGAAACAAAGGATAACACAAAGCAATGGAATGACATGTTCCAAAGTGCTGGAAAATTCTGTCAACCAAAAGTTCTATATCCGGCAAAACCATCCTTCATAAGTGAAGATGAAAAAAAGACAGTCCCAGATAACGAAAGATCAAGAGGATGCATTGCTAGCTGACATACCTTGTAAGAAATGCTAAGGGAAATTCTTTAGTCAGAAAGGAAGAGAAGCCAGATGATACTCAAATCCACAGTAAGAATGATGATCCAGAGATGATAAATATGTAGGTAAATATAAAGGACTCTATAAATGTATTTTCTTATTCCTTCTCCTAACTTCTTTAAAAAGAAAGAAGTTGTATAAGCAAAACTTATAGCACCGTTATCGTTAAGTATATAATGTATGTAGAAGTAGATATGATAATAATGGAACAAAGGAGGGGAGAGGAAAAGAAGATAGATTGAAACTTCAGGGGGGCAGAATTTGTCACCCCAAAAATATGCCTCTCTGCTATGAGGATTATTTTAGGTTGATTATTTTTAAGAAACTGTAGAATCAGGAAAAGCTCTTTACCTCCCCCTCAACTGCCTAAATTTGCACTGGAAAGGAGGCCTGTACCAGAAGAGAGCTATTATCAAAGATACCTTTTTACCTAAGAAGCTCATCTGTGTAACTGGACAACCTGTTTTCCAAATAGCTCCTCCTCCCTTGTCTTTATCTTCTTTGTGTTCTCAGACCCGTACACCTTTCCTTAACTCAGGATATTCCATAAGCCTCAATCACCTGGCTGCCCTTTGGGGCTCCTATTTTTATGGGACTTTCATACATATGAAATCTGTTTATTTTTCTTTTGTTACTCTGTCTTACATCAATTTAATTTTTAGAACAGGCAAAGAATCTAGAAGGGAAAGTTTCTCCCTGCAGTTGACAACTAGAAAGGAACCTTGACTAGCTAGGCACTGCTGATTCTGGGACTGTTACTGCTGGTTCTGGGACTGTTGCTGCTAAGAGATCCCTCGGGCCTCTGACCAAAGCCAGCAGAAGGTAAGAATTCTTACCATGTCAGTCTCCTGAATCCCTGCCTGCAGGGTCTGATGGAAGTGAGAGTGGTGAGAGTCCTTTATGTTTTGTAAATTTAAATTGGCAGGAAAGAATATGTGCATGAACTATTCCTTGAGGGCAGCCTGGGAGGCTCAGCGGTTTAGCTCCACCTTCAGCCCAGGGCTTGACCCTGGAGAGCCGGAATTGAGTCCCACATCGGCTCCCTGCATGGAACCTGCTTCTCCCTCTGCCTGTATCTCTGCCTCTCTTTCTCTCTCTGTGTCTCTCATGAATAAATATATAAAATTAAAAAAAAAAAACTATTCCTTGGGGATAGCAACTCGGGTAAAGATTTGTTATGAATACCCTTAGTTTCTGTTGATCCCTTTTGTCCTAGAGATGGTCATCATTTTCCTTTGTCTCTGTGTCTGGTGTAGTTTGTCATAAGGAAGCCAGGCATAGATCCATAGCCTGTTGTTCACAACCAGCCTCACACACTGATGAGTAAGTTCATGGTTCTTGGTAAAGTTTTGGGATCATAGGTGAGGTCCGGAGCCGATGACCAAGAAATAATTCTTGAGATGTCTTTGGTGCAAAATGGTTTTGTTAAAGCACAGGGATAGGACTGGCCGGCAAGAAGAGCAGCTGTCCCAGGCCTGTGGGTAGTGGTTGATTATATACTTGGGAGTTGGGAGGGGTTTAAGGATAGCATACTCTCTAAGGAATTTTGGAAGCAAGGTTTCCAGGACCTCGAGGGGGCTAGCTTTCATTGGGAAAAGGTCACCATCTAATAAAACCTGAATCATGAGACCCTTCAGATGTATGTCAGTGGGCCATGTGCCAAGGATGATTGTCAACATGTATCTTGGAGGTTTAGAGATAAAGGGAAATTTCTAAAGGAGTTTTTATATGTTAAAGTAGACTCTTAAGGTCATAAGGGTCGGGCTAGAATTGCCTTTTGCCTTTAGCAAAGTATTAACATTGAGGCAATTGAGTCAGTAGAGGAATGTGCCTCTGCCTGTTTCAAGGACTTGTCAATGTGCTGCCCCAGGCTCATGCCTTGTCCTCAGCTAGCCCTGTGTTCCCCCACAGTTCTTACCAGACCAGACCAGCCATATGTTTAGATAAACTTTGCTGTGAGTGAATGTACTCAGGAGGTAAAGGCTATCGCTAATGGGGATCTCAGAAAGGAAAGTGTGTGGTGGCGCAGATCAGCACTGTTAGAGCTCTGGCCACCTAATGCTAGGCTCCCGAGTCAGGATAAGTTGGTCACAAAATAGGTTAGACTGACACTAGGTCACCCATCAACCTCAAGAAAATTTCTATGCGATGAGATATAGCAACACAATCCCAACCCAGCAGCACATCCCTCTTGGGCATTAATTTGACGTTGAGAAACCCAAGGATTGGCTACAGCTGTTAATGTGCATATGGGGGGAAAAAAGATGATATTTTCCTCTCATCCTGTCCTATGTCTTGTGAGCTTGGCTTTATGACCGCTGAGGATATTCTCTCTTGCCTCCACCAACCAGAAGATGCACGTACTGACATGAATTTGGAGGATGGTCAAATAGGTTGGATCCCTTCAGCAGTATTTTCTTTGTCCACTGTGTCAGCTCTCAGGAGAATTTGTCCCAAGAGGTCCCAAGACATCTGGGCCTATTGTTGTCTCACCCTCATTGCCCACTAGTCTCATGGGAAACTGGAGATAGCATTTTACTCATTTGGCCAGACAGAAATGTGGTTTGCATCCCATTTTTGAATAGATCTTTCTTCTTTCTTTCTTTCTTTCTTTCTTTCTTTCTTTCTTTCTTCTTTCTTTCTTTCAAGATTTTATTTATTTATTCATGAGAGACACAGAGAGAGAGGCAGAGACACATGCAAAAGGAGAAGCAGGCTCCCTGCAAGGAGCCCAATGTGGAACTCAATCTCGGATTCTGGGATCACACCCTGAGCCGAAGGTGGACGCCCAATTGCTAAGCCACCCAGGTGTCCCATTGGCTAGATCTTTCTTAGGCTAATTCTGAGAGTGAACATTGTGGAACTTGGGAGGGCTATATCTTTGCACTGTCTTTCAGGGACATCTCTTGTACTCATGATTAAGCCATAAAAAGGCTTATTGGTTTGAGTTGCTGTAAGATCTTATTCGCCAATGGCCCAATGGTGGATCCTTTGAAGTGGCTATATTTAAAAGAAAAACATTTTAAATTAATTAATTAATTTTTAAAAGATTTTATTTATTTATTTGGCAGAGAGAAAGAGAAAGAGCAAGCATAAGCAGGGGGAGCAGGGGGGGAAGGGGCAGAGGGAGAAGGGAGAAGCAGTCTCCCCGCCAAACAAGGAGTTCGATGTGGGATTTGATCCCAGGACCCTGGGATCATGACCTGTGCCAAAGGTAGACGCTTAACCGACTGAGTCGCCCAGGTGCCCAGAAAAGCAGTTTGTTTAAAGAGAGCTCTCATCCTAAACAACTGGCTTACTGGTACCTATGAAAAGATCAAGCTAAAATTGGGTATAGTATAATGGCTAGCCCTAGGAACTCTCTTAATAAGATGGAAGAATAGAAATTAGACTTAAAACAAAAATTAAAATCCGCATCTACCATGAATTTCCCTTCTCCTCATCTCCAACTCTCTGACCCTGACTCTCCAGAAGATCTTTTGAATCTCTGGGCCCTTGATCTAAACCTTCTCTCTCAAAATCCAGCAAATTCCCTTAGATGCTCTCACTTCCACCAGCTTTCCCAGAAAATCCCTTCACCAGCCAAATGGTTGGTTTGACTTCCCATTCTTTGCAAGATTTACAGAGAGCATTCTGGTCTGATCTCCAGGCCTGGGGTAGACAGGTTACCCACATAAATACTAAAACCAGGAAATTAATTTAGCAAAAGCACCTGAGACGGACAATAGCGCTCACTGTTCTGTCTCTTATAACTCCTGCTTTCTAGGACTCTGGAATCTGGCTCTGCAAATAGCAGGCAATGTCCTATGTAGATGTATCCTGGACAACCTCCTCTCCCCTTACTAAGAATTCCTGTCCCCTGGACAGCAGTGGATACTCTAAGTCATGAAGCCCTTTTACCTCCTCTTTCAGAGGATCGTGCTAAGTTTAGACAAGTTGAAAAGATTACTGGCCATTCACAACCCCACTAACAAAGACCTCAATGAGCTGTTAAAGAGTGTTCTTCTCACCCCTGATAATACTATAGTTAGCAGACAAGCCAGACAGTCCACTGGGGAATGCCTCCTAACACACACCAAATAGGTAACTAGAATTTTTCCCAGGTCCTTGTACAAATGATCAGGAAATGGTTCAGCTGGAGGCCAATGTTCAGGGACTGATAAGAGCAATATTTAAGTCCTCCCCCCACTAAGGTGAATTGGTCCAAGATTGAATTGTGCACTCAGAAAGAATGAGAGCATTTGATGGCTTTTGCTGAACGATTTATACAGATATTTAAAAAGGCATTCTGCACTACACTCTGGAGTTTTAGAACATAGGAATCTTTTGATTTCCATCTTAGTTGGAAATCTACCTAAATAAAGAAGCAAGTTTGGTTGGATGGGTGGGTAATTGATATTCAAGCTGCAATTTAGCACTTTGAGGAGCTAGAAACAACACATTGTCTTGCAAATCTCTACAAAACCAAAAATGTAGCTCTAGAAGCAACGCAAAGCTCACTTATCCTTACCAATTCCAAGAACTCTCCTATTCATCTCAAAACGCTTGTGAGTGTTGTAAAAGATCAGGTCATTGCAAACAGCGTTGTCCTGCACTTAAGAAAAAGAAGGAAAAATTTAAATAATAATAGTAATGACTCTCAATCTCTGATTAATACCTCAAAAGAAAACTTGCCTTTGTAATGTAAATTTTCTACCTCCATCTTCTCTAGGACTTAAGAGCCATTCTTTGAAATCAAAGTTTTAAGGGAGAAGTTTCTCATCAGGAGAGGGAAAAGGGACAGAGTTGGAAATTGGACTCACGAAATATCTTAAATGTCCTCTCTACAGCTATGAGTAAAATACTTTAGCCAGGTGAGCAGGCAAATTTAACTTATCCCAACTGCTGAAGTAAATTTTGGATTCAACTGTTCTTTTATAAACTGGTTAGTTTTGGATCATTTTGCACCTGACTCATGGCTAAAAATGTAAAACAATGGCTATAAGGTCTCTGTGTCAGTCTGTATGTTTATGTGTCTGTAAATGCATATAACAGTTGTGTGATATTATTTTTTTAAAGATTTTATTTATTTGTTTATTCATGAGAGACACAGAGAGAGGCAGACATAGGCAGAGGGAGAAGCAGGCTCCCTATGGGGAGCTCAATGCGGGAACTCAATCCCAGGACCCCAGGAACATGACTGGAGCCAAAGGCAGATGCTCAACCACTGAGCCACCCAGGTGTCCCAGATGTGTGATATTTTTCTGCCTCAAGATGGTACTGCCAAGTTAATTTATCAAAAGTTCTATTTATTTAATTGGCTTAAAATTAAGTGCTTATAAATTGAGTATTCCTAAAGTTCTCAGAAATATAACAGAAACTGACCCAAAGGCCTTTCAGGTTCACATGATCTGGAAAAATATTCACTATTAAAGCTAGTTGAAGTTCATTGGTTTAATTAAAATATACATGTCTTTAGAGTTATCAAAATTGACTATAACACAACTAAATCTCCTTGAGTCTACTATTCTTGCCATCTCACAAAATCTGTCAGCAAGAAAAATAATTTGGGATGAAGGTTGGCTTGGTCAAATGTCTCATGAGGTTTTTATGAGTAGCTTAAACATAATTGTTGGGAGCAGAGATAGATACAAGCGGGGTAAGAGTTTGAGGTGAGCTTTTTAGCAATTGTTACATTTTGCGGTATTTGTACTTGAAAATAGCTTCCAAAATCCTTTTGGTAACTTGAAACTTTAGAGTTATGCAAAGTTAAGTTAAATAATAAAAAAGTATTGAATAGCTAGAGCATTCCAAATGAGACTAAATAGTAAAACATTACTGAATATAGGCTAATCTTTTGGCTTCCTATTGCAGAGAAACTAAAGATATTCAGGACTATTTGTAAACATGTCTTGTACCACATTGAAAGACTATGATACTAAAAAGGGCACATGCTTCTAAAAATAATGAAATGAATTCACAAATCTGCCAACATAGAGAATATTGGTTTGACAGTTGACAATTTCCTATTTCTTGGTTTTCACTAGAAATTAAGGTTTCCCAGGGTTAAAAATTCTATTAAATATATGTAATGAAACATTCAGAAAACATAAGGGAAAAATTCTGTATGCAAGGAAAGTCAAATATGGTTTCTTGGTTAGAAAAAAATATGAGAAATGGAGACATGGGGGACAACAAAGTAATTTGGTCCAAAAGTGAAATATCTGATGGGAAAGGAAAGAAACAAGGACAAATTAGTAGAAAGTTAGGGAGAGTTGAAGAGAGAGTCTGACCTTGTGTGGTCAGGTGGGCTGGGATTGAATGCATGTATTAGAATGGTATAAAATTCAGCTTTAAGATTAGTAGTGTACTTATGTAAAACTGAAACTTGATTTTCTCTCATCTGCTAAACAGACAGTTTTCTTGGACTATTGGCCTGCTCCCTGTAAGAGATTATGAAAAGTTTCTCTTTACCTTTTGAGTCATCTGCCTAGGAAGAAAAGATTTTGCGTTTTATCAAAATAATTCCTTGTGTTTCATGTTGTCTTAATCAAGCCTTTGATTTCCCAAGAAAACAAAAACTTCTCAATATTGGAAGAGCTAAGTTTGCTCACAACTATGTAACTCTCTGTGTTTGCCTTTGAAATCTTTTATTGTCTCTTTGGTTAAATAGTTAACTATTGTTTCATAATGATCAGTGATCCTTATTAGTCAAGTGTCCAAACCTTTTGATATTTGTGACAAATTTTCCTAAATCAAATTGTAAATGAAATCTTTTTGAACTTGAACCAACTGTGGAATTTTCCAGAGGGTCCCTAGAACATCTCAAAAGGTTTGTTCTCTCTCCTTATAAAAAGGAAGATACTATACTAATTCTTATTTAATATGTTAAATTAGGGCAGCCTGGGTGGCTCAGCAGTTTAGCACCATCTTCAGCCCAGGGCATGATTCTGGAGACCCGGGATCAAGTCCCACGCCAGGCTCCCTGCATGGAGTCTGCTTCTCCCTCTGCCTGTGTCTCTGCTTCACTTTCTGTGTCTCTCATGAATAAATAAATAAATAATCTTTTTAAAAAAATAATAATATGTTAAATTACATGAGAAGTATTGTCAAATAAGAAGTAACAGTAAGCCTCTTTTATGTTGTATTTGTATAGAGGTAAAAGCATTCTAGAACTGAATGAAATTCCTAAAATTCTAGTATGTCCTGGTATAATATTGAAATTCTGCCATTATCTTAAAATTTGTGTGTCACAGAAATAATAAAATTTCTTTGCTAATTGTATTATAATGAACTCTCATCAGAACTTTAGCCTTGTAAGTCTTTTGTCATTTACAGTTATTGTTTTACTCTGGTGCTTTTGCTAAAGCATTCCCGCAAAAGTGTTCCATCTTCAAGTAATTCATGGAAAAGACTCTGGCAAGCAGAGGTTTCTGATCAAGAAACTTGCCAATAGGATCCAACAGTACATTAAGAGGATTATTCACCACGACCAAATGGGATTTATCCCCAGGATGCAAGGGTGGTTCAACATGCATAAAACAATCAATGTGATAGATCACATCAATAAGAGAAAAGACAAGAACCGTATCATCCTCTCAATAGATGCAGAGAAAGCATTTGACAAAATACAGCATCCACTCCTGATGAACACTCTTCAATGTGTAGGGATAGAGGGAACATTTCTCAATATCGTAAAAGCCATTTATGAAGCCCACAGTAAATATCATTCTCAATGGGGAAAAACTGAGAGCCTTTCCCCTAAGATCAGGAACATGACAGGGATGTCCATTCTCATCACTGTTATTCAACATAGTACTAGAAGTCTTAGCCTCAGCAATCAGACAACGAAAAGAAATAAAAGGCATTCAAATTGGCAAAGTAGAAGTCAAACTCTCCCTCTTTGCAGATGACATGATATTGTATGTAGAAAATCCTAAAGAGGTACGCCTGGGTGGCTCAGCAGTTGGGCATCTGCCTTCAGCTCAGGGTGTGATTCCAGAATGTGGGGATTGAGTCCCACATCAGGCTCCTTGCATGGAGCCTGTTTCTCCCTCTGCCTGTATCTCTGCCTCCTTCTCTTTCTGTGTCCCTCATGAATAAATAAATAAAATCTTAAAAAAAAAAAGAAAAGAAAAACAAAACCCAAAAGACCACCCCAAGATTGCTAGAACTCATACATAATTCGGCAGCGTGGTGGGATACAAAATCAATGCACAGAAATCAGTGGCATTTCTATACACTAACAATGAGCCTGAAGAAAGAGAAATTAAGGAATCAATCCCATTTACAACTGCACCCAAAACCATAAGATACCTAGAAATAAACCTAACCAAAGAGGTAAAGGATCTATACTCTAAAAACTACAGAACACTTATGATCATAAAACCGAATGGGTAAGGACTTCCAGAACTAGTGGAAACACTGGATTCAAGAAAAACAAGAATTAATAACATGGAACTGAATAAACTGATGAGGATGATTATAACTTTTATGACCTTTTGTTTGAAACTATTTTGTTCTTCCAGATTTAAGGAAAAATTTTTCTTAACCTACCTATATTTTAGAGCAACAACTTGGTAAACTGTAAAAGATGAAAGAATTACATTTTCTCCCTACCTGATCCCTTCACAATTTGGAAACTCCTAGTGAGTAAGTGTTCGTATTTTCATGGTAATATAGTTTACATGCAAAAATTGTATAAGAATCTATTTTCCTGGGACCCCTGGGTGCCTCAGTGGTTGGGCGTCTGCCTTTGGCTCTGGGTGTGATCCTGGAGTCTGGGGATCGAGTCCCACATTGGGCTCCCTGCAGGGAGTCTGCTTCTCCCTCTGCCTATGTCTCTTCCTCTCTCTGTGTCTCTCATGAATAAATAAATAAAATCATTTTTTAAAAAAGAATCTGTTCTTCTTGTAACAGGACAAAATTGGAAATATCTGTTATATTACCAAGGCTTTGGCTGGAATGTCATATTTGAGAGAGATGTGCATAGAATCAGATAAGCTAGATAGTGTTAAGGAACTAAGGCTGCCATTATGAGCAAATTAAGCCCCTTAGGAAAATAGCCTGTTACTTTGCTTACAGGCTTCCTATCTAAATAGGTATAAGGAAGGTCACTTTCTGGCAGATGCAGGCACCTCAGAGTCTTGGGACCTCAAAGAGAGGAATTTACCCAGATCTATAGGTATTGCAGGCAAAGTTTGATGGTAAGCCCTTTAGCTTGGCTTTCTAGCCAGGAGAAGCTATTAAAAGTTTAATCTAAGGGGCGCCTGGGTGGCCCAGTCAGTTAAGCGTTGGACTCTTAATTTCAGCTCAGGTCATGATCTCAGGGTCATGAGATTGAGCCCTATGTCAGGTTCCCTGCTGGAGGTAGAGTCTGCTTGAGATTCACTCTCCCCCTCTTCCTCTGCCCCTCTCCCCTCATGTGGAAGCTCTCTCTCTCTCACTTGCTTGCTCACAAATTAAATAAATAAAAATTCAGTCTGAGATTCTTTATGAAAAGTTGCAGCAAAGCAGATTTAAAAGAGCTGATGTGGTCAACCACTCCTCTTGCTTCACTTATGTAAATAATCAGGCCAAGTTTTTGAAAACTAGACGTATTTTGCAAACAAATTAGTCTTAATTTGGCTATCTTTGATAACAATTAAAGTGATTTTAGAGAAAAAAATTATGTTTCAGTAGCATACTTTTGTGGATATTAGATTCCATTACTGGCCATTGCCTTTGAGGTTTTGTTATTTACTTGTAAGCTGGACTAGATCTTGAATTCTTCTAGTCTCCTCAAATATCTGGCTACAAGTCTTTCAACTAATATTTCCAATTTTTTCCCATTCTTTGACTTGGGATCATTGAGAACTAAAACTGCCCTTCCCCCTGAATTCCTGCAAACTGAAGCTAGACGATTTGTTATAAACATCAGAAAAATTGCCACAATAGCTCACATGTAGACAATGGTGTTCATGCCTGTTGCTGAATGGACCATACAGAAAGTTTACCAGCACATCTGATGACATCGTCAGAAACATTCAAACTGCAAACCAGGAAAACTGGTCAGATTGTCCCTACCTGTCCTCATTCCATCTGAAGATGCTTTCTAAACCTGACATTTAGAAATATTCTCAATTGGCAGTTTTCAGGACTCAGACACTAGGTTTATAATTTGCTTTTACCATTAACTTTTGTTTTTCTTTAGTTTACTTGGTTGTTTTGCTTACACAATAGAGACCTAACTTTGGGAGCCCACTGGCAAGACTGCTTCCCAAAATTAGACTACTCTAACTGAACTCATCTATTCTCAAGACTGAGACTGGTTCAAGGAGATTTGTCAGCTTAATTTCTGGACTGTGAAACTTCTTTTTTTTTAAGATTTTAATTTTTTACTTATTTATTCATGAGAGATGGAGAGCGAGAGAGAGAGAGAGAGGCAGAGGGAGAAGCGGGCTTCCCTCAGGGAGTCCAATGTTGGACTCGATTCCAGACTCCAGGATCACGTCCTGAGCCGAAGGCAGACTCTCAACTGCTGAGCCACCCAGTCGTCCCTGGACTGTGAAACTTCTTATTTGAAGTTTCAAAGGCAGTACTACAGGGGAGGAGAATTTGTCACCCCCAAAATATGCCTCTTTGTCATCAGGATTATCTTAGGTTGGTTACTTTTAAGAAACTGCAGATTAAGAAAAGCTCTTTACCTCCTGCTCAACTGCCTTAGAAAGAGGTCCTATACCCCTTCTTCTCTAGGAAAAGAGCTATTGGTAGAAATACCTTTTTTATCTAAGAAATTTACCTTCATAACAGGGCAACATTTGCTTTTCAAACATCTCTCACTTTCCTGTAAATGGTCATCCTTCTCTTTCTATCCCCAGACTCCTATACCTTTCTTTGGCTCAGGATGGTCTACAAGCCTTTTTATTTTTTAATTTTTTAATTTTTATTTTTTTAAAAGATTTTATTTATTTATTCATAGAGACAGAGAGACAGAGAGGCAGAGACACAGGCAGAGGGAGAAGCAGGCTCCATGCAGGGAGCCTGACGTGGAACTCAATCCTGGGTCTCCAGGATCACGCCCTGGGCTGCTAAACTGCTGCGCCACCGGGGCTGCCCCTTTTTTTTTTTTTTTGCCTTTTTTTTTTAAATAAAGATTTTATTTATTTATTTGAAAGAGAGACAGAGAGAGAGAGAGCAGTGGGAGGGGCAGAGAGTGAGAGAGAACCCCAGGACAACTCTCCTCTGAGCATGGAATCCAACTTTGGCCTCAGTCTCACAACCTTGAGATTATGACCTGAGCTGAAATCAAGAACCACCCAGATTCTATAAGCTTCAATTACCTGGCTGCTTTTTGGGTCTCATATTTTTATAGGGCTCCTATACATAAGAAATTTGTTTTTCTGCTATTAATCCATCTTAAATTAATTTAATTATCAGATCAGCCAAAGAACCTGGAAGAGAAAAAAAAATTTCTGCCTTTGCAGAAGTTTCTAGAATTAATTATTATTATTATTATTCTGAATTAGATTGTCATAAGTTGAAATGCATATTGTAATACCTAGTACAAGCACTGAGAAAATAGCGAAAAAATATATAGCAAAAAGGAAAAAGAAAACCCAGAAGAATTAAAATGACACACTAAAAATATTTATTCAATATCTATTCAATACAATAAAAAAATTTATTCAATTTATTCAAAACAAGGAAGTAAGGGAAGAGGATAGAATTTTTTTAAATGAGAATAGGAGGCAAATAGCAAAATAGCAGATGTAAATCCAACCCGATCAGTAATTTACTAAATATGAATAATCTGCTATGATATTGTGATTTATAATAGGAAATATATATTTTGTCTTTGTCCATGGTTTTCAGCTCACAGATCCCAAAATTTTTGGAATTTCCTAAGTGATGAGAGCAACGGTGACACCTTTTCTGTGATCTTTTGTCCTCAATTCCTGAAAATGCTTCAGAGCCATAAAAGTGAATTGGATGTCTTGTTATTCATAACATGCCCCTTTCCACCACCACTAAGTTTCTGTAAATGAGTTGACTTTTGAAATCCCCTAAAAATAGGGGATCTGGTTGCCAGGGTAACCAACCAGGATTAGAGGGCTGGAATTTTATGTCCCTGATTTCCAGGGAGGGGAAAGGGGCTGAAGATTGAATCACCAATGGCCCATGATTTAGTCAATCATATCCATGTAATGACGCCTCCATAAAAACTCAAAAGGATGGGGTTTGGGGATCTTCCAGGTTGGTGAACCAGAATGCTTCCACATGTCATCATGTCAAGCCTCAAACCCCATGAGGACAGAAGTTACTCTGTGGGGGACTTAACTCTATATTTCTCTTTACCTGGCTCTTGATTTATATCCTTTAATATTCTTTGTAATAAACTGCTAACCTAGTGGGTAAACTGGTTTCCGAGTTCTGTAAGCCACTTTAGCAAATTAATCAAACCCAAGAAGGGGGTCAGGAGAACCTCTGATTTATATGCAGCAAGTCTGAAGTACAGATAAAAACCAAAGCTTGCAGTTGAGATCTGAAATGGTGGGGGGCGGGGGTGAGGGGGATGGAGGAGTGGGGGGGCAGTCTTGTAGGACTGATGCTGCCTCTGCGTAGCTGGTGTCAGAATCCAGTTGAATGGTAGGACACACAGCTGATGTCTGAGAATTGCTTGGTGATGTGGGAAAAACCCCGAGACATTGAAAGTGAGTACAGAATTGGGAGTAAACACTCCACTCAGAAGGCACTGATTGTCAGACTGAATAAAAAGGGCAAGACCAAATTCTTTGCTATCTATAAGAAAAGTAACTTTGATTCAAAGAAGCAAGGAGATTAAAAGTAAAAGATGGTGGGTGGAACTCTAGTTTCAGCTATGACATGTAAAAAACTTGAATTCCTCATGTCCATCCCTTCAACAGGATAAAAGCTGAACAAACCAAAAATAAGTGACTTTTCTAATATCTCCTGATATCTGGAGAGACAGGTCCATACAGAGAATCACAGCCTCAAACAGTTTACCTAAAGGGAAGCCACTATAGCCATAAAATGGTAGGAATACTTAAATGATAATTTTGATGAATTGCTAGAGGCTGAGTATGGATTTACCTGAGAGTGATAAGTTCCTGCAGCTGTATTTTCAGGAAAGCCCCACATTTACATTAGCTTTATTTTCAGGAACACCACCAAATTCTCAAGGTGAGGATCTGACAAAAACTTCCACATGTTTCGAGCAGAAGTGAAGAGAAAGTAACCATTTTTACATATAGGTAGAGTGTTCTTCATAACAAAGATCTACTCTGCAAAGACCAACTTTACCAGAGAATCTACCTGGGGAAAGCCAACTCCAGCTCCCTATAAACTTCCTGTTTCACCTAAAGGATACAAAAGAAGACAGAAAAAAACTTCTGAAGGTCATAGCCCAGAGACTCAGGCACACTGAAAAATCAAGATTGAATCATAAGATTATAGAAATCTTCTCTCCTGAACACTTCATCAGCACATCACAGGGCTCCAGTATCATAACAGCAGATTACAATGGAGAGAGCTGAAAAACACAAGGATAGAGGAGGTAACTAAAGCTCCTGGGGACTGCAGGCACAGTAAACACTACATATAGCCTCGCTCCTACCCAGATTGACATGAAGCCTCACACAAAAGGCCTGTTTACCTCAGTTCCTATTGCCTAATACATTATGTCTGCTTTCAACCAAAAAATTATAAGGCATGCTAAAGAGTAAGTAGAAACAGTCTGAAGAGACAGAGCAAGCATCAGAAGCAAACATAAATGTGACATAGATTTTGGAATTCTGAGGTATGGAATGTAAAATAACTATGACTAAAATGTTAAGGGCTCTAATGAAAAAGTGGGCAGTGTGCAAGAATGTGAACAGAGAAATAGAAATTCTAAGAATGGATCAAAAGGAATACTATAAATAAAATATCCTGTAACACAAATGAAGAATGCCCTTGATGAGCTCACCGGTACACTGGACATGGCTGAGGAAAGAATCAGTGAAAACGAAGCTAGGACAATAGAAACTTTTCAGACTGAAATGCAAAGAGAAAAAAATGAAAACAAAGGAAGAGAATATCTGATAACTGTGGGACAATTATAAAGAGTATAACATATGTCTAGTGGGAATACCAGAAGGAGAAGGAAGATGGAAAGGAGCAGGAGAAATTGAGTAATAATGGCTGAGAATTTTCCAATATTAATGACAGACATCAAGCTGCAGGAAACTCAGGGAATACCAAACAGGATAAATACCAAATTATCTCTACCAAGGCATCTCAAATTTAAACTTCAGAAAGCCAGGGACACCTGAGTGGTTCAGTTGGGTAAGCACATGCCTTTGGCTCAGGTCATGATCTCCAGGTCCTGGGATCCAGCCCTGAGTGGAACTCCCTGCTCAGTGTGGAGCCCATTTCCTTTCTCTCCCTTTGCCCCTCCCCGCTTCATGTGGGGTGTGCTCTCTCTCTCTCATAAATAAATGAAATCTTTAAAAAAAATAAAAATAAACTTCAGAAAACCAAAGGCAAAGGAAGTCTTCAAAGAAGTTAGGGGGCAGGGTAGAGGAAGGACATCTTACCTATAGAAGCACAAGAATGAAAACTGGATTGGACTTCTCATTACACACCATGTAAACAAGAGAGTAGAGTAAAATATTTTAACAGTTGAAAGAAAAAAAACCCACCAACCTAGAATTCTATGTCCAACAAAGTTTTCTTTCAAAGGTGAAAGAGAAATAAATACTTTCTCAGATAAAAACTGACAGATTTTATTACTAGTAGGTCTGCCGTGCAGGAAGTTTTTTATTTTATTTAATTTTTAGGATTTATCCATTTATTTTAGAGACAAAGATAGAGAGTCCATGAGCAGGGGGAGAGTCAGAAGAAGTGGGAGAAGTGTGGACTCCCTGCACAGTGGGGGAGCATCACATGTGCCTTGATCCCCTGACCCTGAGATCACGACCTGAGCCAAAACCAAGAATTGGATGACCAGCTAAATGAGCCACCCAGGAAGCCCTAGGAAATGTTTTAAAAGAAACTCTTCAGAGAGAAGGAAAATGACATAGTTTAGAAACTTGGATCTATGTAATCAAAGGAAGAATATCAGAGAAGAAATAAGTGAAATATTAAAGAAAATTAATAATTAAAATTTTAAAAATAATATAATTAAAATTTTAAAAATAATAAAATTAAACCTCTTACTTTTGTTATTCTTAATTGATCTAATAGAAGCTATTTGTTCAAAGTAATAATAGTTATGATATACAGGGTGATTACAGCATTTGGCCAAGTGAATGACAGCAACATTGTAAAGGATAGAAGGGAGGAATTGAGAATAGTAAATGTAGAACTATTTGAAAGTAGATTTAGATTAGTTGTAAATATATATTGTAAACTTTAGGCTAAGCACTAAAATATTTTAAAAGTAAGTATAATTGGGGGCACCCAAGTGGCTCAATCTGTTAAGCGTCTGCCTTTGGCTCAGGTCATGATCACAGGGTCCCTTGAGTGAATCCTGTGTTGGGCTCCCTGCTCAGGAAAGAATCTACTTCTCTCTCTCCTTCTGCCTTTCCTCTTGGCTCATTTTCTCTCTCTGTCAAATAAGTAAATAAAATATTTTTTTAAAAGTATAACTGATGTTCAGACAGGAGGGAAATGGACTATTATAAAATTCTCAATAAGAACCAAGAGAAGGCATTAAAAGAAGATAATTAAAAAAAAACAAGCGCAACAAATATAAGACAGTTATAAATGTGGTAGATATTCACTTAAAGTGTGAATATGAAATACAGAAATAAAAGACAAGAGATTGCCACAATGGATAAAAACATAAGACCTAACTGTCTATAAGAAACCCATTTTAAATATGAAGACACACGGGACGCCTAGGTGGTTCAGTGTTTGAGTATTGGCCTTCAGCTCAGGGAGTGATCCCTGTCTGGGATCAAGTGCCGCACTGGGCTCCCTGTGAGGAGCCTGCTTTTCCCTCTGCCTATGTCTCTGCCTCTCTCTGTGTCTCTCATGAATAAATAAATACAATCTTTAATAAAATAAATATGAAAACACAGATAAGTTAAAGAGGTGAGGTAAGAGAGATATCATTTTCAAATCAAAAGAAAGCTCTATTAGTTATGTCAATGTCATACAAAATATATTTAAAACAAGATAAATTATTAGTGATTTAAAAAAGAACATTATATAGTAAGAAAGGGGTCAATTCCCCTAGAAGACACAATCCTTAACATGTATACACCTAACAACAGAGTATCAAAATAAGTGAGGCAAAAACTGATAGAACTGCAAAGAGAGATAGATCCACTATTGTAACTAGAAACTTCAAACTCCTCTTTCAGTAAATGATGGGTTCAGCAGACACAAAAATAGGATATAGCTGAACTGAATAGCACAATTAATCAACTGGATCTAATTGACATTTATATAATACTTTATCCACCAAGTGTAGAATACACATTCTTCTCAAATTCACATGGAATATTCAGCAAGATAGATAACATTTTAAACCTTTAAACAAACCTTAACAAATTTAAAATAGAAATCATACAAAGTATGTTCTCACCACAATGAAATTAAACTAAAAATCAATACCAGAAACATGGCTGGAAAATCTCAAAATCTTTGGAGAGTAAACAATACATTTCTAAATGAAAGAAAGAAAAGAGAAATTTAAAAATATTTTGAACTAAATTAAAATGAAATATAGTTTATTCAAATGTGTGGAATGCAGTAAAAGCAGTGCTTGCAGGGAAATTATAGCATTGAATGCATATATTACAAAAAGAGAATGATCTAAAATCAATAACCTTAGGAAACTAGAAAAAGAAGAAGAAATTAAATCTGAAGTAAAATATTAATAAATGAGGATGAAATGTCCATGGTTTGGAAGACTCGTTGTTATGATGTCATTCTATCTAAATTGATTCATAGAATGGACTTATTAAAATCTTGTCAGGCTTTTTGGTAGATATGACATGTTGAATCTAAATTTTCAGGGAAGTACAAAAGGCCTAGGGTAACCAAGACAATTTTGTAAAAGAAGAAAAAAGTGAAAGAAGTTACACTACATGATTACAAAACTTATTAGACATTTCAGTAATCAAGGCAATGTGGTATTGACATTAAGATGGACATATAGAGGGATGCCTGGGTGGCTCAGAGGTTGAATGTCTGCCTTCGGCTCAGGGCATGATCCCAGGGTCCTGGGATCGAGTCCCACATCGGGCTCCCCAGAGTGAGCCTGCTTCTCCCTCTGCCTGTGTCTCTGCCTCTCTCTTTGTGTCTCTCATGAATAAATGAATACAATCTTTAAAAAAAGATGAACATATAGGTTATTGGACCAGAATTGAGAGCCCAGAAGTAAAACCTTAAATTTATAGTCAATTGATTTCAACTAGAGTAATAAGATAATTCAGTGGAGATATGGTCATCTTTGCAACAATAGGCTAGGATAGGGGATAGCCATATGCAAAAACATGAACTTGGATCATTCTCTCACATCATATACAAAAATTAATTCAAAATGCATCATAGTCAAAAAGAAATCCTCATGCACCAGTGGGAATGCAAACTGGTGCAGCTACTCCAGAAAATAATATGGAGGTTCCTCAAAAAGTTAAAAATAGAACTACCCTATGACCCAGCAATTGCACTACTAGGTATTTACCCAAAGGATACCAAAATACTGATTCAAAGGGATACATGCACCCAGATATTTATAGCAGCATTATCAATAATAGCAAAGCTGTGGAAAGAGTCCAAGTATCCATCAATTGATGAATGGATAAAGAAGATGCAGTATAGTGTGTATATATATATATATATATATATATATATATTATATATATTCCATTATGATATTCCATTGTGTACATCCCATTATAATATTCCATTGTGTATATGTGTGTGCATATAAATATACATATATATATACATATATACATATATGTAATGAAATATTACTCAGCCATCAAAAAGAATGAAATCTTGCCATTTGCAATGACGTGGATGGGGCTAGAGTGTACTATGCAAAATAACTTAGATATGCTAAGCAAAATAAGCCAGGAAAAGAAAAATACCATATGATTTCACTCATTTCATTTCATATATGAATTCACTATGTAGAATTTAAGAAACAAAACAGATGAACATAGGGGAAAGGAAGTAAAAATAAAATAAGATAAAAACAGAGAGAGAGGCAAACCATAAGAGACTCTTAACAATAGAGAACAAACTGAGGATTGCTGGAGGGGAGGTGGGTGGTGTATGGGGTAAATGAGTGTTGAGTATTAAGGAGGACACTTGTTCTGATGAGCATTGGGTATTATATGTAAGTGGTGAATCAGTAAATTCTACTCCTGAAACCAATACTACACTTGAATTTAAATAAAAACTTGGAGGGAAAAAAATGCATCATAGTCCTAAGTATAAGGGCTAAAACTATGAGACTTTTCAAAGAAAATGTAGATGAAAAATCTTTGAGAAATCTTGTGAAAGTCTTCATGGCTCCCAAACAGAAACTGTAAAAAAATGGACAAATTGCACTTTACTAAAATTAAAAATCTTTGTGCTTCAAGAAACTTCAACAAAGTAGAAAGTCTAGTCATAGAATAGGATAGAATATTTATTAAAATATATATCTGATAAAGGACTTCTATCCAGAATATGAAAAGAACTTTTATAACTCCATAAGAGACAAACAACCTGATTTAAGAATAGGTAAAAGACTTGAATAAGCAAGGAAAACATAAAGAGCTAATAAACACATGAAAAGGTGCTCAACATCATTAGTCATCAGGGAATGTAAATTAAAATCCTAATGTGATGCCACCATAGACTCACTAGACTGCTTTATTCAAGAAGATGGTATTGCTAAGGGTATGAAAAAGTAGGAACCCTCATATATTTCTGGCAATAATAAAAATACTTTGAAACCCTGTCTGGTTGTTTCTTTAAATTAAATATAAGCTGGGGTGCCTGGTTGGCTCAGTCAGTAGGGCATGTGACTCTTGATTTGGGGGTTGTGTGTTCAAGTGCACATTGGGTGTAGAGATTTCTTAAAAATAAAATCTTAAAACAAATAAATTAAACATAAGCTTACCCAGCAATTTCACTCTAAGGAATCTATCCAAGAGAAATGAAGACATGTCCACACAAAGACAGAAGTAGATGTTCCTGGAAGTATTGTTCATAATGGCCCCAACCTGGAAATAATCCCAATGTCTATCAGTTGGTAAATGGTTAAACCCAATATCGTATATCCATACAATGGAACAATATTCAGCATTAAAAAAGGCATGAAATACCAGTACATGTAACAACATGGATGAACCTAAAAAAAAATCATGCTTAAATAAGCCAGACTACATATGTTATGAGTCATTTTATAGAAAATGTCCTGGAAAGGCAAATTATCGAGACAGAAAATAGGGCAGTGGATACCTGAGGCAGGGTATTGGAATCATTATTGACTGCATGTAAACTCAATAGTTTTTAGGATGCTAGCAATGTTCTAAAACTGGATTGTGATGGTTGTAAAACTCTATAAACTTATTAAAATAACTAAATTGTATACTCATAATGAATGATTTTTTTTAAAGATTTTATTTATTTATTTATTCATGAGACACACACACAGAGAGAGAGAGAGAGAGAGGCAGAGACACAGGCAGAGGGAGAAGCAGGCTTCATGCAGGGAGCCTGATGCGGGACTCGATCCTGGAACTCCAGGATCATGCCCTGGGCCGAAGGCAGGCACTAAACTACTGAGCCACCCAGGGATCCCCTGAATGAATGAATTTTAAGGTCTGTAAATTAAACCTCAATAAGTTTATAACAAAAGGAAATCTGATGCTCAGTACTGATTCAGCAATAGAGACATGACCTTTGGAAGATCAAAGCCCAGACTGAGAAGCCCCTTATCTGTGTAGACAACATCATCTCACTGTGACACAAACTCCCTGTCCTCTCCAGACTGCACCATGGCCCTAGCTAGAGCTGGTCTTATTCAGGTCCTGTCCTTCCCTCCTGCCCATTGCCCCCATGGACTAAGATGCTGCCTCCAGCATCTCTGGAATAGTGTGCCAGCTTCCAGCCATCTGCTCAACACTTATCAGTATCACAATGTAGAGATACTTCTGATACCAGTCATAGTCCATAGGTATTTTTTTTAATTTTTATTTATTTATGATAGTCACACAGAGAGAGAGAGAGAGGCAGAGACACAGGCAGAGGGAGAAGCAGGCTCCATGCACCGGGAGCCCGATGTGGGATTCGATCCCGGGTCTCCAGGATCGCGCCCTCGGCCAAAGACAGGCGCTAAACCGCTGCGCCACCCAGGGATCCCTCCATAGGTATTTTAAACGTAACAAAAATCAATTCTTGCCTATAAAAAATAAAAAAGAACTGAAATGTGCATAATATACACATATGTTGGATGATACTGTCTGCCCTATCAAGAATACCTACAAGCTTTTAAAACACGTGTGATGTTTATTTACCAAAAATGAGTGTGTCCAGAAAACCTAGGTGAACGATGAAAGGTGAAGATGTAGCACATCAGTGTCTGAGATCTGGAGTTTTACTTGAGTGACACATCTGTGAAGGAAGAGAAGGTTGACATCATCATTTCCTCTGCCAACTTTGTTTGCTGGTTTTGTTTTTGTTTTTGTTTTTTTTTTAAGGAAAGTATTTCTTCGGGGCTGCAGCTGGCTGCCTCCAAAGAGAGATCAAACCAGCACATTTCCTGCTCTTGCCTTTCTCTTTTACTCTGGACCCAGCCACCAGCTGAGTTTTTCAGGGCTTGAAAATGCCTTAACCGCTCATTTTATGTTTCCTTAACTACTCATTTCTTGATTCTTATTCATTTTCCAACAGATGTTTATTGAGCTCCTATCAGGTGCAAAGGGCTATTTTAGATGCTGTGGGGGATACAGAGATAGCAAAGAATGACCTGCCCTTAGATAGTTCACAGTCTAATTAAAGCAAGAGGTAGATAAGGTATGTACTCAAAAAACTAAACTATTAGGTAACATGTGATAACAGAGATACAAACTGAGCTATCAGAGTTTTGAACAAGGGGAGAAGTATTTTATTTTATTTTTTAAAAGATTTTATTTATTTATTTGAGAGAGATAGAGACCGTGAGAGAGATCATGAGTGTAGGGGAGGGGCAGGGGGGAGAGGGAGAAGCAGGCTCCCTGCTGTGCAGAGACCCCCCACCCACCCAGCCTGACTGGGGCTGGGTCCCAGGACCCTGAGATTATGACCCAAGCCAAAGGCAAACTCCCCAGGTGCCCCAAGGGGAGAAGCATTTTAGCTGGAACATACAGGAGAGTCTTTACAGAGAGCTACTGAAATCAGGCATTAGGAATGGATATAACTTTGAGCCGCAGAGCTGAAGGAATATGGAAAATTTAAGTATAGGGAAGGATATGTGCCTGGAAGTAGCGGTTTTTAGAAATGGGAAAGCACAAGGTGTATTTGAGAGAAAAATAGTATCATTTTGTTAAAATGCGCAATATGTGTTGGGGAGCAGTAGCAGATGTTTCTATAAATATAAGTTGGGTCAAGTCATGAGGGAGATTGAAGCCTCATGAAGATTTTAATTCATCTCCAGACAGGCTGTATTAACCTTCTCACGACTCAGGGCATGTAAGTAATGGAGGCATAGACTCAGTGGCTCTATCTTGGAAAGATCCTGAAGCTATTTGAGGAAAATGTCCTGGATGATCACAAAAATATGGATGGTTTTATGAATGGCCTTTAGGCCCCATCCAGTCTGAGGCTGTAGAGTTTGGTGGTCCCAGGGAGGCCATAAGCAGAAAATGAACTCTTCTGCCTTTTGGTGCCTTGTGTAGCCAGAATTATGTCTGGCTCATGAAGGAACGATCTGGCCCCTGACGAGGTGCCAAGGGATGATTTGCTCAGCAGTCAGTCTGTTCTGGAGCTCAGAAAATGAGGATGGCCTTTGCACAGCACATGGTCCCTGCGGGTGGGTGTTTCTGCCTCGTGTCTTAAGTACCAGGTGGCCTGGTCAACACCGCTGGTACTGTGGCAGGCAAACCTGTGGTGTGTGCCCATGCTGCTTTAAGATCTGTCCGGTCACTGTTCATTCCACTCTTTACACAGAATCTTAAATAATACCCCATGGAGGAACAGTGCAGCACCAGGCAGAATGTCAGAGGATTTCAAGAAGGCTGACAAACATGCCAATCTGTACCAGCTCTTACTCTGAGGGTTGTCCCTGAGACGATTTGGGTCGCTGGTGCCGGGCATACAGAACAACTGCTGAGGCCAGATGTCCTACATTAGAAGCAGAAGGCAAAAGGGAGAGAAGTGGTTCACATATATATCAGAAGGAACAGAGAGGTGGGAAATGGAATAAAAAAGACGACTCACTTGTTAAGATATCAGGGGAGATGAAGGTAGGAGGCTAACACTGTCATTAAAACAACAGAATGGGGGCATCTGGGTGCCACAGTCAGTTAAGCCTTCAACTCTTGTTTTAGCTCAGGTCCTGATCTCAGGGTCATGAGATGGAGCCCGTGTTAGGCTCAATGCTAAACGCTGAGTGTGGAGTCTGCTTCAGATTCTCTGTCTCCCTCTCTCTCTGCCTCCCCTTCTGCTCCTCCCCCTGCCTGCTTGCACTTTCTCTCTCTCTAAAATAAATAAATAAATAAAATCTTCAAAAGAAAAACCCATTCTGTTTTGCAAAAGGCAGTGCCTTCTTCCTGCAGCAGTGCCTGGAATAACCCCGAAAGGGAACATGATGAGCTTAGGTGCTGGCTGTGCGGGTGGAGAAGCAAACTGAGCTGAGGTGGAGACAGGGAACAGCCAGCACTGAACATGCCACAATCATTCTGAAGGCTTTTGCTGCTGCAATTGGAAGCAGAGTTCAAATTCAGGGCATTCAGTGGATTTGATTACCTGCACTTTCCTGGGTTCTTTTCCTGGTTCAGACACTTGACATGCCATCTTTACCCTGGGCGCCTTTTTCCTCAGCAGAACTAAATGACCTCTGAGGTCCCATCTGTCTTTAAGACTGTCCATTTCTTTCAGGACCTTTCACTGCCCAGGCTCAGAGTACACTAAGGATCTGGGGAAAAAAGTCCAAGTGGCTCAGCGGATCTTAAATGTTTTGAAATCAAAAGACTTTATATTCAAAAGTGAGAAAAAATTGCAGAATCCTGGTCAGACAGTTAAATTGGGATATTCACTTTCTGGCATCTTCTTTGATTGGATTACACACACACACAACACACACACACATTTCTAAGGGTAGGAGAGGAGACAAGGAACTTAGGAGTAGAAAAAGTCAGTATATCTGTTAAATATCTTAATACGTGCCTAAATTGCAAAACTTGAATTTCAAATGAAAACATCTACAATCTAATTCTACTTGTAAAATTATCTTGGAGCCCTAGCCAATTCTACAGATCAAGTCATTGTTTTTCTTAATCCTTTCCAGGCTCACAGCTCCTACACATGCCTGGTTCATTTTTGCTCCTCCTTCTGAATTTTGCATTCCATCAATGGCATCATTATCCACCCAGCCAAGAAATATCTTTTACCCCTCATCCCCACCCCCAAGTCTTGCTTGATGCCACCTTCTTCATGTACGTTGATTGAAACCTCTTCTGTTTCCCATCCTGTCACCGATTTAGTTCAAGCCCTCGTAATTGCTCATCTGCACTGTTGCCACGCCCCCCTAAATCACCCACGTTCATTTATTCAAGACATGCCTTTTGCACTAAGGCTCTTATTTAGACCCTGAGAACGCGTCGGTGAGTAAGAGAGCAGTCCCTAGTCTCGTGAAGCTTCTACTGTAGTGGGAGAGCCAGACAAGAAAGCCACTAAACAAAATGCATGCATATCATGGTGAGTTCTAGGAAGAGAATAAACAGAGAGATGTGAGTGAGAGAAAGAGCAACCAAGAGCAGAGAGCAGCTGGCTCTAGAAGAGGAAATGTGGGAGCTAAGGAGGAGAAGAAGCCATCCTTGCCCCACCCCAAGCATTCCAGGAAGAGGAAGTACAAATGTTGGAGAGACTAAGGAACAGGGAGGCTAGAATTTAGCGAGCATGAGCTACCAATTCAGAGTAAGGCAGGTGAGACCAAATAACAGAAAGCCTTTTTGTCCTCAGATTGGGGTTGGGGATTTTTTTTTTTCTAAGTGCAATGGGTACTGATGGATAGCTTTTAAGCAGAGGGGTAACATAATCTGACTTATGTTTTAGGAAATCCCTCCGATTAGCATAAGGTCAGTGGACTGGGATGGGGGTCAGGTGAAAGTAAAAGAGTATTGTGCAGTGTTGCACTACTACAATAGTGCAAATGGAGGGTCGTGGTGGCTTGAACTAGAGTGATGGCGGAAAAGATGGAGAGAAGTAGATGGATCTGGGATGTACTTTGGTGACACTGCAGACTTGATGGGTTGGCGAGAGGCATGAGGGGAAAAGAGTGTGTCTAAGGGGACTGTTTGGTAGCTGATCAGATGGATGGTGGTGACATTTACCATAATGGGAAAGGCAATGGAAAGATTAGGTTCCAGAAGCCAAGTGGAGGTAAAGTTTTTAGGTATCAGCTGCTGCAGGTCAGAGAAATATCTGGACTGGGGACATAAAATTGAGAGTCATCACTCCATAGGTCCTGTTTAAAGCAGTAGGACTAAGTAGGACCACCTGAAACAGCAGCAGTGGAGCAGGGTATAGCTAGAGAAGGAAAGAGAAGGGGAAAAAAGAGAAAGCCAAGGACTGATGAACCTTGAGATCCTCCAGTTGGCAGAGGCCAGGAAAAGGAGGGAGGGGGATCCCCAGGTGGCTCAGCAGTTTAGCGCCTGCCTTCAGCTCAGGGCGTGATTCTGGAGTCTCAGGGTCAAGTCCCACATTGGGCTCCCTGCATGGAGCCTGCTTCTCCCTTTGCCTGTGTCTCTGCCTCTCTCTCTCTCTCTCTCTCTCTCTCTCTCTTTCTCTCTGTCTCTCATGAATAAATAATTTTTTTTAAAAAAAGGAGGGAGAGTCAGCAACGGAGGCCCTAATATTCACAGCCCCAATCTATCCTGCACATGGAGGCCAGAGTGATCTCTACAACACTCAGATCTGATCCCATTTCTTCCCTTCTTAAAACACTATGAAATTCTTTATGTCCTGTCGGGAAAATATGCCCCTTTACATGGCCCACAAGTCCCTTTACAATCTTAACCTAACTTTCCAGGTTCATCTTCTCGCATCTAGCACTTTAAAATTGTGTCATGATTATTTGGATGTAATTTAAGGAGAAGGACTATCATTAACTCTGCATTTCCAATGCTTTGCACATAGTAAATGATCAATAACATTCGTTGAACAAAAGGGGGGAAGGGAGAGAGGGAGGGAGGGAGGAAGGGAGGGGGGGAGGGAGGATTATTCTTTGTGTGAGAACCTTCACAAAAAGAACACAAGACAACTAATGCCCATGCCATCTTCTTGGCATTTTTGGAAACTAGGAATCTGAGCTAGAATGAGAAGATCGCCATCTAGAGGTAGAAAGACACAGAAACGGACCCATTCTGAAGCTTTTCCAGAAATACAAACCACTGAACCTATACCAAAAAACCTTTTTAAGAAGCCAATTAATAACAACAATATCTATGAATCGGTTAACAAGGAAAAGTATTTCTCAAATTCCTCACGGGAAAATTCGGAAGAAAACACCATCGAGTCTCCCGATCTCCAAACTTATAAGGTGCAAATTGCTGTTTGTCTTTTACAACAGAGCTGAAATATTGGCGACTTTGTGCAATTGGATGTTGAGAATTTAGTAGGAGATTCTAACCCATTTCATATATCAAATCATACCCTATTATATCAGTGATGAGATGACACCTCCCTGCTTGGGGAAGTCAACTGCTCCCACAAAGACAGCACGTCAGGAGAAACATTCATGACAAAAGACCACGGCCCTAGTTGTGGGCACCATGACCCCTGCAATAATGAGTGACTAATGTCTCAGAGCTTCACACGTCTCTGAAGTCCCTAACAAACCTGCTGAGCGACAGCGGCAATCAGCAGCTCTGCTGATCAACTGGAAGTTGTCAACCAGCAATTGCTATCATTTGAGTAGTTTTGTTTTACGATTTAACAATGGGTGGAGAAAGCGCTGGCATGTGGATTGCAATTTAAACACTGTGCTGTACCCACGTGAATTAGCACTGCAGAGGATATTTTTATGTTCCTGTTTTTATTTGAGCCCTATTGTTTCAAAAAACATAAAGGTTTGGTTTGGGTAGGCAGATTCCATTTGCTTATTTATAAAGGACCAACTTCCACAGTGCTCCATGGCTCAGTTAAAACCTCTCAGTAGCACATGTAATTGAAAGAAGAGTGGAACGAGAGTGGAAAAGCAGAATTCTTATCCCAGCCATGTTGAGCTCAGGCAAGTCCTATATTTTTTTTATTTAAACATTGGATTTTTGAAATGTGAAATCTGTGCGTGTGTTGGGGGGGTATTCACTGCATTTTCCTCTTAGATTTTTGGGAAGAACAAATGAAATAGTGCATATGAAGGCATTTTTTAAGTTTCTAAGAACATTTTCCTGCCATATAATTTATACACAATGAGATGCACAGATCTTAAGTGTATAGTTCAATTACTTTGACAAACATATGCACCTGTGTAACCCACACTTCAATCAAAATACAAAATATTACCACCACCTTCCAAAAGGTTACTTTAGGTCTCTTCCCAGTCAGAACTCCCCAGCCCCTCTTTCATGGGCAACCACATCTCTGATTTTTTTCACTGAATACGATTTTTTTTTGCCTATTCTAGAACTTAAAATAAATAGGATAATACAGTATGCATTCTTGTGTATCTGGTTTCTTTCATTCATCATGTCTGTGAGATTTATCCATGCTGTTACATATATCTGTAGTTTCTATTTTTTTTAAAAAAAGATTTATTTATTTATTTGAGAGAGAGGGAGAGTATGTGCACACATGCACGTGAACACAAGTGGAGGCGGGGCAAAGGGAGAGAATATCCAGGCCGACTCCCACTGAGCTTGAGCCCTACCAGGGCTAGATCCCATGACCCATGAAATCAGGACCTGAATCAAAACCAAGATGCTCAACCAACCAAGCCACCCAGGTGCCCCTGTATCTTTTTACTACTGAATAATATGCCAGTATTTATGTATTCTCCATTTTAAGAGTGCCGTTTGATGAGTTTTGACAAACGTGTATACCCAGTAACCACCACCACAGGCAAGATAGAATATTTCCATTACCTACCAAAGTTCTCTCACGCCCCTTTACCATCAACCTCTTCTCACATCCATGACCCTCAGCACTACTGCTCTGCTTTGTATCACATTAGTTTTGCTTTTCTAGAATTTCATATAAATGGAATCATACAGGGGCACCTGGGTGGCCCAGTGGTTGAGTGTCTGCCTTTGGCTCAGGGCGTGATCCTGGGGGTCCTGGGATTGAGTCCCGCATTAGGCTCCCTGTGTGGAGCCTGCTTCTCCCTGTGCCTCTGTCTCTGCTTCTCTCTGTGTGTCTCTCATGAATAAATAAATAAATCTTTTAAAAAACAAATAAATGGAATCATACACTGTAATCTTTTGTGTCTGCTTTGGCTAACCATAATGTTTCTGAATCCATTTACAGGGTTGCAATGTATCAGTAGTCTTCTGATGAATGACTACATCATACTTTGTTTATCCACTAACTAACTGTTTCAGGTTTCCTATGTGGGACTATTATAAAGAAAGCTGCTGGAAAAATTCATACTCAAGAGTCTTTGTTGTTGACATATGTGTTCATTTCTGTTGGGTACACATATGAGAGTGGGATTGCCAATGTCTTATAGAAGCGCTGTAAGAAACTACCATACTAGGATGCCTGGATGGCTCAGCAGTTGGGTGTCTGCCCTCAGCTCAGGGCACGATCCCGGGATCCAGGATCGAGTTCTGCATTGGGCTCCCTGTGGGGAGCGTGCTTCTCCCACTCCCTGTGTCTCAGCCTCTCTCTGTGTCTCTTATGAATAAATAAATAAAAATTAAAAACTACCATACTGTTTCCAAAGTGGCTGTATCATTTTTGCACTCCCACTGGGAATGTATGAAAGTTCCAGTTGCACCACATCCTTGTCAACACTTCATATTTCCAGGGTCTTTAATTTTGCCCTATACACAGTAGGTGTGCAATGGCATCTCACTGTAGCTTCAATCTGTATTTCCTTAATGATGAAGTAATGTTGGACATTTTTTCATGTGCTTATTTGCTATTTATATATTTTCTTTGGTGAAATGTCCATTTAGGCCATTTGCATTTTTGATTGAGTCATTTGTCTTCTTATAATTTAATTGAAAGAGTTCTTTTTTATTCTGGATATAAGTGTTTAATCACATGTTTTGATAAAACATGTTTTAGACACATGTTTTGCAAATTGCCTTTGATTTGCCCTTTTGTTTTCTTGACACTATCATTTCAATGGCAAATGTTTTGCTTTTTTAAAAACATTTTATTTATTTATTCATGAGAGACAGAGACGCAGGCAGAGGGAGAAGCAGGCTCCATGCAGAGAGCCCGACGTGGGACTCACATCCTGTGTCTCCAGGATCCTGCCCCAGGCTGAATGTGGCACTAAACCACTGAGCCACCGGGGCTGCCCATGTTTACACTTTGATAAAGTTTAATTCATCAGTACTTTTCATCTGTATGTTGGGTCCTACCTGTACCTACCTACCCAGGGTGACAAAATGTTTTTCTTATGGTTTCTTCTAAACTTTTAAAATTGTAGCTCTATGTTTAGGTATATAATATTGTGAGTTCTAGTTTATGTATAATGTGACATGAGTCAAAGTTCATTTTTTTCCCTATGGCTAATTGTTCCATTCCTATCAGTTAAAAAAGACTATCATTGAAGACTATCATTGAATTGGCAGCTTTGACAAAAGTCAATCATACTTTTGTGGGTATATTTCCATATATATATATATATATATATATATATATATATATATATATATATGGGAGAGAGACAGAGACAACATAAGTGGCAGGATGGGCAGAGGGAGGTGAGGGATAGGCTGACTCGCCACTGAGCAGGGAGCCTGACACAGACTCAAGTCTTGATCCCAGGACCCTAACATGACCTGAAATGAGGTCAGATGCTTAACCGACTGAGCTACCTGGAATTTCTTGTATATATTTATTCAAAATTACTTGATTACTGTAATTTTTAATATATCTTGAAGTCGGGTAGTGCAAACCCATGCAAATTTTCTGCTATTTCAAAATCGTCTTGACTACTCTTTTCTTTTCTTTTTTTTAAGTAGAGTAGGGCTTGAACTCACAACCTTGAGGTCAAGCACTGAGATCAAGAGTTGGATGCTTAATCAACTGAGCCACCCAGGCACTTGACTATTCTATGACCTTTCAGTTTCCATATAGATTTATTTTTATTTTTTAAAGATTTTATTTATTTATTCATGAGAGACACGCACACAGAGGCAGAGACACAGGCAGAGGGAGAAGCAGGCTCCCTGCTAGGAGCCCGATGTGGGACTCAATCCCGGGCTCTGGGATCACGCCCTGAGCCGAAGGCAGATGCTCAACCACTGAGCCACCCAGGCATCCCTCCATATAGATTTAAAGATCAGCTTGATAATATTGTGTTGAATCTATAGAACAATTTGAGGACAATTGACTTCTTAACAATATTGAGTCTTCTGTCAATAAATATCATTTTTTAGTGTAAAGGTCTTGTACATGCTTTTAAAATTTATTCTAAGTATTTCTTATTGTTTGACACTATTGTAAATATTTATTCTAATTTCAAATTATTCATTACCAGTATATAGAAATACAATTGATATGTTTTGCAGTGTCCTTGTATTGTACAATCTTGCTAAACTCTAATTAGCTCTTTTATTCACTTTTTTTGGGGGGTGGTATACAAGGTCATATCAAGTATAAAGATTGTTTTATTTCTTCCTTTCCAATTTACTTCCCTCTTTCCCTTCCTTTCATTTCTTTTTCTTACCTTACTATAATGCTAACGAGCTCCGGTATAATGTTGAGCAGAAGTGAAAAAAGCAGATATTCTTGTCTTCTCTCCAGTCTTAAGAAGGAAGCATATAATTGTTCACTGACAAATATGATGTTAGCTGTTGGTTTCTTATAGATTCATTAGTTTGAGGAAGTTCCATTCTATTCCTAAGTTGCTGAGAGCTTTTATTATAAATGAGTTTTGAGTTTTCCCAAATCCTTTCTCTGCATCTGTTGAGTTGATCATATGGTTTTCCTTTTCATCTATTAATGTAATGAATTACATTGCTTGATTTTGTCTATTAATGCGATGAATCACATTTAATCACATTTAACTTAATATTTCATTCTTGAGACAAACTCCACTTTGCCATGTTGTTTATTCTTTTTTATATTTTGCTAGATTTAATTTGCTAACATTTTGTTAAGGATTTTTGTATTTATGTTCATGAAGTACATTGGTTTGTAGCTGTCTTGTAATAACATTGCCTGGTTTTGGTATCTGAATAATGGTGAACCAATGAGTTAGGAAGTATTCTTTGTCTTCTGCTTTGTAAAAGCATTTTTGTAGGATTGGTATTATTTCTTCTTTAATTATTTGATAGAATTCACCAGTGAAACCATTTGGGCCTGAAGTTTGTGGGCAGGTTTGAAATCACAGATTTAACTTTTTAGATAGATATAGGACTTTTCTGTTTATCGATTTCTTTTTCAGAGGACTTTCTCAGTTTGTGTTTTTCAAGGTTTTTATTTCATTTAAGTTCTTGAATATGTTGGCATACACATTTTCATAATATTCCCTGATTTCTCTTTTAATGTCTGTAGAATCTGTAGTGATGCTCCCTTTTTCATTCCTGCTATTGGTAATTTGTGTCTTCTCTCCTTTACTGATTGGGCTGCCTAGAGGTTTATCTAATTTTGATTTCTTCAAATAAAGATGCTCTAGTTTCATTGACTTTCTCTATTGCTTTTCTGTATCATTTTCTATCCTTTTGTCTTTATTATTACCTTCTACTTACTTCAGGTTTAACTTGCTCTGCTTTTTCATAGTTTTGGAATGGAAAATAAGATTATTAAATTAAGACCTTTTTAATGTGATCATTCAATGTAATAAATCTTTTTATAAGTACTGTTTTAGCTGCAACACAGAAATTTATGTATGTTTTCATTTTCATTCAGCACAAAGTATTTTCTAACTTTCTTTAATTTTTTTTTGACTGCAGATTATTTAGAAGTGTGTTAATTTCCAACTATCTGGGGATTTTCCCAACATATTTATGTTATAATTTTTGTTGTGGGCAAAGAACACACTGTGATTTCAATAATTTTAAATCAATTGAGACTAATTTAATGGAGTAGTATATGGTACGTCTTGGTAAATGTTCTATGTGGACTTCAAGAAAATGTGTATTGTGCTCTTGCTGGGTGGCATTTTTATATATATCAATTAGGTCATACTGGTTGATAGAGTTTTCTATAGACTTACTGGTTATTTTCTAAATGTTTCATCAATTACTAAGAAAAGAATGTTGAAAAAAATTTTTTAAGATTTTTTAAAAATTTATTTATTCATAGAGACACACACGGAGAGGCAGAGACACAGGCAGAGGGAGAAGCAGGCTTCATGCAGGGGGCCTGACATGGGACTTGATCCAGAGTCTCCAGGATCACGCCCTAGGCTGCAGGCGGTGCTAAATCGCCTCATTGTATTCCACTTCTTTTTTCCTTTGTGTTATTGCTGTCATGCATTTTATTACTACATATTTTATTAATTCCATAATACAGTGTTTTTATTTTTGCTATAGTCAATTGTTTTAAAGATTTAAAATATACGATAAGAGATCTTTTATATTTATCTATATATCTACCATTCTCAGCATTCTTTACTTCTTTTTATTAATCCAAATTTTCATTTGCTGTCACTTGCCTTTTGCCTGAAGAACTTTGGTTAAGACCTCTCTTAATGCAGGTCTCTGGTGATGGGTT
This sequence comes from Vulpes vulpes, assembly GCF_048418805.1. Taxonomy (NCBI): domain Eukaryota; kingdom Metazoa; phylum Chordata; class Mammalia; order Carnivora; family Canidae; genus Vulpes; species Vulpes vulpes. The sequence goes on along the minus strand of NC_132787.1, from coordinate 40,485,748 downwards.
CCCTTGGCTTTTAATCAGATGAAAAAAAGATTTATTTTGTATTCATTTTTGAAAGATGGTTTCCCTGGCTATATAAATCAAGTTTGGGCTTTTTTTTTTTTTTTTTTTTTTTTTTAATCTTTTGGCATTTTAAGGATGGTGTTGTACTGCTTCTGGCTTGAGCAATTTATGACAAGAGGTGTGCTGTCATTTTGTTGTTGTTCTGAACTACTGTGTCTTTTTGGTTTTTGTCTTACTCTTCTGTTTCAAGATTTTTTTTTTTCTCATTCTATCACTTGTTATTGGAAGTTTAATATGGTGTTTTTAGTGCAGTCTTCCTTATGTTTACACCGATTGGGGTTTGTTGAGGTGCTTAGATCTGTGGATTTATAGTAGAAAAATATTGGTGCTATTTCTTTAAGTAGTTTTTCTCTTTATTTTGGGATGCCAGTGACACGTGTTTAGAATGTTTGATATTGCCCTGTTCTTGATTTTTTTTGTTTTTTCTTGGTTTTTTTTTTAAGTTTTTTTTGCATGTTTTATGATTTCTCTTATTATGCTTTCAATTTCACTTTTTTTTTTTTTTGGCTTCTATAGTTTTCAGTCTTATGTAGTATATTTTCCATTTCATTTATGCTTATCATCTCTAAAAGTTCTATTTGGGTCATTATTATATATTTCATTTCCCTCTTCATTATGTTCAGGTTTTTATTTACATGTGTCAGCATATTTATAATAGTTGTTCAAGGTCCTAATCTGTTAATTCCATTATCTTTCTCATTTAAAAAATCTATTTCTATTGGGATGCCTAGGTGGCTCAGCAATTGAACGGCTGCCTTTGGCTCAGGGTGTGATCCCAGAGTCCTGGGATTGAGTCCCGCATTGGGCTCCCTGTGGGTAGCCTGCTTCTCCTTCTGCCGGTGTCTCTGCCCCGGTCTGTGTGTCTCTCATGAAAAAATAAATAAAATCTTTTAAAAAAATCTATTTCTATTGGTTTATTTTTCTTCTGGCTATGGGTCATATTGTCTTGCCTCTTTGGATGCCTGGTAATTTCTCATTGTCTGACAAACATTGTGAATTGTATGATGTTGAGTTCTGGATTTTGTTGTAATCCTTTAAAGAATGTTGGATTTTTGTCCTAGAATATGACTAAGTTACTAGAAGATACATTTATTCCTTTACAGACTTACTTTTAAGTTTGATAAAGTGGGTCCAGAGCAAACCTCTACTTTAAAGGATGACTCTTCTAAGAACTCTGCCCAATGTCTTATGTATTCTAGTCTTTTTCCATTCTGGTGGATGGAATGGGAATTATCCCCAGCCTTGTATGAACTCTGAGAACTGCTTGATCTATTCTTTCTGGTGATAATTTCCTCAGCCTCATGGAGTTTTGCTCCACACAAATGTAGATCATTAGCTAAAGACTTGAGGAGACCCTTCTGCAGTTGTCTGGAGTTACTCTGCACCACAAATTCTAGCTGCCTTTGCCTCCCCAAACTCTGAGCTCTGATCAACTTAATGAGAACACAGGACTTCCTCTGGATTTCTTTGATCTGCATTGCAGGCTGGGCAATCAAAGTGCTCACCTAGTTTGTTTCTCTTCTTTCAGAAATCACAGTCCTATATTCCTTGTTGCCTAATGCCTTTTAATTCTTTAGGACAGGAAGACAGTTCCCAAAGCCATTGATATACATAAATTCTCATGATAGCCCTCTGAAATAGATATTATTATTATTATGCTCATCTTTATAAATGAGAAAACTGAACATAGAGGAATTTTAAAATCTCACCCAAATTCATATAGCTGGTAAAGGTTACAGGTGGGATTTGAACCTAGGAAGTCTGGCCCATGCTCTTAAGCACTATACTATACTGCCCCTCAAGAAGTATCAGGAATATAAAAATCTCTAAAACGGGAATCCCTGGGTGGCTCAGTGGTTTAGCGCCTGCTTTCGGCTCAGGGCCTGGTCCTGGAGTCCCGGGATCAAGTCCCGCATCAGGCTCCTTGCATGGAGCTTGCTTCTCCCTCTCCCTGTGTCTCTGCCTCTCTCTCTCTCTCTCTCTCTCTCTCTCTCAATCTCTGCGTCTCTCATGAATAAATAAATAAAATCTTTAAAAAAAATCTCTAAAGCACTTAGATATTTAAAAAGGGAGTAGGATGTAGCCCTGATTTCAAATTTAAAGAAGAGGATGAATGCAAAGCGCCTACAGAATAGTTTGGGTCTTGACTCAGTCAGTGTGGGCCAGGTGCAGCTGTGGGGGTAGATGTTTTGTAAATACTAAGAGGCACCACTGCTTGGGTAGGCAAGTGGGTGAAGCATGCTTTCAATATAGAAGAATGCCCCTTGGACTGACCTTGGCCACATCGGCATTTCAAAGAGTGATGTGTTCAATTTGCCCAGCAAGGCCGAGAGTCAGCACTTTGCCAGACAGACATGATTGTCTAGAGAGCAAATCAGAGAGGACACTTTGCAATTAGAGAAGCTGCTATGGAAGCAGGAAAGTCGGTTCTATAGAAAAAGTCACTGCTGACAATATAGAACAGTCAGTATCTCACGACTAAAGTAGCAGACCTGATGCCTGACTTACTCTCCTTCACGTACACAGAACTGCTTCTATTTATCATCCTCAGACTCATTCCTTCCTGGCAGTGAAGAGGGTCTTCAGGTCTTCACAGTTCATCAAGTCTATGCCTCTGCACACATCAGTCTTATACTCTCCAGAAATGTCACGGGTTCAGGAGGTAAATGATACTCTGCATGTTCAATGTTTATCACCATCCATTTGAAAGTCATAACAAAGGAGCCCTAAAAAGTGATCTATCCTGTAGTGATTGATTTTTGGTTTTACTCAGTTTCTTATAAAATGAATTTCTCAGCTCTATTAACTTTATACCAGGTGTTTGCTCAGTTAAAAACCTCTCTGGTATTCTGCATATTTTTCCACAACAGGCTTCATAACACCTTGTCTTGCTTATCCAATACCTTGGCAGCAGACTGCATTTTACGGCTCCACTCCAAGAGATGTTTTCATGCAAACCTTCAGTTTTTTAGGAGCAAATGCCTTTCTTAGTCAATCGATCTTCCTTTTGCGTGATGATGTTTTGGGCTTCTTTCCATCATTGGGATGAAAAAAAAATGTATTTTCCATCTGCACCAGTTATTAATTTCATGTCTTTCAGCTCCAAACCCACCCTCTGTATCCTGCTTTATAATACAGCAGCTGGGCTCTACAGGCTCTATTTCTCTTTGCCAGCTGGCTTAACGTTAGGTTTTGACAATAGGAGGTGTGGGAGGGACAATGCAAGACTGAAGGTCTTTTTCTTCGCCTTCTGGTTTTCTGTTTTTCAGTGTAGCAGGTCACAGATCAAATGCAGTACCCCAGCAGTGTTTTATAGCAGTGGCAGGCTGCCTTTTGCAGCTCAATGGTGGGCATCTTCCACTCATTTCCCCATCACCATGCTGCAGGAGGCATGCTACTGTCACAGCCGGAAGCTCTCTCTGAGGTCTGAACACAGTCTTGCAAGGGCCTTTTCTCTTAGTTTCTAAATTTGTTCCTTGATTAGTTTTCCCTTAGTTCTCAGTGCAATAGCTGCTTCCTGTAGTTACTGCCTCCCTGGTCCTTAGCATTCTGTTGTACTCCTCTTAACAGTTAACCACCCTTTGTAGAGTTAACAAGTCTTTATTTAAAAATTTCCTGTTCAGATTTCTGCTGTGATTTAGGTCTCCTGCCTGGACCCTGATTAATATACCAGTTTATAATTCATTTGTGTTTGATTTTTATTTTTGAAAGATGACAAGAACAAAGGACTCTATTTCATCAGGGTGGGGGTGTGTGTGCACACTCGCACATGTGCACATGTCTGTATGTGGTGATTCATCACAGTGGTTAAGAGCATAGGAACTGAAACTGAATTGGCTTTGCCACTTCCTAGCTGTGTGTCCTTGGGCAAATTGTCTTTTTGTGCTTGTGTTCTCATCTGTAAAGTGGGGATACGTAGGGTTGCTAGACAAAATACAATCTACCCAGGTTAAATTTGAATTTCAGATGAATGACAAATAATTTAGTATAAGCATGTCCTGAATATTGCATGAGCATCCATTTTGTATTTTATTTGCTAAATCTGACAATCCTAATACCACATCATAAAAGGTCAAATGAGTGATTATGTGTGAAGGATTTGGAACAAACTTGGCAGATGACAGTCACGCCATAGTTGGTCATTCTTTTGCTTGTGTTACAGTAGATCAGCACCCCTTCTCAGGGACACTGCATGAATTGTAATGTTCCTGCTGTATTTATTGTTCCCCTTAATGGCATTGTCCACAGCCCCCCACCTTCCATCCTTCAAAGCCAGGCAATCTTTTTGGCAGGTGTAGCTACTGGTGAGATCAGCATGTGCCTCTTACTCTGGGCAGCCCCATCTCAGGTTAGGCATCATCAGTCTATGGGGCAGCCTGTGGAAATGGTGCTGGCCACTAGGGTAGTAGGAATGAGGTAAGGAAATCCGAACTGATGCAGAATACAGAGGAGATGGCTCAGTGAGGATTGAAGGGAAGAAGCACAGATATGCAGAGATGAGAAAATTCATCATGAGGGGAACTTTGAAGCAGAGAGAAAGGGGGCGGGCATCTTGAAATGCTGAAATCCTGCTATGTTTCCTCTTTCTAGTCCTCAGGCAACCCTACCATGAACGCCCTTTTTCTCTTGAGCTAGAAGTGAGTTTCTGCTCCTTGCAGACAAACCCCCAACACACACAAGCACACAGATGCACACACACACAGTCTCTCTTTCTCTCTCTCTCATACACACACACACACAATCAAATACATGAACATCACTACTTCGTTTAACAAATTATATTTTGGGTGCTCTTAGGGGTGGGAGGTAGAGATAAAAAGTTGGGGAACACCATCTCCCTCCTTGAAGACACAGTGTCTGGAGGATTGGGAACAGGAGAAGGTAAGGCATAATGGACTCCTCAGCAAATGTCAGAACTGAGGTATGTAGAAAACATAGTCCACTAATGTACTTGGTAGGAATTTTCAGTTCATCAGCTGGCAGAGTTAATATTTTCTGAAAAATATATTCTCATACTAGGAAAAATATGAGAGATAGGACAAATTTTTCTTTTCCTTCTAGGCACTGAACTACATCCAATTTTTGGTGTAATGTGAGTATTCCAGAGATTATAAGCATGGAAAGATAGAAGGAACACAGAAAACTGAAAGCCTCAGGCAGCGGGAGAAGCAAGACATTCTATAGTTTAGGGCAATATGAATGCAGACATGATAGTCTTTAAAGTGCATAAATGCATAATTACTTATAAATTCCATGCACAGTTGCATATCTGCACATGTATACATGCATAAAAATATATATTGAAGACATACTGAAGTTTGGTGGATCTTCCATAGATGTAATGCTTGCATCACAGCTCTTCCCCAGTGGATCACAGAATCATGTTTTCTATGATATCTAAATATTGGGAACTGATAAATTACACAATTCTTAGAGGCTTTGGGGGTCACGAGAAAGGACAAAGGAGGACAGGGAGAGGGGGAACTGGAAGGCACCAAGAAGAGAAACACAGCAGAGACTGAAATGTACAGGAGAAGTGGGTGTCTCTGCACACCCCCTGGGAAGGCCTCCAGCACTTCTTGACTCTGGAGATAATCACCCTCAGGGTGTCCCCTAGTGGAGCTCAGGGCTTGTTTACAATATAAATTAGAGCATTGTAAGGTGAGCAGAGGACAGTTTCTTCTCTTGTTTGAAGGACTCACAGTGCTCTTTTTTCCTCAGGTCTCCAGCTCCTTGTACATATGCTTGAACTTACACCAGAATCCCTGACTCAGGAGAATCAATATTGTTGTAAGAACCCCAAAGAAAAGTATTTCACTCTCTGCTTGGTCAGTCATTGCAACTACTCACAATTTATCACTCCAATCTAGTGGTAGAAGTACCCTGCGGGGTTGATTACAGGTGAGGAGTGGAATGTGCTGCTAGTCATTCACAAGCATTTGCTGAGCCACTGGGCACCAGAAGCTGTGGTAGATGTAAGGCACTTACTATATTCCAGGTGTGTCCTAAGCATTGACTCATTTAACTGTCCCAGCAGCCCTGGGAGAAGGGCACCATTTTGCCAACAAGGGAGTTTAAGTGCAGAGGAGTCACAAAGCCTGCTTGGTGCCCTGGCAGGACTGAGCCCAGGCTGTTTGGCTTTGGAGTCTAAATGCCTAGTCACAGTACCATGCTACTTTGGATACAAATGTATAGCATAGGCCTTACTCTCCGAGAATTTAAAAGTGGGTATATCCCCAGTGTTTCTCATTCTTCCAAAATGGGGGCTCTAAGTTCCAGCTTCTGATGCTCAAGCATCTCTTACACATGGAGTATGGCAGTTGTTGCAATCCAGGACAAAACAGGCCATTGAGGGGTGCCTGCGTGGCTCAGTCAGTTAAGTGTCTGACCTTGGCTCAGGTCAAGATCTCAGGGTCCTGGGATGGAGCCGCATGTGGGGCTCCTCATTTAGCAGGGAGTCCACTTCTTTTCCCTCCCCCCCCGCCCCCACTCGTGCACATGCACACTCTCTTGCTCTCTCACTCTCTCTCTCAAATAAATAAGTAATTCTAAAAACTCAACAGGTTGTTTAAAGCAAACCTGTTTTCCCTGCTATAGAACAGGCCAGTCTCCACTCAAAACAATGACTGGACCATCTTCTTTGTATATGTAATAACAAAACTTCAACAATCACTTTATGGTGACTTATTTGATCCAAGAAAATTGTGTATAGGTTAAAGCACACTTCCCCAGTAAATTATACTCTAATTGCAAGGAGAGAATTTAAAACTTTCTTTAGAAGGAGTCTGGGAAGATCAACCCATGTGGCCAATCAGTAAGAACTTCACTGGGGGACTCAGTGAGCAAGACCTGGGGGACAGGGTGTCGCACTACAGGTTTCTGTATTTGTTATTTCTGATATGGCAGCTAAATACATCACAGCTTTAGGGCTCTGTGAGCCAAGTCTGATCAGAAGTTCCCCCCTGGATTAATGATCCAAGATCAGAACAAAATGCAAGTGAAGGAGCAAAAAACTGTCAAAATGTACTGTTTTTGTTTTTGTTTTTAAAGATTTTTTTTTTTAATTTATTTATTCTTGAGAGATAGAAGGAGAGACAGAGCCAGAGACACAGGCAGAGCCAGAGCCAGAGGGAGAAGCAGGCTCCATGCACCGGGAGCCCGACGTGGGATTCGATCCCGGGTCTGCAGGATCGTGCCCTGGGCCAAAGGCAGGCGCCAAACCGCTGCGCCACCCAGGGATCCCTCAAATTGTACTGTTGACAGAGATCCTATTTCCAGTGGTTCTAGTGCCAGAAGGGGCGAGTTAAAAGTGAATTCTGCAAGTGGATGAAATGCTAGAGTCCCAAGGTTGCAGGGTAGTGACATAAATTCAAATATTAGGCCCTAAGCATGTCAGTAGCTTCTGGTGCCTGGAGACCTCCATTCCAGGAGACAACTGGGGTCTGCCTGTTTTTTGCAGGCATGAAGCAGTAGCTGGTATAAGGTCAGGTAGGCTTAGGTGGTGGGATCTCAGGATTGCTCTTGAAGGTAGTGGGAGTTAGCTCCTCATAAGGTTCATTTTATGTCTCCTTTACCCCAGTGAATGGGATGTTACCCATCATTAAAGACTGATCTCTTTGGGTTGCTCTCTCTGTGTGTTCCTCTCTCCCTCTGTCTGTTTCCTTTTTCCTCCCTTCCCCTCACCCCTCCACATAAATTCCTGCTTGAGAGAGCTCATATGGCCTTGTTTGAATGCTTGGCTTTGGAATCAGACAGATGTGAGTTTACATCCTTGTTAGCTATTTGACCTCAGACATGTCTCAGTCTCACTAAGCTTTAGTTTATTTGTAAATTAGGATGATAACACCTAGTCCATTGAATGGTGAGGATTCATTGAAATAATGGGTATAATTGGAAGCAATTATTCTGTTTTTAAGAAATTCATATTCAGGTATGATTTATAAGACCTGTGTTTCCAAAGAAAGGGGAAATGGTGTAGTAACAACACAAGTCAACCCAGACACTACAATTTCTGAGCTGGAAGAGATTTGAGAGATCACTTGAACTGGGAAGGGTACTGAAAGGCGGAAGAGGTAGAAAGGAAGGTAAGGAATTAAGGATTTCATCTGAATTTCATTCATTCATTCCAAAAATCTGTCCTGAATATTTACTATGTTCAAAGGGCCAGGCCAGACATTCTCATTGCCTTAAACTTTGTTAGCATCTAGTAGAGGGGATAAGAAATGGACCCACTTTAGGATCAGTCTCATGAGAGCTGTTCTAAGGACAAGTGCACATCTCCCTAGAGGGAGAGCAACAAAGGGTGACCTCTATGTACATTTGTCCTGGCAGGATGCCTCGTCCATCTGATTATCTTTCCTGTTAAAGATCCTCAAAGCAAGTAAGTTCATAGCTGCCCTTGGTAACCAGTTCTGAGTTTTAAAACAGTAACAGGCAATTCTTCTTGATGTCTAACTAAAACATCTTGTGCTGGGACACCTGGATGGCTCAGCGGTTTGGCACAGGCCTTCGGCCCAGGGCATGATCCTGGGATCCCAGGATCAAGTCCCATATCGGGCTCCCTGCATGGAGCCTGCTTCTCTCTCTGCCTATGTCTCTGCCTCTCTCTGTGTGTGTCTCTCATAAATAAATAAAATCTTTAAAAAATTTTTTTAAAAAAAGGTAACACATCTTGTGCTGCAGTTTAAATCTGATCCCTCTGGTCTGTTCTCAGAGAAGATGGAGAGCAGCTGGCCACCACCTTCTGCATAACAACACTTTAGGGGAATGGAGACTGTTATTAAGTCCCTATTGGGCTCCAGATACAATTACCTGTCACGAGTAGACTGAGGAAACAGGATGCAAACACTGTAATTCATTTTCATGGCAAGTGAGTTTCTGTGGGAATTTAGCAACCCCGAGGCCAGTGCAATTGCCTTTGTCAAGTAAACAAGGGACAAGATATTGGGGTAGGCAGCTGTGAGGTGGCCGGTGATTTTTTCCCAAGGGCAGTAAACTACGATGTATGCCAGGAAAGAAACACTTCATCACTATTACAACCTAGAGAAGTTCATTCTAAAGCCTCAGTCTTAGAGGACAAGGGAGGTTTGCTCCCCAGTCAGAATCAGTCATCGTCTTAGGGAGAAGCAGGTGGTAAAAAGAGCAGTAAAGAGAGAAATCAATTAGGTTTTAACTTTATCTTAACTAATTTGATGTCATACTAACAGTTGTTAAAATAAAAAAAAAGACCTCTATTTAAGGGTGCCTGGATGGCTCAGTTGGTTAAGAATCTGATTCCTGATTTCAACTCAGGTCGTGATCTCAGAGTCGTGAGATCAGGTCCTGCATTGGGCTCCACACTGAATGCAGAATCTGCTTCTCTCCTTCCTCCTCTCCCTTTGCCTCTCCCCGTGTTCGTGCTCTCTCTCATTCTAAAATAAATCAATCTTAAACCAAAAAAAAAAAGATATCTATTTATTATCTCCTAAGCCCTCAGAAAATAAGCCTCAAATGGTAGTAGTTTTAAACTACAAAGTACTGAATATTGTTGGGGTAATAATGCCCATTGCTGAAGTAATAACTTCCAATCCAAGAAATACTTTTCTATTTGCAAATATTAAGGAAGGGTAGCAGAATATGCCACTTCAAAATATGCTGCTTAGGTATGTTGATTACTTTGAACCAGTGGCTCTCCAAAAAACAGCAAATACAAGGAGAGGAGTCTTCTGAACAATCCTATCTGCCTAAAGACAGATCTTCCAAAAGGAACTCATTTGTCATAAATCCCCTCCCTGGGAGTCTGATCAGCCAAGGAAGACTGACTCTCATCACAGGAGAGGAGACTAGAAGTACCACACCCAGACAAAGTGTGTCACAAACTATTATATCTTTCATCTGTTCTCCTGAGGGCCCATCCATTTATCTCCCCTAAAAAACATTTACTCTCCCCTAAGAGGCCTACATCCTACCCCCTTTCCCTATTAAGATGATATGTAAGCCTGAATTCTAAGCTACCTCAGAGTTACTCATTTTTCCCTGAGTATCTCCCTTTTATACATAAGGTACACATGTTAATAAGCTTCTGTTTGTTTTTCCCTTGTTAGTCTGTCTTTCATTACAGAGGTCTCAGTCAAGAATTCAGAAGGTAGAGGGAGAACTATTTTTCCTGCCCTATATTGACCATGAAACTTCTTTGTGTTTTGTTCAACTTCTCTCTTAGTAGTCAACTATTTTATAGACATCAGATTTGAAGAGGTATTCAGAAGGTAACACATTAATCACTTCCCTGTCTACTAGTGTTCAGAGATGGATCTCTCCTGTCCTTCAAGAATTCGATGAAAGGAAACCGGACTCTTGTTAAAGTACATGCAGCATTTACATGGTATGTAAATATATCATTCTTTTGCTACCATCAAAAGGAAAATATCTATGAACATGCATCTTGATTTGTCAGAATCTCCATCTTTTTCTTTCTTGTTTTTCTCTTTATTTCCATATTGTGCTGTCAGAGCTCCTCAATTCCCATCTGAGGTTCTTTGAGATGAAAATGCCTTTGTTCTAATTATCTTCCTTCTACTATAGGTGAATGCAACAGTCCCATGTTTGAAATACATCTTGTCCTGACATTAGACTAACATGAGGACCTTCACATAAAGCAAATCCCGTTGTGCAGAGGGGGGAAACAAGAGTCTCGGTTGTTTGGTCAAAATCCTATACCAGGGCACAAAGTACATTCAGGAATTTTTTACCTTTGGGCCACTGATGGGGATCCTGGGCTATGACATTCTTCCTAAAAGGTGTAACACCAAATTTGGCTAGATGGGGGAGGATGGATGAAATGAACTTTTAAGAAGACTTGCAGTCAGAATGTATTTTTAACTAATGCATTGTTAAGAGATTAATATAGTATTTAGGTCATATATCCCAGTAGGTCTGGATTCCTAGGGTTCAAAACTTCAGTGTATTCCTGGATATTGACTGCAAATCTCTATTCTTGATCAATAGTATAATCACTTCTCTCTCCTATCTAGCAGATCAGGTTTTGGGTAAGACAAATTGTCAGGCAATACAATTAGGATAAAAAATATTTCTTGAAGTTGAAAAGATAAATCAATATCAATATGACTAAATTGAGCAGGGACTCCCTCCCAACCTCTTTAGTGCCAGTCCCTTTCCTAGTAGGACTTTTAAGAATTTACTACATAGGGTTTAAGCTTGGAATTTTTCTTAACATATGCCATACACACTTTCCTATGTCATTAAATGTTACTCAGAAAGATCATTTTCACAGACATGATGTTCAATCTTATATATATGCTGAAAATCTTACACATATGCTGTAGTATATTTAACATTCCCCTACTTTAGCTAGGTATATTGTTTCCATTGTTTAATCTTATCACCCTTTCATATTAAAAATAACAGGAACAATGTCAGGCATTTATTTAGGCTCAAAGGCAATCACAAAATTATAGTTTGTCTAGTTTCCCAGCAATTTCTAGGGTGGGAGGAGATCTAGAACGTTTTGGTTGCTCACAAACGCAATTATTTCCTAACAGCGTGGCCAGTATGTTGTTCAAGTATGGCGAACACTGGCACCCTATTCAGATCAGGGAGGCATTCGTTCACCGTTCTATGCCCTGTGCTAGGCACATTATATTTGAGATACTATGCCTGTTCCAGATACCACCCTTCATAAGCAACATGGACCAACATTTAGAGGAGATCAATAAAATCTTGTATTATCAATGAGTAATGGCTGAGAGAAGGGAGAGGTTTAACCTTGAGGAAGAGATCAGCCTAAGGTTATGAGACCACAGATTTCAAATAAAGGAAAGAACATTCTGGAGAAGAAGAATTTAGATTTACCCCCATGCTTGAAAGCTATAGGAAGATTTCAGAGGATGTGGCCTAGAACAATTTAGAAAATAATAAAATAAAAGGAAAGCTAGTGACACCCTATGGACTTTGCCAGATTGCCTCTTCCCATCTGAGGACTGTGAGGTTGGAAGAGCAGGGTTAAATTAGAGATGGCCTAGATATGAAACAGCTGGCTCCTCTTCTTGGCCAAGGTTCCATCCTTGCCTCTAGCCACCTTCTATACTTACCTTAGGCAAGTTCATCTGCCTCCAAGTCTTTAACACCCACTTATCCAAACATGATTTTCCCATCTACATCTCCAGCCCTTGCCTTTCTTCTGAGCTCCATTACTATCTGGAGAAGAGTCATCACAGTTTAACTGTGATGGAGGGGCACCTGGGTGGCTCAGTTGTTGAGCCTCTGCCTTTGGCTCAGGCTGTGTGTCTCTGGATCGAGTCGCACATGCCCTGCAGGGAGCCTGCTTCTCCCTGTGCCTGTGTCTCTGCCTCTCTCTGTGTGTCTCTCATGAATAAATAAATAAAATCTTAAAAAAAAAAAAAACGTGATGGATCAAAATCAAGATGTATCTCCCTGTCTTCATTAGTTAGGACTCTTGATTGCAGGTGTCGAAACTCAACAGTAACTACCTGAGGCAAAAGTGTAATTTATTGGCTCATGTTAACCAAACTGTAGGACGGGCAGGAATCAAACTAGCATCAGGGATGCCTGGAATCAGGGACTGAAAGGCCACCAGAACTCACTTTCCTTCTGTCTCTCATTCCTGCTTCTCTCCACATGTTAGTTTCCATTTTTCTCTACTGAAGACAAACTTCTCCCACAGATGAGACATAACCACTGGAATCTCTATATTTACAACTTCACAGACTCATCATCAGAAAAGTTCCTCCCCTTAGTGCCAATTCAAAATTCAGAATTATCAAGGAAGGTCTCTGGGTCACACGTTGACCATGTTGACCAAACACTCATATAAGATAAAGAGAATAAGACAGTAGGACTGGACCAGCATGCATCTGGCATGCATCCCCCAGAACAATCATTATAGCTAAGGAAATGGGGTCACATTAAAAAAGAAAAAAAAAAAAAAAAGAAAGGCAGCTCTCATTAGGTTCATGAATTCACATAGGGCAGAGGTATTCACAGGTATGTCTGCTGTTCCCAGGAAAGGGGCACAGCATACAGTAAACAAAACATTAATGCCCACTGCATTCTCCAGCAATGGTCTGTCTCCCATATTCTTCATCCCTACCGATGATATCACTTCTCATCCAGTCTTGCAAACTGTGCCTCAGCTTCTTAAAAACTTTGGTCAATTCCTCAAAGATCCACACTCCTTAGCTTAGAATGCAAATCCCTTCCCAATCTGGCTCCAACTTACCTTTTCAGCCTTATCTCTTTTAATTCTGTTCCACTCCCACACTCTGCTTTCCTCACAACCACCGTGCTGTCACATTTGCTTACTCTTCCTCAGACACACAGATCCCATCCAAGCTCTGCACATTTGTCCACACACTCCTCTTTGTCTGCATTTTTTGTCCTTTCTCATTTTTGTCACCTTCAAGATTAGGTATAATATCTAGAATATCTAGAATTTTTGTCCTTATTCTACCCTTCAGGCACATCTTGTATTTCCCATGACATATTAATTCATCTCTCTGACAAGCACTTATTACATGGAATTATCATTTATTTGTTTAGGTACTTGTCTCCTCACCAGGCCAAGAGCTCTTGGAAGGCAAGGGCTATTCATTGTTCATCTTTGAAGTCAGTCCTAGCAAAGGGCCTGGAATGTGAATGGCTATCATCTGACACATAGTGGATGGTCAATAAATGTAGAATAACTAAAGCAATAATTAACATTTTCTAACTTATAGAATTCATTTGGTAGTTTTAATAACTGAAACCACGTATTACCAAAACTAAGGCTTTTTTAAGGAAATGAGTGTTAATTAAGAGATAATGAGTGGGTTCATTTGTTTTCATTATTTCTACCCAAAATACTTCATTCACATTTGCCAAATGCTATTGCATTGTCCTCCATCCAGTCATATGCTGAATGTATGTCATGTTTTTGAAGGCTTTTCAGTGTTCTGTTAGCCCAAACTGTAAATAGATTTTCTCTTCCCTGGGTTCCAGAGTGCACACTGCACCACTGGCAAGAAAATGAATATTGTATCTGTGGAGCTGGCTATACACTAAGCAATTCACATACCTGTTGGTTAGTCATGGGTTCTCCCCCTAGATGAATAGATTTCAATAGCAAAGATCCAAACAGTTGTGCAGTTTGTAACAAGTGAATTGTATTACTAAATAAGAGCCTTTATTTTTGAGTGATATGACTTTTGTCTAGGTCCTCAGAGTTTATTCAAGATTATTCTTACCCCATCCCTCTGCAATTTGCTTTCCCACACAGGAGGTGAAGGCATAAAATACAGCTAGAGGCCTCCCACAAACCCATCATATTCTCTGTTGTTGCCTCTTCCCCTCTGAGGGTTGTGAGGTTGGAAAAGCAAGGTAAAATCAGAGATGGCCCCAGACGCCTCGGGGCATTCCTCAAAATCTAGATTATCTATGAGGCTGTTCCCTGCTTGTGGAAGTCATGTATCCTGTGTGACAGCAGGGGGAATACCTGAGAAGTAACAAGCTAGATCGCATGGCTTCCTGTGGAATCATTCCTCTTATTAGAATAAACTGGACTCTCCAAGGTCATCTGGTAAGAGGGTCAACTTTCTTTAAAACACCTCTGGCTACACTAAAGGTACCCTCAATCTTTGCTATTTTAGTATATTTTGCTTATTATTTAGCTTTCCCTTTATTTTAGTATATTTTGCTTAATAATTAGTCTTCTGTCTACCCTCCATTTTATGGTCCAAGTCTGATTCTAAGCTGGAGAACTGTGAACATAAATTGCTTTGCAGAATTGCTCTTACTTTTATTGTTGGCAGCTTTGAGAGTAAAAGTTGTGTATTGCAGAAGGGGCCTTCAGACCACTTCATTTTACAGATGTGGGACTGAGGCCCAGGAGGAGGAAGTGACTTGCCAAGTTGGTGGAAGGGCCAAGACTGGACTCAAGTTAATGCAATGATTTGTAAGACTAACAATTTATACATGTGTGGATATTCAAGGCATGCAGCTAGGTGCTGCTAGAAGAAAAGAGGACAAATTACAACCTGGCTCCAAGCACTTGACAGTCAATGATGGCAGGTTATTTAACTGCAGTCTATGATAATCTAGATGAAGCTAAAGCATTAGATGCAATTGTTGCTATAGTTGACTATGAAAATACACAAAATATTCTCACTAGGAGAGTCTCAGGCTAGAAGGGATACCCAAAATTCTACTGTCCTTACCCACAAATCTGCTTTATTCCCAATCCACTAGGGCTGTCTGGAGTAGATAAGACACAGATCTGTCTCGGGGAGATGGATGGACAGTAAGGAATCTAAACCACAGATATATTCTGGGGCACCTGGGTGGCTCAGTTGCCTAAGGGTCTGACTCTTGATTTTGGCTCAGGTCATGATTTCAGGAACATTATATTGGAACCTGTGCTGATGCTCTGTGCTCAGCATGGAATCTGCTTGAGATTTTCTTTCTCCCTCTCCCTCTGCCCCTCATCCTGTTCACACACTCTCTCTTATAAATAAATAAATAAAATCTTAAATAAATCATAGATATATTCTTATTTATATTGCTTGGACTTTCTGTGCCTTGGTTTCTCTTTCCAGCATTCCACATTTCTTATGCTTTCTGAGAAGTGAAGGATTTTGTTGAGATCTATAGCACTGCTGCACTACAGCATGACTTCTCCCAGACCTTCTGGCCCTCCCACCAGTGCCTTACAGATACCCTCCTCTTGGAACTACTCAATCAGTAATAAAATTGTATTTCATCACTGAGCAACTAGCATAAGTGAGTGCTAAGTGTTTTTCACACCCACACAGTCGCAGATAATGCTCACAACATCACTAAAGGAAAAGGAACCAGCAGTTCAGAGGAGTCTGGCAACTTCTCCAAGGTTACATGGCTAGAAAGTGGCAGAGCTGAGTTTCTGACTAAAACCTTTCATTGTAACACATTGTTTTTCAAACACAGAGTGCTAAACACAGGACACATATATTTTCAAAATGTTCATCTTAAGATACACTTATTTTTTATTTTATTTTTAAAGATTTTATTTATTTATGTGAGAGAGAGAGAGAGAGAGAGAGAGAGAGGCAGAGATATAGGCAGAGGGAGAAGCATATTCCCATGGAGAGCCCAATGTGGGACTCGATCCCAGGACCTTGGGATCACACCCTGAGCCAAAGGCCGATGCTCAACCACTGAGCCACCCAGATGCCCACCTATTTTATTTTTTTTAAATGAAGGATATCAGTGCTAAGATCAGCCAAATAAGGCCACGTTGCAACAAAGTTATGCCAAAGGACCACTGGACTAGTAATCACAATACCCATGACTGGGGTCTGTGCCAGCTCACACTACCTCAGGGAGTCAGACCATTCTGTCCTCCTCGGTGGCAAGTTATTATCTGATATCCTGCCCACTCCCAACCAGGTTCATAGGAATAGTCTGAAATCATACCTTTTAAAAAATTGTAGTGTACCAAGTTCAACTCCTCAGAGTTTGAGAGAAGTATTTCAGAAATGTGTGTTGGTATGTCATGGATTCCAATTTTAAGCCAAGCTAATGACGTCTCTTTTCTGACACACATTTTATAAAGAGCAAATAATATGCATATTGTTTTCTGAGGCATTAACTTCACAATTGTAAGAAACAGAGTATCTTATCTGTGTCAAGGAGGATGGTGAAACCCAGGCTCTGTATCTTGCAAATGATATAGAGCATATCCAGGAGACAGTACCACAGGTAGATAAAGAGCTGTAGAGTAAGGCCAAAGAGAAGTTAGAGAATGGAGACTAGTTTATATTTTATTTTATTTTTATTTTATGGCTGAAGAGATAAGTTTTGAAGAGTAACTGTCTCTCTGTTCATGGATTCAGAAAGTGTCCAATAATTATTTGCTGGGCTAAATAAAATTTCACATGAGAAAAGGAGAAGATAAGATGAAATGCTAGCATATGAATGAATGGTTATATAGGAAGAACTTTTGAACGGTCAAGACTCTAAAACATTAAAAGACGTCATTATTGGGAAGGGGCCCCCCTTTCCTCAGAAATTACTACAAATGGGATAAATGCATACTCTGGCGGACCTGAGTGGGGGCTGTCCCACCTGGTGGCAGAGGGAGAAACCAGATTATTTCTGGAGTGTCCCTTTATCCCTCTCTCCAAAGGGCAGACAGGTACTCAGCTCCCAGATGGCGCTGCCAGTTTGAAGGGAGGTGCTGCCACCTAGTATTTGTTGCTCTTATCCTGAGTGGCACCCACCGGCCTAGGAACCCGGTAACATAGTCTCTTGTCCTCCAGCCACATGACATAGCAAAGCCCTTCAAGAAACATGATCACATTAAACTATTTGTTCACTGAGAATATTCTTTTGAGAAACCTATGAGTAATTAGTACAGCACTGAAATGTGAGAATCCAGAGTCCACTTACACCTTTCATGTGGTGACTATGTAGGCAGCTACAGGTAACACTCAGAAAACTTGTTCTGTGTGCCTGTTCTATTAGAAAGACAGGGGCTAAGTGGTGGAAGATACTAGGAGGGGATTACAGATCAAGGTAAGATTTTCTAATGTTTAGCATCAAACTGATACTGCCTCATGGGAGTGGGTGCTTACTGTTACTATGTCCAGACAAAGGCTGGAGTAGTTCTTTATGGGAAAGCTGAAGAAGGCATTTACACCATCAAAACCATCAAAATGACTGACTGAAGTGCAGTCTTTAGCTCTCCTCTCATGCTAGACGTGGAGCTCCTTGAAAGCAGGGCTTTTTACCATTGTGTCCTTTGTTTAGCATGGTGCCTGGTATGTAGTACATATAGATGTTCAGTGAGTGTTTCGTTGAGTAAATGGATATAATCACTTAGAATTTCCCAGAAGGAAGAAAACTAGCCCAAATAAAATAGTTATTTACCAAGTTTAGAAGGACAAAAAGATTAGCCCCGGCCATTTAGAAACTGGCCTGGCATTCAGGCTAAGTCACATTATTCTCCTGTAGAATGTGAACTATCTCACAGAATTTGAACCTCAGACAAGGTTATTGGAGACTGTGATAAAATGAAACAAAGTGAAGCAACTTCATAATTTTGTCTAAGCACACACAAAAATAAGGTCACTGTATACCTGCAGAATACCAAACATCCCATCTTTCAGCCAAAATGAGAGATTGCTAGTACTTTACAAATTACAGTGTATCCCCTGCCTAGCCTTCCCAGCCAGCCAGATAAGATGTACTGAGATCCCCAATCAAAGATTCACCCTGCTGTCTGACAGCATCCAGTCCAGGGCAAAACCCTGCTTCCTTAGATGCTATCCCAAATGACCCAACCAAAGCCCAAATCCTATGATAAGTTCTAACACTCCCTTACTGGGACACCCCACAGTTCCTCATGGCCTGTGTTCTCCCTCACTGCAACCCAACTTGTTTAACTACAAGACTGCTTCTGGTGGTCTTCTGTTGAAGGCCACTGACCAAAGAGACGCTAAGGAAAAAAAAAAAAGTATGCCTCTACCTCCAAGTGTAATGGGAATCCTCTAAGAATCCCAGATCTGTGAGGGTTGAATTAGCTATAGAACACTTCCAAAAACAGGAAGGGTCTTCTAGATCACTACCCACTAACATTTACTGAAATTTACTCTATGCCAGGCACGATACATGCACTCTGCAGGAATGATTCCATCACATGAGGTAGGCATTATGATTATCCCCATTTATGGATGAGGAAATTGAATCACAGAGAGGTTCAGAAACCTCTTCAAGGTCAGCTAGCTGGTGAGTGGTGGAACCAGGAATCAACTTGGTCCTCTGACTCCAGAGCCCATGCTTCAGATAGATAGGACTTGGAAGGTAGAAGGCAGGTAGGCAGGTAGGTGTTTTGGTGGAAGCAACAAGGCATGAGCAAAGGCACGGGCAAGAATACACAAATCTACCTACCTAGCAAGCATCTTGATTCTCCTAGTAAGTTGTATGAAGACCTACACCATCTCTGCTTCCCTCTCCAGGTACCCCTTAGCACTGGTCCCAGTTCCCTTAAAGCTGACTCCCAGGGCCATGTACGGGGTTGGGGGCAACACTTCTGGTTCTTAAAGATGCTTGGATTCTTTAATTTTCAAAGTAATTAAAAATGCTATAACCTGCCTCCCCCACACACACCTTGTTCCCCTCACTTCCCAAAAGCCTGACATGACACAGTTGGGTATGGCCAGGGGACTGACATCAATCCTTCACCTAATTAATACCCACTCACCTTTCAGGTCTTCATGTTCAAATGCCACTTTTTGGGGCGGCTTCTGTAATTCTCTAGGTTACAGGCTTTCACAGTGGCCTGAACTCCCCTTGTTACAGTTCAGTATGTCCTCCCCGTGAGACTTTGAGTTCCACGAGAGCAGAGGCCATGCTTGACTTGTTCACTGCCTGGCACATCGCAGGACCTCAGAGTGGTAAACTTGAAAGGAAAGGGGGACGGAATGGCAACAGAGGTTCAGGGAGAGGCAGGACAATTCCCTTCCCTTTCTATTCCAAACTCTAGCTTCATAATGCATCACGATCCCTGCTACTGTACTTTCTTGACCCCAACACAAAACCATCCTCAGTCAGGTCAGACACTGTCTAGAGAAATCTAGCCATGCTCTGTCAGGTCTTTTATATCTAACAAGTTTTTGATAAACCTCACCTTCTGAAAAGTGAACCTTCCCCTCTGTTGATTTATCCAAGATCACACTGAGTCAAACATCAAAACTAGAAATAAAACTCACATCAGCAACTCTCAAGATGGTGCGTGATCTCCTTCTTAAAGGAATAAAGTGGAGGAACTGGGTTCAAACACTGAATTCACAAAGAATGTTAATCAAATGTGAACTTATAATGCCTGCAGCATCCACATGTTATCCAGGAGACATTAGAGCATAATGAGTCCTTCAGGAAAAGGGATTTTTTTTTTTTTTTTTAAGAAACAAGAAAGCCCAAGGAGTACAATCTGAATTTATAATTAATATTGCAAAAATGATTTGGATTAAATCCTGGATTATGATTCTCCCAAGCTGGCTTACCCCAGTGAAGTTAGCATAAACCAGAGTAAGAATCAGTTTCCTGTATGACCTCTTGGTAGAGGATACAGGAAGGCTAAAAAGCTGCAGGAAAAACAAATGTTTTTGGCATTATCCTGTGTTCCAGACACATGAGAAGCCACTTAAAAACGAGTAAAACCCATGTTAAATTCTTAGCTGCATCACCACACAGTGAGAAAGTTCAATAAAAGCCAAGTTCTCAGCCTGTAGTGCTGAAGAATGAAAGCCAAGCAATTAGAACTGAGAAAATGGATTACATAATCTTACAGCAGGAGAATTAACTCAGTAATAGCAAGGAATTTACTGTCTCCGTGTTAAGAATAACCAAGACATCTTTTTACCTGTGATGGGTCAGGTGCAGTTCAGTACAGGAAGGGGGCAGGGAAAAGAGAGAGCCAGCAGAAGCTCTTCACCACCTTCCAGCCTGTAGTCTCTGGAACATGAGAAGTGAACCACCTCTGCAAAACAGTAAAGCTTTAATGGATGAATTTAGAACATTTCTCCAAGGACATGTAGGGCTCATGTTTCCTGTATATATCACTCACAAAACCCAGGCAGCCCCCAAATAACTGTGTACTTCATTTTTTTTTTTTGAAATGTCCATTTCTGGGGTGCCTGGATGGCTCAGATGGTTAAGTGTCTGCCTTCGGCTCAGGTCATGATCCCGGGGTCCTGGAATGGAGCCCCATATATCGGGCTCCCTGCTCAACAAGGAGTCTGCCTCTCCCTCTTCCCTCCCTTGCTCACGGTCTCACACTCTCTCTCTTTAAAAAAAGAGAAAAAATAAATGTTCACTTCTTCCATCAGTGTTGCCCCTAGTGACATCAAAAAATTATTCAAAGGAAATGAGGCCAGGCAGTTTGTTTTCACCAAACCTCTTTCTGCATATAGTGCAAAGGGATAAAAATAAGTCAACTCCTTGCGCTAAAGTTTCTAATAAAAACTAATTTTTGACAAGGCTTTGTTTTTCTTTTCCTTGCTATTTTCCATTACCTTTTATTTTTCCATTTTTACAAGTACAGAATGTGTAATTTCATCTAGAAATAGACTCTCTCTTCGCATTAAACAAAATACGATGTTTATTTAAAAACAAACAGAACATCCTTCCCCAGGGAGAATGGAAGATGTGGAGTGCTGCAGTCAGATTGTTCCCTCTGCTAGTCCTGGTGACCTGACAGGGTGGCCTCAAATCCTGAATGGCCTAGGAACAGAACCTGTAAACATGTCACATTTCTACACCATCAGAGTTGCATTTTGTCACACTGAGCCTTACCAATTGGCCAACATTTACACAGACTGGGACACGATTTTGATGAACAGAAAGCCATATCTTTCACCTGTAAAATTAAGACATCTTCAGATAGCTCCCTCTTCTTTTGCCAACAGAAGCTTAAAATAAAGATCAAGTGAAATGCCTAACTTGCTTCAAAAACTTACTGTGGACATACCAGGGGTGGCTGGAGGCTGGATGAACTTCAGGAAGCACGCTCCTCAGGTACCTGTAGACACACCTCCCCTAGAACTGCTCCTCTGAGCCTGGGAAGGGGTGCACACCGAGAGTAAAAGACACTGTCTGTAGGTGTTTGGCCTTGAACTGTTTTGGAATTTTCAATAGCAGGATAAATGATTTTCCTACAGATTATCTGGTTAGCTGTTGCTCACGATGACTTAAACCAAAACCAAGAGACTTCCCTCACATCTGTTAAGTAATTTATATTAAGAATTAGAGGCAACAGGCTTCTCAAGGGCTCATTAAGTCTGAGCTGCAAATGTAGGCTTGAGTAATGCAAGGGGGAGATGAGACGCAGAAGTCACAGAAACAAATACATGGCATACACAGACAACCAAGCCCTGCTATGGAAAGCTTTAATCACCACATGTAAAAACAATATAGTCACATATCAAAAATGGCTCCAAATGCTTTATCATCACCGTAACAGTCTAGAAATGAAAGTTGCACTAATATAAAAACCTTACTGTTCATAACCCCAAGATTTATGAGACTCTTTCTTATAAACACGTTTTTTTGTTTTTGTTTTTTACCCTGAGGCTGACATCAAAGTGAAAAAGAAAAGTCACTATTGGCTGGCATTTGTTCAGTGTAGAGTTTTAAAATCATTTATTTGTTCATCTGGAACAGGTTCTCTTTATTCTCCCCATGCATACTATGTGAGGATAGAGGGAAAGGGGGCAGATGGTTGTGTCCAGTCTATTATATACTAATTAGGATTTCTCAAATCTATTGATCAAAATGAAGAATTTTAATATCAATTAATGCTACGCTATCACATTGAAAAATTTATCAGAATTAGTTCTTTCTTATAAAAGGAGAGTTGGCAGCACATTGTCAGGCAAGAATAACAGAATTCTTTCTTATAATATGTCTCTTGCAATGCTCTCTATTTACTACATCTGAGCCAACTAAGTTCAGAGTTCATACAGACTGCCCTGCAAACCTCAACGCTGGGTTCTTAGTCACACCTTGAGATAAGATCTGCACAACTACAAGAATAACTCCCAAATGCTACAACAGTGACTCCATTTGAGTGATGGGAAAGGTGACTGTGTTAAGTTGAAAAAAAGGAAGCCATGTTGAAATGGAGATTACTATAACATTGTGTGTGTGTGTAAATAACAAATAAATAAGTAACAAATAAAGATTTTCAAAACCTGAATTCCTAGCGTCTCTAAGATTGTTCTTTTGTGAAATGTGTCTAGAGTAACAGTTAGCTACCTCTCACAAGGCAGCCTCGTGACTTTTCTCCCCATTATTTCCATGATAATCTCTGCCTGTTTCTAAAATGGGCTCTTCCTAAATATTCACAGCATTTCATGTAAACTGGCTGTTAGCATGTACATCTGAGTCAGGAAATCTTTGTTGCTGCTTGGTTTCAAAATATTGTGCATAACAGTTTCCTGCGTACTATTTACTTTCAACTGTACAGTCACATGTATTCTGGGCTACAATAAAAATCTGGGGATATATGGCAGTTGAAGAATTACTATGTCTCATCTTGCTCCATACTCTACATTTTTATGATTTCTAGATGCCTTCCTAACAGAAATGATGGAAATGGACAACACAGGCATGGACACTTATTGGCTTTTTCCTGAGAAGTTAAATTACATTCACAACCTCTCAGCCAAAACTGAATAAGGATAATGGAGAGAGAATTCAGTATTAGATTGAGCTTGGAAAAGGTTTCCTGGCAAGGCTTGATACAAGTGTTCTTTTTTTCAGGGATAATCATGAAAAATCAAGTTGGGAAAACTCAACAATCATACGGCTGATTCTTCCATGTGACACCTGAACTCTTGTATGACATTTCTGCCAAATTGTTGTCTAGCCTCTGCCAGAATACTGCTAGGAGCAGGAAGCTGTTCCAACATTACTTATTCTTCTTTAGAATAGAATAAGAGCACAACATGTGGAACAGGTAAACAAACTTCCATTACACATGATTATGAACTGGATCTAACTTTCAAGAGTTAGCAGCTTGTCAATTAACTCCTCGAAACACTAAACCAGATTTGTTCCAAGCACCTCATATGTTCTACAATGATTTGAAATGGGGAGATACAACTTTAAGAATGTGAATATTATGAATCTTGTTGAATAGCTGTGTGTAGTGGTGAGCAGATAAGAAATCTTACAAATGGTTATTACAGGGACCCCAAAGCAAAGGGAAAATAAAATAAATGGGAAAGAAATAAATGTTTCACTTCGAAGAGGCAAAAAACACTGTGTACAAGAATTCAAGAGCCCAGGGAAGGGGTGGTGAACTGTGGCTAATTACAGTCTGTAGCACTTGCCAATTCTGATGTAAGGGATAAGAGAATGACATGTGCCGTCTGAGACTGCAGCCTGCTCTCCCAGGGCAATCAGAAGTGGGACACTCTACCTTGATTTTCTCCTTTTGGCTGGTCTAGCAGCTCTGTAAATAATGTTTTTATTTCTGATTTCTCCAACAATACTCAGCCTGCTTCGAGGTTTTCAAATCCCCGCTTCGGAAGACCAACAAGACGACATACTGATTGGTGAACAATAATGTCAGGATTCAATTTACAAAGGATCAATTCCTCTGAAGGGACACAGTTATGTCTGTTTGTTTTTTTTTTATTTTTTGGACATATATATATATATATATGAATAAATATAACACACACATAAACTTTACAGACTCTGAATGATCATGTTAATTGAGACTCCGCTGATTCAGTTTTGAGCGCTTTCTCGAGAACTCTGTGGTAAAACGGCAATGGCATCAATCTTTAACAAACAAGACTACGAGCAACGGACAAAAACAAAACAACAAAAAACCAACCTTAAAGTCAGTATGTCTTTTTATATGGAGGCCACTTTTTTTCATATCTGTTTCAAAAGTATCAGATAGTGAACATTTTAGTGGCTAGATGACAGGAGAACAAATCTTCCTGCAAAAAAAGCACAGAACTTGCTTGACCACTGAGATTTGGAAGTGAAATCAATAAAAGTCTATTAAGTACTCAGGATAGATCTGGTTGGCATCAAACACCACAAAGATCTTTGGGTCCCAGGTATCATCCACACAGCTGTCATATAAATTCACATAGCTCCCGTCTTTGGAAGGAGGTCGCATGTATTTGGAGTCTCCATTTATGTAATCTCCAATTAGCACTCGAGCGAGAAACATAGATTTATACGTTCTAAACAGATGCCGCTGTTGCAAGCTTATGCCATGAATTTGGAATGTGTTTCCATGTTTTATGTCGTCTTTGCAGAAGCGACTGGAGTAAGCAGCATCTCTAGCAAAATAGGTTCCTTAAACAAGAAGGACCAGAGGGGAAAAAAAAAAGCCAAAATTACTCTGAAGAACATACGAGACACAAGCAAAAACACTAATTTCTAGGGGAATGGACACGTGGAATCATCTAAGGAAAACAGATGTGGAATTTCCTCCTCTGTAGATCTCTGAGAGAGAATAGAAATCATGGATAAATTTGGTATACAGACCATTCCCCACCACCAACACCCTCCCCTACTCCCACTAAAATGAAGTGACCAGACTTCTGTTTCTGAAAGAGAGCTTACAAAGAAATCCAGTATGTAAGACAGAGACCAACTGTTCCTGTAACTAAATGGGCAGTGAGACCTGGGTTTTAGCTGTCTGGGCCTCCCTCCTATTTCGACTTGCCTCCAGTGCTTTCCCCGGCCTACAGTGCTTTTCCAGGGCCAGCAGCCTCTGCTGAGCACAGTGAGAATGTCTGGTCCCCAGAGCTTACTTCAAAACCCAAGAAACCACATTTCTATGTCACAGGGTAACAAGTAAAGAAAATTTCTGGAGTTCACAGAGCCCCAAAACCATGAAAAGACTTCAGAAGAGTGCAATGCTATTCATATCTGAGCACTCCAGAAGAACAACTTCACACAGGTTCATCACCTAAATATGAACACTCAATAAAGCATCAACTCTTCCGAAATGGTAGGCCTAAGAGACTGACATCATAAAAGAAATATTTACTCTACAAAATCTGGAAAATGAATTGCAAAGTTTCAGATTATACCATGCTGACAGGATTTGTGGCAACACTTTTCTGGTCCTCTTATAGTTAAATCAGTGGAATGGCCTTTTCAGTAATTATTTTAAGAATTAATTCACTTTTTAAAAATGTTGCATGTCTTGATCCTAAGTCGTAGCCAGCTCTCTTGCTGGAGGTAAGGTACAAAGACCAGAAAAATAAATGTCCATCCCTCCCTTTTCTCCTCATCTCTTGCCATAATTTCCTTGAGTAATGGGCATAAATTGGAGAGCGTGGACTTCTAGAACACTAGAGCAAAGGTGAGGAATTCCCCCATAATTCCTTATTGCTCACTAATATTTTTACTTACCATTTTCTAAAACTCAAAACAAAAATTACTAGTACCTAGACCTGTCCACAATGTAATCAATTTATTTTATAGATCTCTATATATTTGACATAAAACAGTTTATTTTAGAGGCTTATCCATGGAAAGGATTTATACATGGAAATCAAATGGAATGCAAAAATCAGCTAATCTGGACATGATGTCCCATCTGAACAGCTGGGACTTGGGGAGTTTTTTAATCTGATAGAGATGTCAAAATCCTACTTCTACCTTGAACATGCAGGAAGTGGCTTTTCTGTGACTCAGAAATTCTGAGGGCGTTCAAGGAACCTAGTACAGTAACTTTAAATTTAATGACTATCATCAAACTCCTGAATTATAAAACAATCAATTACCTCTACAGAGAGGAGATTCTCTCCTAGGACTCAAACTAGATCTGGAATTTTGATAATTACCTTTCCCAAAGAGAGCACCATGTATACCATTTATTCTCCAGTCAAAGTTATGAATGCAAATTGCTTCCACAAATTCACTGCTGGTACCATGAAAGAGCATTTGTTCATTAATCTGAGGCACGCCTCTTTTCTTCTTGAGCTGAGCCTTTTTCCTAAAAACACAATACACATAGGCACAAAACACACAGAGAAATAGACTATAAGTAGCACTTACTACTTTTCAGAAGAGCCAAGTTTAATAGAAAGGGTGAAATAAAATACTTCTTTAACATAAATCATTAAGTGGACAAAGCAGCTCTGGAAAAGAAATAGTCCTGAATGCTCTTGGACACATAATAATCTTATGAAAAATTATTTTTTTATGAAAAATTATTAGTTAAAACTGAGACTTAAGGCTGAAAATGATACCAAAAACTATAGATAGCCCAGATGACGCTCCATTTTAGGAAAGGTAACAGATTGCCTAATCCTGCCAAATTCTACAGATGCCTAAAAATGACACTGTAAACAAATAATATAACATAAAGTTCATAGAACCTTTAAATAGTGAACTCCTTGAGCAGGGACCATGCCTTATCCTTTTATCTCCAGAGACTAGAAAATGTTGGTTGGATTGAACTGAATTTTATATCTTAGGGCTGGGAGGAACATTAAGCCATCTACTTCAACCCACTTCCCAATGGACAAATCTCTTCTAATACATAAAAAGATACCCAATGCAGGATTGATTGTAACAGTGAAAAACAAACTGAAAACATTATTCCATAGAAAAATAGATGAATAATTATATATTTATATTAAAATTAATGAACTAGATCTACATGTACTAACATAAATAACTCTTGCAAAATAATGTTGAATATAAAAGAATGTTGCAAAAAGAGATGTATGAGGGCACCTGAGTGGCTTAGTTGGTTAGGCAGATCCGCCTTCGGCTCAGGTCATGATGGTGGGGTCTTGGGATCAAGCCCCCTAACAGGCTCCCTGCTCAGGGGAGATTTGCTTCCCTCTGCCCCTCTACCTGCTTGTACTTGCTCCCTCTCTTTGTCAAATAAATACAATCTTAAAAAAAAAAAAAAACTGCTGAATTGGCTGTATTATACACCTGAAACTAATATAATATTGTGTATCAACTGACCTTTAATAATTAAAATAAAATTTAAAACTAAATTAAAAAATTAAAAGCCCATATACAAAGATGAAGAAAATGTAACAAATATTAAAATATTAGAAATCTGATTGGCTGGTACAAAGGTCTCTGCAGACTAACTGTTGCATTTCCATTTTTTAAATATTTCATAGAGGTGCCTGGGTGGCTCAGTTGGTTAAGCATCTGCAGCTGCCTTCGACTCAGGTCATCATCCAGGGGTCCTGGGATCAAGCCCCACATCTGGCTCCCTGTTCAGCGGGGAGACTGCTTCTCCCTCTCCCTCTCCCTCTGCCACTCCCCCTGCTTGTGCTCTCTTGCTCTCTGTCAAATAAATAAAATCTTTAAATAAATATTTCATAAAAAAAGAGATTTTAAAAATTTAGAAAGAATCCCCCCTCCCATTATATCTCTGATAAAGAGTTACTTAACACCTGCTTCAATTCATTCCAGTACTGCATGGTCACTGCTTTGTAAGAGCACAACTATCTGTCATCAGTGGAACTGTTAGAAAGTACATCCACCCTAACACTGAACCAAAATCTGCTGTCTTGTTAACTTCTGCAGATTGGTCTTAGTTATTCTCTTCCAAACACAGAACAATTCAGGTCACTCTGATACAAATCAATTCTGCAATTATCCAAAAATAACTAAGAACACTGACCTAGGCTTTCTTCTCCAGGTTAAATACATATTCCCTCACCCATTCTCATGCAGCGTAGCTTCCAGGCCTTTTTCTATCCTGGACAGCCTTTGGTAGACAAGAATCTGCTGGATATCTTCTAATTTATAAATGCCAGTAAGATACAGAAACAGAGTCCAGATAGTATTAGCCAGCATTGGCTCTAGGGGTGCATCACTGTATTCATTTTGTAGCAGTGGCATAAATTTGTAGTCACTCAAAACATATTTTTTTAGTCTCTACAAACCCCTAAGGCTTTCAAACCAGACCTCTTTTTGGATTGCTATATTTGTACAACTGGTTCATAAACCTAATGTAGTGGATTGATTTTAATTAAACTTTATCTTGAAAAGTAATTTTTTAAAAAATGCATATTTATAAACAACATGCAGCTTAGTGACTTTGTGGGGGGAAATAACAGGTGCATTTAAATGAGAGAAATGGAAACTGTCTTTCTCAAGAGTCATTTGGCAGTATGTATCAAAACTTAAATATATATGCTTTGATCCACTGCTGACAGTCTTTCAGATCATTAAGCACGAGGTTAGAAGGATGTGCATTTTTTTAAAGATTTTATTTATTTATTCATAGAGACACAGCTAGAGAGAGAGAGGCAGAGACACAGGCAGAGGGAGAAGCAGGCACCACGCAGGGAGCCCGATGCGGGACTCGATCCCGGGTCTCCAGGATCACGCCCTGGGCTGCAGGCAGCACTAAACCGCTGCGCCACCGGGGCTGCCCAGAAGGATGTGCATTAAACAAATACGTGCTTCAGAAAAATCCAGCATGTTTTCACTAAGAACAAATTTGCCCATTTTCTTTTTTTGACCTTTAGGTACCACCTGACTTCCTCCTCTTCCTCCTCCTCATCCTCCTCCTCCTTTTTATACAATGCACATTTGTCACTATTCTAAGTAAGGAAAAAAATTTTTTTTGAATATTTTTTAAAGATAATCAAATTTGTTTTGACTGCTTCAGTCTTCCAAGGTCTTTCTGACTCATGATTCATTCACACAACAAAGCCACTCTTCTGGTATTAAATCTTTCACAAGTGTGATAAGCAAGCCCTCTAGGTTTTCATTCAAATTACTGATAAAAATGTTGAAGGGCTCAAGAAGCAAGCAAGCATGCCACTCAAGTTACTCTTGGCCCAGGACTTTTAACTGGGTATTATTTTTTTTTAACTTTTTTCTTTAAATATTCTATTTATTTATTCATGAGAGATACACAGAGAGGCAGAGACAGAGGCAGAAGCAGGCTCCATGCAGGGAGCCCAATGCGGGACTGGATCCCGGCCCCGCAGGATCACGCCCTGAGCTGAAAGCAGTCCGCTGAGCCACTTAGGCAGCACTAACTGGGTATTAATTTTTCTCTTTGAACTATCACCTGGAAAACATTTCTCTATCTTGCTACCAGCACAAAAACCTTGTCAAATGCTTTGTAGAAACAAAGTTATATTGTCTAAGGGGTACGGTCATCTACCACTATAGTAATCCTCTTATTCTTTGCTAGGCATTAGTGAATCCTGTTTTCCTAAGTAAAGATTTTAGTATACATTCTTCTAAGGTCAATCTTCACCATCTGTGATGACTAGAATCCACTCTAAAATCAGGATATTCACTTATTACCATTTCTCAGGCACAGATTAGAATAATTTTTGGATTAAAAATTCACTTGAGGGATCCCTGGGGTGGTGCAGCGGTTTGGCGCTTGCCTTTGGCCCAGGGCGCGATCCTGGAGACCCGGGATCGAATCCCACGTCGGGCTCCCGGTGCATGGAGCCTGCTTCTCCCTCTGCCTGTGTCTCTGCCTCTCTCTCTCTCTGTCTATCATAAATAAATAAAAAATTAAAAAAAAAATTCACTTGAGTCTTAGTGTGGACATTGAAAATCTGCTCAGTCACTGGGTTGGAAATGGCATATATACCAGTTGGAAGGCAGAGTGGGAGGGGGTAGGCAAAGCTTTGCATCTCCACAGCATAGTTTATTCTAGGGCCAACTACTAAGGCACCCATGAAATGTGGAGATTCATGACATACTATGACCTTGGAGTTCTGAAAACCCTAACACTGAACTCCAGGACCTCTTGAGCTGTAGCTAAAGCTTTGTGGAACATCATAGGATTCAAACTACACAAAGTTCTTCACAACCATACTCACCCCACAGTCATTTCTAAACTCCTGGAAAATACTGCAGCACCACTTCTCAAAGATACCTTAAAATTACCCACCCTCATAGGGACTAGGGTGCCAAAAGGACTAGGGTGCCAAAAGGACTAAGTTGCCAAGTGCCTTGAATTACAACAGGAATAGCTCTGTGCTCCAGATTGAAGTAAGTTCACCTAGGTTCAGAACAGTGGTTCTCCATCCTGGATGAACATCAGAATTACTTGCAGAACTTGCTAAAGATAAAAATGTCAGAACACAGAGGTTCTGATTCAGTAGACCTGGGATAGGTGATAGGAGCTCTGCAGTGATTCTGATAGGTGGCCAGAGCTGACAACCTCTCATCTAAATCCACATTCTTCATGAGATAGCAGCTTTCATTCACTTCTCTTAATTCCTTGCTGCCGCATCTCAACCCCTGGGTCAATCTAACCACCTCACCTCTCTGCTCTTAAATATGGACTGCTGAAATAAATCACACAACATCCCCAGGTTTCCACTCCAAATTCACATATTCTGACATCAGCTTAGCCCTCAACACCGATGGAAATACTATGGTTCCCAAGTTAGCTCTTTCTCTCCCATTTTCCACAGTGGCCATTCCAAATCTCCACTTTCCCCTTATCTCTCCCTCTTAGCTACATCTCCCTAACTCTTCGTTCTCTGTAGGCTGCCTCACTTCTTATTTTGCCAGACACTGAACTTTTCAAGGAGGGAACTCCATTACGTAGCCCCTCTTCTCATCCCCTACCTCTACTTATCTATAAACATGACTGGACCACCCTCATCTAGCACCTTCTGTATAGTATAGTATATTCTCTGAATTCCATCCCATCGCACCTCTTTAGGAGCCTTAATGTATCAATTACATTTTCCCTTTCTCTTGTCCTTTAAACTCTCCCTCCCTGGGTTCTTTCCTACTATAATTTACACATGCTCAGATCCCTCCAATCTTTAAATTCAAAAACTATAACAAAACAAAACAAAGACACCCTTCCCAACTCCACAGTGCCCATCTTCTCACGTCTTTCTTCCTCTTCACTGCCAAGCTTTGAAGAGTTGTCAACATTTGCTCTGTATACAACATAGAATCCGCCAACATGGTTCTCATCAAGGATACCAATGACCTTCTTGTTGCAATATCCAAGAACATATTCAATATTATTTTACTTGGCATCTCTTTTGTATGTAGCCCTGAGGATGACACCTACTTGCTTAAACCACTTTCTTCCTTTTGATGTCCTTTTCCTCTTCTACTGGATTTCTTCCACTCTCTGTGGTTGTTACTTCTCAGTTTCTGCCTTGAGTTTTCCTCTGTCCGTCCCTTGCAGAGTTTAGTCCTTGGTCCTCTTCTTAATCTACATACACTCCCTGGTCATCTTATCAATTCTATGGCTTCTACGACCTCACATTTTCTAATAATACCCAAACCATTATTTCTAGCCTATACCACTCTCCTGAGTCATGACGCATGTATCAACTACTACTTCCTCCCCATCCTCCCTAAAGACAAAGACCAAAATCTGTTCCTACCCATATTCCCTTAGTCAACTGAAATGAGTCAGAAACTCTGGAGTTACCTTGTCATATCCTTACACTGAACACATTAAATCATCATTCCACATTCTTAGTATCTCAAACTCGCCCTCTTCACTCCAACACAGCAGATGCCACTTTGGTTCGGGCCACCTGAACCAAAGTTTAATGTTCAATTACTGAAACAATTTCCTAAATTAGTCTCCCTGCTTCTGTGACTCTTATTTTTTTAATTTTATCTCACCACTCTTGAGAAAGACATGGATTTCTTCTGTATATATTTTTTAATTTCAATTAACATACAATGCATTATTAGTTTTAGAGGTAGAGGTCCATGATTCATCAGGTTTTTTTTTTTTTTGATTCCTCAGTTTTATAGAACACCCAATGCTCATTACATCACATGCCCTCCTTACTGTCTAGCACCTAGTTACCCCATCCCCTCCAGCAACTCCTCAGTTTGTTTCCTATGACTAAGAGTGTCTTATGGTTTTTCTCCCTCTCTGATTTTGCTTTATTTTTTTCCTCTCTTCCCCTATGATCCTGTTTTGTTTCTTAAAATCCACATGAGTGAGATTATACTGTCTTTCTCTGATTGACTTATTTCACTTAGCATAATACCCTCTATTTCCATCTATGTCATTGCAAATGGCAAGATTTCATTTTTTTTATAGTTGGTTCATATTCCATTGTATATACATACCACATCTTCTTTATCCATTCATCTGTTGATGGACATCTGGGCTCTTTCCACAGTTTTGCTATGGTGGACATTGCTGCTATAAATATTGGGTGCAGGTGCCCCTTCGGATCACTACCTTTGTATCTCTGGGGTAAAACCCTAGTATTGCAATTGCTAGGTCGTAAGGTAGCTCTATTTTCAACTTTCTGAAGAACCTCCATACTGTTTTCCAGAGTGGCTGCACCAGCTTGCATTCCCACCACCAGTGTAAGAGGTTTCCCCTTTCTCCACATCCTTACCAACATCTGTCGTTTCCTGATTTGTTAATTTTAGCCATTCTGACTGATGTGAAGTGGTATCTCATTGTGGTTTTGATTTGTACTTCTCTGATGCCTGGTGATGTTGAACATTTTTTCATGTGTCTTTTGGCCATTTATATGTCTTCTTTGGAGAAATGTCTGTTCATGTCTTCTGTCCATTTCTTAATTGGATTATTCTTTGGGTGTTGAGTTTGATTAGTTCTTTATAGATTTTGGATACTAGCCATTTATCTGATAAGATATTTATATATATCCACTCCCATTCTGTTGGTCTTTTGGTTTTGTTGACTGTTTCCTTTGCTGTGCAAAAGCTTTTTATCTGGATGATGTCCTAATAGTTCATTTTTGCCTTTGTTTCCCTTGTCTTTGGAGATGTGTCTAGCAAGAAGTGGCTGTGGCTGAGGTCATTCTTCTCTAGGATTTTGATGGATTCCTGCCTCACATTTAGATCTTTCAACCATTTTGAGTTTATCTTTGTGTATGGTGTAAGGAAATGGTCCAGTTCCATTCTTTTGCATATGGCTGTCCACTTTTCCCAACAGCATAGAGTTGAGTGCCCATATCTGGGTTCTTTATTCTGTTCCATTGATATAAGTGTCTGTTTTTGTGCCAATACCATACTGTCTTGATTATCACAGTTTTGTCATAGAAACTGAAGTCCGAGATTGTGATGCCACCAGTTTTGGTTTTCTTTTTCAACATTCCTCTGGCTATTCAGGGTCTTTTCTGGTTCCATACAAATTTTAGGATTATCTGTTCCAGCTCTGTAAAAAAAAGTTGATGGTATTTTGACACTTATTTCACTGAATGTATAGACTGCTCTAGGTAGCACTGACATTTCAACAATATCTGTTCTTCCAATCCATGAGCATGGAACATTTTTCCATTTCTTTGTATCTTCCTCAATTTCTTTCATGAGTGTTCTATAGTTTTCTGAATACAGATCCTTTGCCTCTTTGGTCAGGTTTATTACTAGGTATCTTATGGGTTTTGGTGTTATTAGAAGTGGGATCAACTCCTTAATTTCTCTTTTCTTCCTCATTGTTAGCGTGTAGGAATGCAACTGATGTCTGTGCTTTGAGTTTATATCCTGCCACATTGCTCCTGTATGAGTTCTAGCAATCTTGGGGTGGAGTCTTTTGGGTTTTCCACATAGACTATCATGTCATCTGCGAAGAGTGAGAGCTTGACTTCTTTGCTGGTTCACATGCCTTTTATTTCTTTTTGTTCTCTGATTGCTGGGGCAAGGACTTTTAGTACTATGTTGAAAAACAGTGGTGAGAGTGGACATCCCTGTTGTGTTCCTGATCATAGAGGAAAGGCTCTCAGTTTTTCCCCCCTGAGAATGATATTTGCTGTGGGCTTTTCATAGATGGCTTTTAAGATACTGAGGAATATTCCCTCTATCCCTACACTCTGAAGAGTTTAATCAAGAAAGGATGCTGTACTTTGTCAAATGTTCTTTCTGCATCTCTTGAGAGGAGCATATGGTTCTTGTCCTTTCTTTTATTAATGTAGTGTATCACATTGATTGATTTGCAGATGTTGAACCACTCCTGCAGCCCCAGGAATAAATCGCACTTGGTCATGGTGAATAATCCTTTTAATCTTGGATTAAAGATCCTTTACTCTTGGATCCTATTGGCTAGTATCCTGGTAAGAATTTTTACATCCATCTTCATCAGGGATATTGGTCTGTAATTCTCCTTTTTGGTGAGGTCTTTCTCTGGTTTCAGGATCAAGGTAATGCTGGCCTCAAAAAATGAGTTTGGAAGTTTTTCTTCCATTTCCATTTTTTGAAACTTCTTCAGAAAAATAGATATTAATTCTTCTTTAAATGTTCAGTAGAATTCCCCTGGTAAGCCATCTGGCCCTGGACTCTTGTTTTTTGGGAGATTTCTGATTACAGCTTCAATTCTTTGCTGGTTATGGGTATGTTCAGGTTTTCTACTTCTTTCTGTTTCAGTTCTGGTAGTTTATACATCTCTAGGAATGCATCTATTTCTCTCAGATTGCCTAATTTGTTGGCACATAGTTGCTTATAATATGTTTTTATAATTGTTTGTATTTCTTCTGTGTTGGTTGTGATCTTTTCTCTTTCATTAATGAATTTGAATCCTTTTTCTTTCTTTTTGATACATCTGGCAAGTGGTTTATTGATCTTATTAATTCTTTAAAGAAGCAGCTCTTAGTTTCATGGATCTCTTCTACTGTTCTTTTTGGTTTCTGTTTCACTGACTTTCACTCTAATCTTTTTTAATTCTCTTGTCCAGCTGGGCTTAGGCTTTACTTGCTGTTCTTTCTCCAGCTCCTTTATGTGTAAGGTTAGGTTATGTATTTGAGAACTTTATTGTTTCTCGCGAAAGGTATTGCCATATACTTCCCTCTTAGGATCACCTTTGCTGAATCCCAAAGGTTTTCATTTCACTTGTTTCCATGAAGTTTTTTAAAAATCTTTATTTATTTTTTTTTGTTGTTGTTAAAAATCTTTAATTTCCTGGTTGACCCATTCATAATCTTCAGCAGGATGCTCTTTAGCCTCCAAGTATTCGAGTTCTTCTCAAATTTCTTCTTGTGGCCAAGTTCCAGTTTCAAAGCACTGTGGTCTGAAAATATGCAGGAAATGATCCCAAGCTTTTGGTACCAGCTGAGATCTGATTTGTGACCCAGTATGTGATCTATTCTGGAGAATGTTCCATGTGCACTACAGAAGAATGTATATTCTCATGTTTTAGTTTTAATGCTCTGAATATATCTGTGAAGTCCATCCGGTCCAGTGTGTCATTTGAAGCCGTTATTTCCTTGTTCATCTGCTTACATGATCTGTCCATTGTAGTGGGTGTGGTGTTAAAGTCCCCTCCTACTATTGTATTATTATTGATGTGTCTCTTTAATTTTGTTATTAATTGGCTTATATAGTTGGCTGGTTTCACATTAGAGGCATAAATATTTACAATTGTTAGATCTTCTTGTTGGACAGACCCTTTAATATGATATAGTGTCCTTCCTCATCTCTATTACAGTCTTTGGTTTAAAATCTAGTTTGTCTGATATAAGGATTGCCACCCCAGCTTCTTCTGTTGTCCATCAGCATGATAAATGGTTCTCCACACCCTCACTTTCATTCTGGAGGTGTCTTTGGGTCTAAAATCAGTCTCTTGCAGACAGCAATTGATTAGTCTTGCTTTTTTATCCAATCTGATACGCTGTCTTTTGATTGGGGCGTTTAGCCCATTTATGTTCAGAGTAACTATTGAAAGATATGAATTTAGTGCCATTGTATTACCTATGAAGTCACTGTTTCTGTATATTGTCTTTGTTTCTTTCTGGTCTATGTTACTTTTGGGCTCTCTTTTTGCTTAAAGGATCCCTTTTAATAGTTCTTGCAGGGCTAGTTTAGTGATCACAAATTCTTTCAGTTTCTGTTTGTCCTGGAAGTATTTTTATCTATTCTTCTATTTTGAATGACATCCGAGCTGGATAAAGTATTCGTGGCTGCATATTTTTCTCATTTAGTATCCTGAATATATGATGCCAGTCCTTTCTGGCTTGCCAGGTCTTTGTGGATAGGTCTGCTGCCAGTCTAATGTTTCTACACTTGTAGGTTACAGATCTCTTGTCCTGAGCTGATTTCAGGATTTCCTCTTTGTCTCCGAGATTTGCAAGTTTCACTATTATATGTGGGGGTGTTGACCTATTTTTATTGATTTTTAAGGGGGTTCTCTGTGCCTTCTGGACTTGAATGTCTGTTTTCTTCACCAGATTAGGGAGATTCTCTGCTATAATTTGCTCCAATATACCTTCTCCCCCTACCCCCACCCTCTCTCTCCTCTTCTTCTGGGATCCCAATTATTCCAGCATTGTTTCACTTTATGGTAACACTTATCTTTCAAATTCTTCCCTCCTGATTTAGTAGTTGTTTATCTCTCTTCTTAGCTCATTTATTCTCCATCATTTTGATTTCTACATCACTAATTCTCTCTTCTGCTTCATTTATCCTAGCCATTAGAACCTCCATTTTTTATTGCATCTCATCAATAGCCTTTTTTATTTTAATTTAGATTTTAGTTCTTTCATTTCTCCAGAAAGGGATTCTCTAGTGCCGTCTATGATTTTTTTCTAGCTCAGATAGTATCTTTATAATCATTATTCTGAACTCTAGCTCCAGTATCTTACTTCTGTCCATATGATTAGGTCTCTGTCAATCAGTACTGCCTCCTGTTTTCTTTTTTTTTTTTTGAGCTAAGTTTTCCCATCTTGTCATCCTTGCAGAAAGTGGTCGCTTTTCTATTTGTAAAGTTGCAGCTATTCTTTTCTTAGATCTCTGGTAGAGTTCACAGGTGTTCAAAATGATTTGATAGCTATCTAGCTGAATTCCTAGAACCAGACAAAACTAAAGTCTCTACTCCTCCACCCTCTTGGACCTCTAACTGACTCCTTTTTTAAAAATTATTTTTTAAATTTAAATTCAATTTGTCAACATATAGTATAACACCCAGTGGACTCCTTTAAACCAGTGTTTCTCAGCCTTTGCACCACTGCCATTTGTGACTGTTATGAGAGGCTGTCTTGTGCATGGTAGAATGTTTTTCACTCCTGACTTCTTTCAAGTTGATGCCAGTATTAATTCCTCATCCAACCACGTGACAATTAAAAATCATCTCCAGTCATTGCCAGATATCCCCTGATGGGCAAAATGACTCCTAATTGAGAACCACTACTTTAAACCCCTTTGCCATAGTATAGCCTGATAAATCATTTTTCTAAAATGCAAATTGGACTGATCATTCTCTTGCTTCAAGTTCTATAATGGATTTCCACTGTCCATGAAAAAAAAAAATCCAAACCTCTCAGTTTTGAGTTGTAAGGCCCTGTATGGTCTGCTCCTGCTAACTCTCTGACCTCAAGTCTGCATCGATCCAAGTCAAGTAAAGCTACTGAAGAAAATCACAAAACTGTTCCAACGGCTCTACTACAAACTCCTGAATGCTCAACCTTCTGACTACCTTTTTACCTCATTCTCTAATCATTTATCATAATTTTTATATTCATTTTGTGGTGCAATTGCCTGGGTCCTCATCTGAGTTATGGTTCTGTTCACTGTTATGTCCCAAGTGTGCCTAGAATAGCGCCTGTCACAAAGTAGGTGCTATAACATATTTGTTGGAAGAAGGGAGAGAGGTCAAAAAGGCCTGAGCAACATCAAAACATGCTGATGGACTCATGTGGGCCCCTCTGCCTGTACAATGAGCCAGAGATTATAAGATGATGAGAGTAAACTAGGATTTTTAGTCTTTGTGAAGATGTCAAAATAACAGGCTGTCCTTACAATGAGACCAAGTATTTTCTACTGTCAGAGCAGGTGACAGGTTCATTTACCGTCAGAGATTTCTATAGGCCAACATTATGCCAAATCATTAAGGGCATCAACAGAGTGAAATGATTTCCAGTAAAATTCCTGGTATACAATGTTTAAACATGGGGATTCACTGGTACATTTTACCACTAGGATTGAATTGAGACAACTCAAATTGTGAGTTCAATTATAATTGAAATCCACTTCAGAGGCCTGATTAAGAATAATGAATTAAGTTTTCATCAGACCATTTTAGAAAATTAATCTTTATTCACTGAGAGAATAAAGTTACAGGAGAGAGAGGTCTCCATCTTCCTTGACAAAAGAATCATCTAAGAAGAACCCAATAAAATCTTCTAAACTCAGTTAAAGTCATTATTGTCAGAAATAAAAGTTGGCTTGGTTCAAAGACTCAAGACTGTAAAGAATATACACTGAAAAACCCTTATTTTATCATAAGCTATTATGCTAATAAAACCAGGAATATACTCAGGCTGTATTATTACTCATCAGTAACATGAAAGAATTCCATGTATCATTACCAAACAAAAGTCAGCCTGATTTTCAAATATATAAGGTCTGCGATTTACTTTGAAATACTTCAGCAACAATAATAGAAATAAAGGAGATAGGTTATGTTTGGTAAATCCTAACATGTTTAGTCAGGATGATTAATACATTATATTATGATGCATTATATTCATTATATCAGACTGTATTATTTGAAGTTTTCCTGAGTAAATATTAAAAGTCTGCTCATATTTAGGGGCGCCTGGGTGGCTCAGTCGGTTAAGCAACTTACTTGTCATTTCTGGTCAGGTCATAATTTCATGGATCCTGAGATGGATACCCACCTGGGGCTCCATGTTCAGCAGGGAGTCTGCTTGAAGATTCTCTCTGCCCTTCCCCCACTTGCATGCATGTGTGTGCATGTGCTCTAAGATAAATAAATTTTTTAAAAAGGTCTGCTCATATTTAAAAAACATAAATTTAATAAAAGTATTCCAGGAAACCATTATCTTAAGTAATTTATGTTATTAAAAAATACAGCACAATACGTTAATTTGGACAATACCTTTAAGTTTTCTGTAACAGGCTTTATTTTTAGGGTAAATGCATACTGAGCAATCCAATGGGTAGTTTCCAACCTAAATTAAGTAGTCAATTGAAATTTTAAATCTACTACATAACAATGTGCCTACCAGGACATTTGAAGGTGTGTTTCACAATGTCCTACAAAACAAAATAAGCAAATGACTACAGGGAAGATGGTATAATTGCTTTTTTAGAAAATTCAACAATGTTTCCATGACTTCTAATTCCACATAGAGGGCTGTACCACTAAAGCCAGGCCAACAAAACTTAAATAGTTCTCTAGACTCCTTTCTAATGCTGATTGCAGCCACAATATACAGCTCTGCACCTTGAAAGCCACAGTACTGCAAGCGAGCCTAGTCTTGACCTCGAGGGTGGCTCTCTGTGATCTCACTCCCCACCCCAACCCCTGGAGAGCACACTGAGGAGGAGCGCTGAGATACACAGCTGGTACAACACCGCCAAGGCAACACAGGTCAACATTTGTGCTTCGCCTTCTCCAAGACTCCAGAAGCCTTAGAGTCCAGAGACAGGGCTTGGGCCAGACGCTGCCTCACCTGCAGAAGAACTCCCACAAGTCCAGGTTTTGAATTCTCTGAATTCTTTTAATTCTGCTGCGGTCCATTGTTTTCCCAAAGAGACTGGCAACTTCGTTATACTCGTGTGTTTGACTGTGCAAAGGAACCAGCTGCAAAAAGAAGTTTGCATAGTTTTACTGGGGCCCCTTCCGCTCTTGGCGGTGCAGCTCGCCAGCCCTGTTCTTACCTGATAGGGCACGTCAGTGTTCACGTTCTCCCAGTGCGGGGGCATGGGAATGGCCTCATTTTCACAGATGTAACTTTAAATGGCAAAAGACACAATACAGTATTAGAAGCTGGTGATAATTATGGCTGATGATTTAATTTCGCCTTTTCTCCAAAGCTGAAATTTTATGTTTGGGATATTGTGACAAACACAATTAATTGAAGCCTTTAGTTCTTTATTTTCAAATATTTACTCAATGTCTCCTGTGTGCTTCTTTTTGGGTGTTGAACAGATAACTTTGATGGAAAACAGCCAATCTTGAATAACATCAAAATTTCAAAAAGTTTTTAATTCTGTCGTGTTTTTCTAAAATTGCCAGAATTTCTTTAAAATGTAAAGAAGATTTTAGATAAAGGAAAGGAATTTCCAAGAAGAAAAGCAAACTCTTGATAATAAACAAACTCTTTAACAGATTGATACTGCCTACCAAATAA
Organism: Vulpes vulpes; assembly: GCF_048418805.1. Lineage (NCBI taxonomy): Eukaryota > Metazoa > Chordata > Mammalia > Carnivora > Canidae > Vulpes > Vulpes vulpes. The sequence continues at coordinate 40,445,117 of NC_132787.1, read as the reverse complement.
AATCCAAATTTCTCTGCCATTCATTCAATGTCCTTCAAGCTCTAACTCAAACCTAAACTTTTCTTTGTTTACTGCCCTCTTTTGCCCATTCACAGCCTGAGGTAATTCACCTAGCGTGGCCAGTGAAACTTTGAAAACCTGCCCACCGCGCTGAAGCCACTGGATGGGAACACAAAAGATAAGTTGGAGGGCTTCATGGCAAAAGGCTGAAAAGAACATACTAGTCTTCTCTTGGGACTGGAGGTTACTGAAAGAAAATCATAAATTTCAAGCCTATCTTTAGCTTCATTTTTAAAGCTTATTGTAATTCTTGAAAAGATCCTACAATCATATATCTTCAGAATGTATATATAAAGAAGCAGACAGTGAGCAGTTTCCTTCTCTCTCTAGTCCTTGCAAGGTCTGTCCAATTGTACCTCTTGCCCCAAAATGAAGTAAGCAGGGTTTTCAGACTTTGGAGTTATCACAAACCAAATCTTCACACAAATGGTAGCAAAAACATATTTTATGCAGCCATTTTTTCCCACTTCTTATGTTCCTAGAGATCTTTCTGTATCAGGCAATAGAGTATACTCATTCCCAGTTCCTACCACAGAACCTGGCCCAAACACTCAATATATAGTGGCTGAATGAGTAAGTGCAATCTATTTTGCAGGTGCATAGAGTTCCATGCTGCAGATGCACCACCATTTATGTAACAGGTCCCTTGTTGATGATATTTGGCTTGTCTTTGACCTTTTGCTACTGTTAAGAATGCTGCAAAACAACAAGGTTATCACTTTGCCATTTTACATACCCACTAGTGTATCTGTAGGATAACATCTTTGAAATGGAATTTCTGAATCAAAGAACATATTTGTTTAGGATTCTGAGAGATACCGCCCCAAAAATGCCCTCCTTGAAGGTTATACTCATTATCACCAGAAATAGAATTCCTATTTCCCCACAATCTCTCCATAATTGCTTGTTATCAAACTTTTGAATGTTTGACAGTCTGATAGTAAAAAACAGTCTGGTATAATTTGTAGTTCTCTTATTACGAGTCAAGTCATATGTTTCTAATGGGTTGTGGGTCTTCTACTCAGAGATTCCTAAGAGATATTACAGAGATGAGCCCTTGATGATAATGAGCACCAGTACTTTCCTCAGTGTTTGGTTTTTGTTTTTGTTTTTGTCTTTGTCTTGTTCTTGTCATTTTTCTTTTTTTTTTGGGGGGGGGGGTTGTTTTATTGTGTTTTGTTTGTTACTTGCCTGAAGTATCTGTTAGCCTCAGAAAAGTTTTTTTTCTCTAATTTTATGTAGACTGTAGCCTTATTAATTGTAATTTCCTTGCCAGTAGGAAATGTGAATCAATCATCTTGCATGTAATACATGCTCAATAGATCCCTGCCATAAATAAATATTTCCGTATCAGTCCCCACTTACCTACCTCATTCTACTCTAGCCTACTTAACTGTTCCTCCTCTGTTATTATCTTGCTTATTGTCCTGTAGTCTGGTTATTCTCTCCCTCTCCTGACTTTGTTCTATGGTTTCTAAAGTCTCTGACAGAACAAAGTGATCGACCCCCCCACCCAGTGTGCTTCTTCTCCCCACAAAGTACACCAGAAATAACAACATACAATTACATTAACATTTTCTATGATTATATTTCATTTTTCTCCCAGATTACATACTCTTGGAAGCTAAGTAATTCCTTGATTATATTCCTTGTAGTTAAGAATAAATATATGATGTGGCTGGCAAGAAAATAATATTTTCCATATTCCATAGAAGTATAGGGCATTCATTATATAAGTACTTGAAAAGCTTTTAAATCTTGATGCTAAAATATAAGCCAAAAGTTGTAAGAAACAAACTGATAGAAACTTAAAGCATTTCTTTCCTTACTAAAATCCTTTCAAAATAGCTCCTTGGGAAGAGCAAAGGAGCTCTAATTCACATGCTAGCATTTTTCTTCTATTGATTCTATGTTCTTTGAACAGCAGGAATTCCAATATTTGCTTGGGCAGAAAGTAGGAGGTATGCTCTAAGATTTTCCCCTTCAATTGCATTCACAGGAATAACAAATACTTATTCTCTTCCGGCATCTATGCCTTTCTTTTTAGGCTGTATACAACAGGGAAGAGCAAAAAGGAAAATGTGTGACCAGCCCCAGGAGCAGAGAGCTGTGCAGCCAGCCTGCCGCACTCCCACCTTCTGTAGGTCTCCTTTGGTCATGACAAATTTGAAATCACTCCTAGGAGTTGCCCAGTGGGGATAAGTGGAAGTAGAGATAAAGTGGGCAACTGCCTAAGGATTTATGGTCCACGTAACTGGATGGTTCTGTCAGAGTATTTGCCAGGTAATTCAAACCTACTTCAGTAAGTTATTTTAAGGACTTATAGCAGAGGTCATGTGGCATTCTGTAACTGTCCTGAAGTAATAAAAAAAATGTAAATGCATTAAGGGGAAATGAAGAGGATAACAGGAAAGGAAACAGGGCAGAAAATAATCATATTGTTAGTTCATCAACTAATGTGAAATTCAGTAATGAAAACATCAAGATCATTAAATAAACTACCCAAACATTTTCAGTCTACTTGTTCCTCTGTCAAATACTATGAAAGAGGAGAAAAGCCCACTCTTTCTACCCCTATTCTCTTTACAATACCTGAAAGCACTGATAGAAAAGGGGGCTCTTTTTATTAAGCGCTGTTTTCCAGTGATGAGATTCATTTGCTTCATTTCTGTAAACAAAGACAAATATATTAGATAAGCAGCAGGAACATACTGTGCTGTAAACAGTCACGAAGATGTGTAGCCACACCACATGGCGATGGGGAATCTTGGGGGGCTGACAAGCGCAGTCTATCAAGGACACCTCACTATTCATCTTCTTATCACGACATAAAAGTGCTATTCAGGGAGCGTGGCTTCGACCTACGCTCATGCCCAGGATGCTTGGCTCATGCTGCTCAGTAAGCAGGGCCCACTCCTTTCTGTTTCATACTTGTTGTAAACTGATACTCCAGTGCAAGAGTTCCAAACTTAGGAAAATGAAGAGTACTAGGAAGAGAGTGAAATTATAGAACCAAACCTTCCAGTTGGTTTTATTAAGTGGAAAGTGTACTTTGATTTCTCCAACAATTTTGGTAATGATAAAAAGATATGTTACTGCTATAAAACTTACATAATTCACAGAATTTCAGAAATTGGTACATTTCTTGCCTTCTTTCTAAATTGTCCATCCATACCAAAAAACAGAAAACCCTCTAGACTCAATACATATTTTAAAGAGATTCTAGTGATAAAAGACTAATTAACTAACTGAAGGTGTCATTTTCCTCTCTCTTCTGTGACGTAGCTGTGGTAATATCACCAGGTCCATTTCTTCATTCACACAAAGCTAAGTAGTAAGGCTTAATGTGAGATGCTAGTTGTCGTACCTTTATCTCACTGGCAGCATTCCATTCCTAAATAAAGAGGTTCTCCCATCCAGGCAAATGCTATAAAGGTATAAATTATGTTCTGCCCTTTCTGGATTCTCTTAGGTTCTGCACACACTGGCATCACCACTGTGCAGGAAAAAGCAAGATTATCTGAGCACAGGGAGCAAAGCCTTGTTGTCTTCTCACAGTACCTCAATCTGAGTTTCTGCCTCACCATTTTTATCGAGAGCACCTGAGTTGGCTTGTGGCCAAATGGTTGGGACTAATTTTGCAAATAGTACACGTGAAATGCTGATACCTATACCTTTGATGGTGAGGGCTGGTGGAACTGAATTATTATATGTGACTCCTATTCTTTGATAAAGACATTTTTTTAAATAAACTGCATTGTTTGAGAGAAAGTATTCCCCAAAATATAGTTTACTAGAAAATATTCTTTCAGAAACATGTGGCTTGCTGAATTATCTGCCAAATGCTTTGATAAACTTCATCCTCTTCATGAAGCCTGATATGTGTGCTTATCACAATGCCCCAGTATTGCTCCAAACTGCCACTTGTACACAAGATGTCTAAAAGGTCTAGTAGACACCTTCTGTCTAGACTGTAGTGAAAAGACAAATGTCAGGGCTCCTTAAAGGCAGCCTATCTGCTGAATGTCATTTTAAAAAAAAGTAACTGTTAGTCAGGAGAAAGAATTCAATGGTTTTAGCTTTTGATAATAAAACAAGCTTTGGTGTGGGGGGACAATGATCGTTAGAGATTTGGTTGCATCAACCTCTTACTGGACAAACCCCCTTTACCATTTCTGGGCCTTAGCTCATCCAAGGGGATCTCCTAAGGTTTCACTATCCTACTGTACCACAACACACTATTAACTCTGTCATAAAGATACTACTCATACAAGCTAGGATGCAACAGCTAGAGGACTGAGTCATGTAGCAGCCAAAACAGGCTCTACTAGGCACCTGGCTGGCTTATTCAGTAGAGCATACAACTCTTGACCTCAGAGTTGTAATTTCAAGCCCCACGTTAGGTGTAGACATTACTTTAAAGATAAAATCTTTAAAAAAAAAAATCCTCCCCATCCAGGTTCTGTATATCTCTATTGTCTCTATGCAACTAACAACTGAAACTAACAGTGTGAAACTAAAAGAGTTGAATCTGACAGGTTTTTCATGGGATACCTAAAACTACGCCCATATATCATGGATGAAATCCAAAGTGGGGCTGATTTCCATATTTGCTGGCTATTCTGTAGAAGAGCCAATGAAATCACAAAATGGTAGAAGGCAATGTCCATTACAGAAATAACTTTTTGGCAAAAGACACTAGGATAGGAGATGGTTTGTTCAGCTAAACTTTGGTCTTAAAACTATCACCAGCTATCTATGACTTTGTCACTAACCTCTCAGACTGATTCTCAAAATACTAAGATTCCCAACTACTTCAAAAGGCTGATGGGATGATGAGTAAAACAATAGCTGAAAAGTTTTTTATGTTCCTTAAAAGTGTTACATAAGCTCAAAATATCTAACAGTTTCCAAATACATTAATATCAATAGGCATACAAGTTCTCCTTTAGAAAAGGTAATGTTCCTCAAGAAGATTTTAAACTTGAATTTTTATAGAGAGATTTCTGCATATGACAAAAGGATTTACTTCACTGTTTACAAATATATCAACTAATTCTCATCTTCAGAACTGTAGATTTTACTGTATCAATATACTAAAAACACACAACTATTAGGGAAAAAAAACATACCTGCAAAGTCTATCTTGTAGCTGAATTTGGAAGTAGTAAAAGAAATCGAGCCACAAGGGTTTGTTTTGAAGCTTTTTTCGATATCTTCACTGCTAACTGAACACTGAATGTTGGTATCCGGCTTTAAGACAAACCAGAGAGTTTCATTTACCAGCTGTTCACATCAATGGCCTGGCCACAGAGGCAGTTCTGTGGTCACAGATACAGAGCATGGAGCAACAAGGGGAACTGACGGATGGCCTGTTCTAGTTCCCACACACAAGCAGAATCACAGCTAAGCCAGTGTGTGCAGAACGGTGTCAGGATTTCCAGCAGATACTCCAGCAACTGCTTAGAATCCCTCTTTCCAAGTTGTGACAATTTTTACAAATGATTACAATAATTGCTATTTCCTCACTGGCTCAAATTAAATCTTCTGTAAGGAGGCTTGGAAGTAAAAGAAGACCACAGGCTTTTGAGTATGGGTTCAAATTCACACTAGCTGTTAATGTGACTCTGGACGGATCCCAAGAACTTTTCTGCGTTTTAGTCTCTTTGTGAGACAGAGTATTACCATCTGTGTCAGAACTGCTGGAAGGCTAGAGTAGAAAAGGTACCTGCAACATCTAACATAATACCTGGAGGACACAAGGTGCTTAATATGGGCTTGCTCTCTTCCCCTTCTCCTTATCCACCAAACGGAACTTGGAGTTGCTCAGCCGTACTGACACTATGCAACTCAGTCACACTCGCCCTCTGTGTGCGCAGTGAACGTGCACTGCTTCTTCTAAATACATGATTGAGAAAACCTGGGGAAAGGAAAAGGAAAAGGACTAGAAGGATTTCTCATTTTTCTTTTAGTCAAGCTATCTGATGTCCTTCAGGGTCTGCACTGGTATGCTTGTGCGGCAGCAAGGTGGCGCTAAGTGGACCTGAAACCCTTCTGGTACGTTCTGGAGAAGAGATACCTGAAACATGTGCCACTTCCCACACTCGGCCAGATAAAACCAGCCCCACTGTGTGTCCGACGTGTCCATCTCGTCCATCTCTCTATCGGTCCTCTTGGGTAGGAATTCCTCTGCTTTCTGAAATGTCTCCTGAAAAGGCCAGGAAGAGGCAGAGGAAGAAATGCTTTTCTTAATAACTGATGTACTTTCTACACATCATTTTTCTGCCTAGAGCTATATTCCAAGTGTCCTTCCCACAGTGACCCCTTAAAAATACTATCCTCTTTGGCATATTGACTCTGAAGAGAAACATTTACAATGGCTGGATATCACTGCTTAACAAATAAGACAAATAATAATACACTCAGGTAAGATATATCAATGCCCATTCAACCATTTAAATAAGCTCTGTCAATATCTACAAGCACTCAAGATTTTCAATATACTGCCAAGAAATTTGTCTTATCATATGTTCACACATTTGGTCAAAAGAATCCATCCTATCACAACTAGTTATGATCAAATACACCTGAGATTTCTTTTAAACCCTCATTATTTCATTTAATGGCATGGAAAGATGTTTATAATCTACAGTGTTGAGTACAAAAGGTTACAATAAATAGAATTAGTACGATCCAATTCTAATAAAAATTCACTTATTTTTACCCACACAAATGTATGTGTATATACATGTATTATGTGTATATGTACACACACACAGAGATAAAAAGTCTAGATGGATATACAATAATTTATCATAGTTTTCTCTAAGTGTGAGGATAAGAATAGTAATTGTAGTAACTTTTATCCGGCTCTTACAATGTGCCAGATGCTAAGTACTATACAGATAATAACTCATTTAGGATTCACAACAACCCAGTAAGATAGGTATTATTATCCCAAATTTATAAATGAGGAAACTGGAGCACAGAGAGATCATAGAATAGGGAAGCCAGGATTCAAACTCAGGCAGTCTGGATCCAGGATTTATGCACGTAACCACCATACTGCACTGCCTTATACTTCATTGTCAACGATTTTACAATCTTCTCTATTTCAAGGAACTCATGTCCACACTATCTTTGAAAAGTTTTAAACATTCTTGAGTGGAGATTGTGATGAAGAGAGGGTCACCAGAAAAAGGGCAGTGAGGTTAGTCAAAGAAGATTAACTTTATCTCGAATGTGTCCTCATTCCTTGAGGGTTTTTAAATAAATTTGCACAACTGATACATGAAAACAGTCTCTGTGCAAAAAGAACATTCTAGATAAAGCTAGACACGTTTTTTACCAATCCTTCCATTTCTGGTACCTTCTCACCTTCCTTCTCCAGGGTTAACAAATTCTGTCATTTACCCTGTCTTTCTGATGTGTGTGCGTATGTGTGTGTGTGTGTGTGTGTGTGTGTGTGTGTAATCATATACACACATACACACGTATATACTTATTGGTGATATGTTAAAAATTTTAATTCCTACATCTTTGAATTTTTTTACAAAAAATATGGACTACTTGAGTAATTTGGAAAATATTTGTCTTAAATTTCATTTAAAATGGTCCATCATGGATAAAGAAGATGTGGTCTATGTATACAATGGAATATTACTCAGCCATTAGAAACGACAAATACCCACCATTTGCTTCGATTTGGATGGAACTGGAGGGTATTATGTTGAGTGAAATAAGTCAATCAGAGAAGGACAAACATTATATGGTCTCATTCATTTGGGGAATATAAAAAATAGTGAAAGGGAATAAAGGGGAAAGGAGAAAAAATGAGTGGATAATATCAGGGAGGGAGACAGAACATGAGAGACTCCTAACTCTGCGAAACGAACTAGGGGTGGTAGGAGGGGAGGTGGGTGGGGGGGTGGGAGTGACTGGGTGATGGGCACTGAGGAGGGCACTTGATGGGATGAGCATGGGGTGTTATTCTACATGTTGGCAAATTGAACACCAATAAAAAATAAATTTATTAAATAAATAAATAAATAAATAAATAAATAAATAAATAAAATAGTCCACCCTGTTTCCAGAAAGCTGTATAACCTGGAATAAGTTTCTAATTACCTCGTCTAGGCCACAGTTTCCTCTTCATGAAATAGAGAATAAAAGCTCCTTCCTCACTGGACCATCGTTAGAAATGAGTGAGATAATGCAGTAAAGTGCCAAGAACAGTACCTGAGCTCAATGAAGGGGGCTTGTTATTTTTTATTCATGTTTGGAAACTTCTCCAAGGACTGCTTTATGATTATTTTCTGGATTTTTCCTTCATGTTTTAAAGTTGACTGGCTGCTAAGAAATGAAAAATAGAAAACCCTAGTGTCAAGAGCTTCAGGTATAGGACCCACTATTTGCCTTATATCTTTTAATCAGAAAAATAAAGGCAATGATTTAAAATTTAAGATCAGTTGTCCAGGTTAACTATTCAAAACTCCTGCACTTCCTTCAATTATTGTTCACACTGTTTGGCTATTTTACTGTGAGAAAGAAATAAAACAAGAGAGACCTAAATTTATTTTTTCTTTTGAAAATAACTCCCCAAATTTGGAAGGATTAGTTTAATATATGTGCTGCCAAAACGAGCACTGGAAGGATGAGTTTAAAGATAATAGTTAAGATAAACATTTGGCTTATGAGTTCTACCTTTTCTCTACTGGAAAAGGGAAATGAAAACAAGAAAGAGGAAACAGATAATACCCTTTATACAGTATACATGCATCATGCGTGCTTTGCTATGTCACGCTGTCCCTAAGATCCACCTTAAGTCAGGTTACAAGTATAAGTGTTTTAAGTCCTTCCAAAACTGCCTGTCATAAGTAGCTCTGGGTGGGACCTAGGACAGACCCTCATCTTTATTTCTGTTTTGGAGAGGGCAGCACTATAGATAAACGCCATTGTATAGAACATTCCTAAAGCGCTTTACATTTTACAAATTTTTTGTCTTCTATAGCTATTCTAATGCTATTTCATTTAATGGCATGGGAAGATGTTTATAATCTACAGTGTTGAGTACAAAAGGGTATAATAAATAGAAACAGTATGATCCAATTCTAATAAAAATTCACCTATTTTACCCACACAAATGTATGTGCATGTACATGTATTATGTGTATATGTACACACACACAGAGATACAAAGTCTGGATTTTTATCTATAGCCCAATGTGCAGAAGTCACATCTTCCAATTAAAGTTAGGGGAAAAAAGAAGCACAGAAAATGCAATTATTTTGTCTAGAATCATAGAGTTAGCAGAGGAGCTAAGATGGCAGAGTAGTAGTAGGACCCTAGGCTTACCTCCTCCTTTAAACACAGCTAGATAAATTTCAAATCATTCTGAGCACTCAAGAAATCGATCTGATGGCTGAAAGAACAAACTGCACAACTAGGGGGAGAGAAGAGGGCACACTGTAGAGGGTAGGAAGTATGGAGACATTATTTGGAGGAGAAAAGGATCATGGAAGCTGCAGAAAGGAGAGAGCCTTGATCATAGAGAGAGGAGAGAGAGAATGGGAGAAAGTGCACAGGGGATTGCACAAGGAAAACACTTCCCCAAAGCTACTGACTAGGAAAATGAGAGGGACTGATCATATAATTAGTTTTTATAACCAGTGGGGCTCAAAGACTGGAGTTTTAGAAGTCCATATTGTGGCCACTGGGGAGTCCAGCAGGTGCTGCAGTGCTCCTGTGGAGAAGGAGGGCTGAGGCCCAGGAGCAAATGTGATCTGAGGATCCCCTGGGATGCACTGGGAGAGATGGGTCCCCCATTCTTGGAGTGAATCTGGGAGAGGTGGCATGGCCTCTTAGGGGACAAAGGAGCCAGCAAGTGCCATTGCACTGCTCTGTTCGTTAGTATAGGGGCAGAGACACCTGCTGAGAGCAACTAGCCTGGATGCCAGCTTTTTGCTGCACTTTGAACTCCAAGCTCTTGCACATTCATATAACTGCCCTTCTGGGACAAACCAGCAGTAGCCACAGCATAGGGAGACCCACCCCCAGAGGACCAGCCCAGATCTGTGCCACACTGGGTCCCAAAGGTTTGTAGTCTTAAAACTTAGCTGGCCTGTCTGAGATAGAACACAAGTGTACTATACTGCTGGGTGGGCAGACAGACCAGACACAGACAGGGTGAAGGCAGGGATCTGAGAGACACCTGGGACACAGGAAGGGAGATTATAGGCTTTTCTGGAAGGGCTTCCCAGACAGTTGCAGGCACAAATTTCCCTCCCATGGGACAAGGGAGAGGGCTGGCACCATTTCCCTCCCCCACCCCTGAGCATAAACTAACCTTGGTAAGTAGCACAGCACCAACAGTGGTAGCCTAAACTGCTTGCACCAAGCCCCACCCCCCTGCACTCTGTAGGTGCTTCTTTACTAGGGCAAGTGTGCCTGTGGGCCCCTCCCCCAGGAAGACCAGCACAAACACCCACAGCCACCAAGTCTCCTGATAATAGAGGGCTGCAAAGCTCTAGCTCTAGTGGAAATAGGATCTGGCCTCTTTTAACAAGCAGACTAGAGCATATCTAGTTAAAACTTGCCACACTCTGGCCAAGCCCCAAATACTGCTCACTGTAGGCAGAGCCTCTGCAGATGACTGGCCTGAAGGATAGAGCAGCCAAAACACAGTAGCAGAGTGCACATGGCACACACCGGAGACATTGCCTAAAGTGCCAGGCCCTAGACACTATATGACCTCTTCTTCATAAAGCCATTACTCTGAGAACAGGAAACATAGCAGGCTTTCCTAACACATAGAAGACAGAGACCTAGATAAAATGTGAAGACGGAGGAATTCATCCCGAAAGAAAAACAAGAAAAGGTCATGGCCAGGGTGATCTAACTGAAATAAATATAAGTAAATTTAAAACAACAATCATAAGGACACTAACTGGGCTAGAGAAAAGCATAGAAAACACCGGGGAGTCCTGTACTGCAGAGATAAAAGACCTAAAACTAGTCCGGCTGAAATTTTATTTATTTATTTATTTTTAGGCTGAAATTTTAAAATGCTACAACCAAGATGCAAAACTGACTGGGTGTAATGACTGCAAGGATAGAAGAAGCAGAGGAATGAATAAGTGATATAGAAGATAAAATTATGGAAAATAATGAAGCTGAAAAGAAGAGAGAAAGACAAATATTGGATCACATATGTAGACTAAGGGAACTCAGTGACTCCATAAAGCATAGTAACATTTGTATCACATGGGCCCAGAAGAAAAGAGGGAAAAGGGGGCAGAAGCTTTCTTTGAGTAAATTATAGCTAAAAACTTCCCTAATTTGGGGAAGGTAACAGATATCCAAATCCAGAGGCACAGAGAACTCCCATCAAAATCAACAAAAGCAGGCCAACACCAAGACATACTGTAAAACTTGCAAAATATAGAGATAAGGGGAAAAAATCATAAAAGCAGCATGAGAAAAGAAATCCCTAACTTACAAGGGAAGACAAGGTTAGCGGCAGACCTCTCCACAGAAACTTGGCAGGACAGAAAAAAGTGGCATGATATATTCAACGTGCTAAATGGGAAAAATATGCAGCTAAGAATACTCTATGAGGCAAGGCTGTCATTCAGAATAGAAGGAAAGATAAAGAGTTTCTCAGACAAACAAAAACTAAAGGAGTTTGTGACCACCAAACCAGCCCTGCAAGAAACGTTAAGGGAACTCTGAGTAGGGGGAGAAAAAGACCGAAAGCAACAAAGACTAGAAAGGAACAGAGAACATCACCAGAAACAACTTTACAGGTAATACAATGGCACTAAGTTTATATCTTTCAATATTCACTTTGATATAAATGGATTGTTCCAATCAAAAGACATAGGGTGTTAGAATAGATTAAAAAAAATCAAGACCCATCTATATGCTGCCTATAAGAGACTCATTTTAGACCTAAAGACACCTGTAGATTGAAAGTGAGAGGATGGAGAACCATTTATTATGTTAATGGATGTCAAAAGAAAGTCAGAATAGCCATACTTATGTAAGACAAACTAGATTTTAAACCAAAGACTAATAAGAGATGAAGAAGGGCACTATACCATAATAAAGAGGTCTATCCCACAAGAAGATCTAACAATTATAAATATTTATGCTCCCAACTTGGGAGCCCCCCAATACATAAAAAACAATAAAAACATAAAGGAATTTATTTGGTAATAACACAGTAATAATAGGGGACTTTAAGACCCCACTTACAGCAATAGATAGATCATCTAAGCAGAAAATCAACAAGGAAACAATGGCTTCGAATGACACACTGGACCAGATGGACTTGACAGACATATTCAGAACATTTCATCCTAAAGCAGCAGAGTACACATTCTTTTCAAGTGCATTTGAGATATTCTCCAGAATAGATCACATACTGGGTCACAAATCAGGCCTCAACAAGTACAAAAGCACTGAGGTCATACCATGCTTATTTTCTGGCCACAATACTATGAAACTTGAAGTCAACCACAAGAAAAAATTTGGAAAGACCACAAATACAAGGAGGTTTATCAGCATGCTACTAAAGAATGAATTGGTCAACCAGAAATTCAAGAAGAAATAAAGGAAATACATGGCAACAAGTGAAAATGACAATATAGTGGTCCAAAACCTTTGGGATGTGGCAAAAGTGGTCAAAAGAGGAAAGTACAAAGCAATGCAGGCCTATCTCAAGAAGCAAGTAAAGTCTCAAATACACAGCCTTACTTTATACCTAAAAGAGTAGAAAAGGAACAGCAAATACAGCCTAAAGCCAGCAGAAGGGAAATAATAAAATTAGGGCAGAAATAATCAATATAGAAACAGTCAAACAAAAAACCCCCAGTAGAACAGATCAATGAAACCAGGAAATTTTCTTTGAATTAATAAAATTGTTAAACCCCTAGCCCAACTTTCAAAAAGAAAAGAGAAAGGACTAAATAAATAAAATCATGAATGAGATATCATAACCAACACCAGAGAAATACAATTATTAGAGAATATTATGAAAAATTATATGCCAACAAACTGGGCAATCTGGAAGAAATTATTTTCCTCTCCAATGGAAGGGTTATTCTGTATAATTAGGTTCAAATAGTAAGTCAAGTTTAAATTAATAACTTCAAAATACAATGGATCTAGATCAGAACACATTTATAGGCAATAAAAGGAATGTGTGCAAGTCATCTGTCTTGGAGTAGACAATTAGTAAATGCTAGCTGAATGAATTAGTTTAGCCACCATGCCAATTTTCACAGTTTTTAATTGGCAGGATTGATAACTGCACAGCACGCTATGAAGAAAAAAAGGTAGTATAAAGTGAAAAAGCATTTTGTAAATCTTCAAGTGCAGTGGGTATGCTGGTGGAATCTGTCTATATGCTATCTGTTCCAAAGACAATATTTATGGAGCCTGGGAACAATCTGGATCATCAAATAGAAAGGCCATGTGGAAAATGAGTTTAAAGTCAAAATCCCAGTCTACAGGAGAAAAATGATGTCACCTTCCAGATCAGTTAAAAGCTTTCCTTTTTTGTAAGGTTTTATTTATTTATTCATGAGAGACGGAGAGAACAGAGACACAGGCAGAGGGAGAAGCAGGCTCCCTGCAGGAATCCTGATGTGGATTGATGACTCAATCCCAGGATCCTGGGATCACAACCTGAGCCAAAGGCAGACACTCAACCACTCAGCCATCCAGGTGCCCCAGTTAAAAGCTTTCTGATAATTTTCTTATAGTTAACAAAATATATTCTGTTGTATAAATATAGTATCTTGAGAAAATCGTATTTGCTAATAAAAACTTCCTTGTCTCTATAGCAAGCATATCCAAAGCCTGCTGTTAAAAGCTTAAAAATGGTGGAATTTTTGGGATGACAGAGTAAGGAGCTCAGTGGATGTTCTCCCCAGCAAAACTGCATTTTAATTGGTGAACATTACTTTTAAAAACAAAAACAAAGAAAAAACATGTAAAGTCTCTAGAAATTGTCCTAAGGGCATATAGCAAACGGAGAAACATTTATTCAAGAAAATCTACTAAATCTCAGAACAGGCAAGAGTCTGAGGCATTTGAGCTAAGATGTATTCCATTACCTCCTTCCACCAGTACTTTGTTATAGAAGCTCTACCTCAGGAATGTGCTGAGAAGACAGGGGCTCCCTTTCCCTCCACCTCCTAGCCCTGGGCTAGTTTCATCCTGGAAGAGGGTAGGTAGGCTGCTGATGTTTCTCATCTTCAGCCTAGGAGTATAGGTGTATTCTGAGCAGGCAACAGAGGGGATTGACATCTTGGTTCTTCCACTCAGTCCCAGTTCATGTGGTGAAAACTCTACTCCAGGCCCAGTAGGTTAAGAATACTGAGTCCCGATTGCTACCATCCTAGTTTGCTCATAAGGTAGAAGTTCCATGCCAGGAGGAGTAAATCAAGAAGATCAGAGGCTACCAACACCCCTTCCACCCAAAGTGCAGGTATCACTGTGGGAAAAGTCAGCTCCCACCCCCAGCCCCAAGTGTAGTAGTACAGAGGTTCTACTGAGGGGAAAAGACATGCCATAAGGACAAAGAGCTCCACATGTCTGTCCGAAGGGACTGACTTTATTTGGAATAGAAAATAGAGAACCTCATGCCTAAAAGCATTATTGAAAAAACTGGAAATCTTGAGGAAAAACAACTAAAAGGCCCAAAGCTCTGATACAAGCAGAATAGTAGAGCATACAGAAATTTAATACAGAGAATCAGGGATAACCAAGAAAAGCCCTCCTGAGACTAAAGTTAACCATGAGTCAGGAAGGCTGTGTATAAGCACTAGGCTGTATCCACCCAGGAATGATCAGAGCAAGTCATGAGACAGACTTGAAAATACTTCCTAAGCTGTACATGGATGGATCAACACAGGGTGGAAGCCTCACCAGCACAAGGGGCTTAAACACAACCTCTGATCAAACTCTGAACAACTGTCCTTTCTCCACTTAACTTTACTTTTGTTTTTAAAATAAATAAATAAATCAGTTATTTATATGTTTGCGGGTCTACTTCTGGACTCTGTTCTGTTCTGTAATCATTTTCTCTATCTTGTTGCCAATACTACACTGTTTTGATGATTGTAGTTTCAAACTGAATCTTTAAATCAGGTAGTGTTAGCACTCCAAATTTGTTCTTCCTTATCAGAATTGCTTAGCTATACTAGGTCCTTTCAATTTTGATTGGGATGGCATAGTGATCAATTTGGAGATTATTGCCATTTCAACAATATTGAGTATTCCAGCTCATGAATGAGGCGTATATCTTGACTTATTTAGGTCTTTCTCAACTTTTTTAAGTAATGTTTTATAGTTTTCAGTGTATAGGTCTTCCACATCATTAATTCAAAATTCGTGCCTAAGTATTCCATATTTCTGATATTATTATAAATGGAATTTCATTTAAAATTTCAATTTCTGATTGTTACTTGTATTTAGAAATACATTATTTTTTGTACATGGGTCCTGTATTCGGCAACCTTATTAAGCCCTCTTATTAGTTCTAGATTTTTGGACATTCCATCAGATTTTCTATATAGGCGTTTTATAGTCTTTCTTCTAGCATATAGATGCCTGCCATTTCTTTTTTAGGCCTTATTTTTCTTGTCTTATTACACTGATTATAATCTCAAGTACAATGTCAAATAAAGAATGGGCATCATTTGTTTGTTCCTGATCTTAGTGAAAAAATATTCAATCTTTCACTCTTGTTTGATATTAAATATAGGTATTTAGTAGATGCCCCTTATGTCAGAGGTCCCCACAATCATCCTCAGGCTCACAGAAGGATTCACAGGACTCAGAAGTTGTTCTACCCATGGTTACAGTTTATTACAGTAAAGTATATACAGTGAAATAAACAAAGAGGGAAAAGCTCATGGAGTGGTCTAGAGGAAACCATGTATAAGCTTCCAAGTGTCCCCTCCCAGTGGAGTCACATAGGACACACTTAATTCATATGTGTGTGGCAAGTGCAAAGGACTGCCAACCAAGGATACTCACATGAGTCTAAGTGCTCAGGGTTTATGCTAGGAGTTACTCACTTAAGCATATAGCACCCTATGTGACTGACCTTAGCTGCCTACATTCCAGACTTCCAGAGAGAAAGCAGGTGTTCACCATAAATCTCACTGCCAGTGTAAACTATCTGGATAAACTGGTAGAGCATAGCTCAAGATGTCAGGCATGCAAATATACTCATTAGACAAACTAAGAGCTCAGTTCTCTGGGGCTAGGCAAAGGACAGTCAACGGACACAGGTCTTTCTTGAGAACATACATAGTTTGAGCACCCTAGGCCTGCTGAGTTAGTCCTTTTCTGCATATCGTTTATCAGGCTGAACAAGTTCCTTTCTACTCCTAGGCTGCTGAGAGTTTTTATCAGGGATACTGTATTTTGTCAAATGCTTTCCTGCATACATTGAAATGACCATACAGTTTTTCATTTTAGTTTGTATTTATGGTGAATTACATTGATTGATTGCTGTTCAAATATTAAACCAACCTTGCATTTTTAGGATAAATACCATTTGGCAATTATGTAATCTTCTTATAAGTTAGACTCAATTTGCTAAAATTTTGCTTAAAATTTTTGTATCTATGTTCATTAGAGATATTGGTCTATAGTTTCTTGTTACATCTTTGATTGGTTTTGGTATCAGGATGTCGGCTTCATAGAATGAGTTGTTAAGTATAACTTTCTCTTCAACTTTCTGAAAGCTTATGCAGAATTAGTATTGTTTCTTCCTTCAGTGTTAGAATTTACCAGGGAAACCATCTGCACCTGGAGTTTTCTTTGTGAGTAGGTCTTTTCTATAAATGTAAACTCTTTAACAGATTTGGGGTTATTCATTTATCTCCTCTTGAGGGAACTCTGGTAGTCTGCATCTTAGAATATGCCCATTTTGTCTAAGTTTCCATACTGATTGACACTGAATTGTCCATAAAGTTCCCTTATTACCTTTTAATGTCTGTAGTGATGATATGTCTTTTCTTGTCAATATTGATAATTTGACTTCTTTTCCCCCCCGATCTCTTTGACTAGAGGTTTATCAATTCTACTGATATTTCTCAAAAAAAATCTCTGCTTTCATTGATTTTTCACACACAAAACACTGTTTTCACACACAAAAAAATCTCTGCTTTCATTGATTTTTCTATTTTAATTTCAATGATTTCCACTCTAAATTTTATTTCCTTGCTCCTGCTTGAGTTTAATTTGCTCTTCTTTTTCTAGTTTCTTAAGAAGGAAGCTGTAGTTCACTGATATGTGACATTTCATTTCCAAAATAGGCATTAAAGTAGCTATAAAGTTCCCTTTAAGTACTGTTGTAGCAGCATACCACAAATTTGATATGTTGTCTTCACACTTTCTCTTTGAATAATGGGTTAAAGTGTTTTTTACTTACCAAATGCTTGCAGGTTTTACAGATCTTTTACTGAATTCAAATTAAATTCCATTTTGATCAGATAGTATGCTGTACATGAACTAAATTCTTTTAAATGTCCTGAGATTTATTTTATGACCTAGAAGATGGTCTTATGAAAGGTTCCCTGTGTAGTTGGAAAAAAAAAAAAAGTGTATTCAGCTGTTGTTGAGTATAATAGTCTACAAATGTGAATTAGATCAAGTTAGCTGGTAGTGTTGTTCAAGTTTTCTATATCCTTGCTTATGTATACCTACTTATTCTAGAAATTGAGAGAGGAGTATTAAAATCTCCAACTATAACGGGATTCGTCTATTTCCCCTTACAGTTCTATTAGTTTTGCTTCATGTATTTTGAAGCTCTTATTATCAGATATATAAATGTTTAGGATTGTTACTGATTAACTAAACTCTTTATCATAGGAAATGACATTCTTCATCCCTGATAATATAATTATCTCTGAAATCTTTAATATACCACTTAAGCTTTCTCTTGACTGGTGTACCAATCTTAGCTCTCTTTCCATTTAGCATTATACTATTTGTATCTTATTTTCAAAGTGTGTTTCTTGTAGACAACTTATAATCAGGTCTTTCTTTTTACTCATCTGACAATCTGTGTTAAAGTGGAAATGTCTGCAGCATTTACTTTGGTATGATTATTGATATGGTTAGGTTCAAGTTTATCATCTTGCTATTTGCTTTTGTTCCATGTGTCCTTTGTTCTCCTTTTCATCTTTTTCTAGCCTCCTTGGATTGAGTACTTTTAGGATTCCATTTTATCTACATTGGTGGATTAACTATAACTCTTCGTCTACACACACCATTTTCATTTCAATTTAATCACTTCCCATTCACTCCAAAACCCATTCTAATTCAGTTTTTCTAGCTTCTGGCTCAATATCTCCCATCACCATCACAAACAAGCAAACAAACAAACAACACTTACTAGGACTTCCAAGGAGCTTCATGTTGCTAAGAGCATGTATGCTCTTTTATCAGTCCTCATCTTCTTTGACCACTCAGTAACATTCCACAGTTTATCCTGTCCTGAGTTACTCTTTTCTTGATTTCCATGAAATCATACTCTCTAGATTGTCTTGGATTTTTGGCCACAAGTTCTTGATCTCTTTTGCACCTTGATTTCTATGCAGCCTGTAACTTTTGGGCTCTGTGGGCTCAGTCCTAGCCCCTTTTCTTGTCTTTCTCAGCATCTTTGAAACATGGTCCTCAAGAATTATGAAGTAGTTCATGGGCATTTTCAGAGGAAAAATTAAAGGAATTTGTTCATATGCATTTTGCAAAGTTGAAATATAAGAGTAATAATGATTTTCATGAAAACTTTAATTTCTTTAAAGTTACCAACTCACTATGTCATTATAATCAGTCTGTGTTGATCATTTCATATCAGCTAGTGCTCAGCAAATATAGTGGTGTACAACAAAGTAAATTTTCACATCATTTTCAAACAAAGCCTCAATTTACTTTGGTACAGAAGAGACCAAGACTAAAGAGGCATTCCTCAGTTAAAACAGGTAAAGGTCCTGATATCACTGAGAATTTGTCAGTCCAAATTTAATGCCCAATTTAATTGTGAAACAAAACAAGCTATTGACAAAACTTCTTTATTAAATGACCCTGTTGGAAGTCACATAGTATCAATGGCACATGTTATGAGAGAGCTGTTATTGTCACGTGAGTGTTTCAGCATATGTTTTGTCTTAAAATTGAACAAAGCTCTTTGTGGAGGAAACACAAATCAGTTCTTATATATACTCTGTAATGAGATAAAAGTACACAACTTTTTGTTTTTCTTATCAGTGAAAACTCACAGCACAAGGGAAGACAGTTTTCACTTAGATGGTGATACTTTCCTGAGCTGTGACATGGATTGGAAAAGGTGCGACCTACTCAGAATTGACAGACCATGAGCTATACAAACAGCAAGAAAAGGTTTGCTCCAACACTAAAAGGTGTTTTAAACACATGGAACAGTTAGAAGTCAACAATATGCCTCCTAATTGTAATTGAATGTTGAAGGAAATAATGAAAATTAAGTATCAGCAAATCTTGACAACTCAATATGTGCTCTTGAATGTGTGGAAAGAAATGGCAGTGTTTGCAAAATTACCCTTCCTACTCGAGTTTAAAGCATGTCAAGGAAAAAAAACGTGCTGACAAGAGTTTCCAAAAGGACAGATCAGATAAAAATATTTCTTTATGATGCTGATAATACTAAGAGCCATTCTTGATTTTCAGAGGCCTACTTAAATATATAGCTAAAATACACTCAGCATCTGAAATAACCTGAATCTATTATTTCAAAGCCAAAGTATCCCAATTTTTAATGAGGAGAATAAGATGTCAGATTTTTCAGTCACAAAACCATGCAACAAATGGTTCGATTGCTAGGGTATGATTCCTTCCCAGAACCTGATGGCTTTCTTCACTCATCAGAGAGTGAGATTGATTTTATTATTGTGGATATATAAAGAACACATCCAAATATTACAACAAAACATGAACAGATACTTTCCAGAGACTGAAGTAATCAAAGAAGGACTAAGAATACATTTGCTGCTGTCTTCCAAACGTTCAGGCTGGTTGAAACATTCATCCCTACAGTGACTTAATCTTTTAAGTGTGTCAGTTTGGCAATTGATCGAACACTAGGAACAGTCTTCAGGGAGAAATTTTCTCATACTCTCTCAATATGTATTTGATCTTGGCATTCCAAAAAAATCTGAAAGAACCAGCAAACACCAGTTGCAAATCTTGACAATCTATGATTATAGCATGGAATTTCCTAATTTAGTAGAAATACAAGGTAAATAAAAAAATCAGTGTATCTGGATCTAATCTATAGCTCTACCTATCTGTCAACATGTTAGATACATACTTTGTAAGAAGCTACAAAAATATATTTTTCAATAATAAAAACATTAATTTTTCAAATACTACTTTCTTGTTTAAAATTGGTGATCATTGGGATGCCTGGGTGACTCAGCGGTTGGCATCTGCCTTTGGCCCAGGGCATAATCCTGGAGACTCAGGATTGAGTCCCACATGGGGCTCCCTGTGTGGAGCCTTCTTCTCCCTCTGCCTATGTCTCTGCCTCTTTCTCTCTGTGTCTCCCATGAATCAATAAATAAAAATCTTTTAAAAAAATAAAATAAAATTGGTGATCATGGAGCATGGGTACTGAAAGTTTAGGAAATATTGTCCCAGGGGAGCTCACTTCATGCCATGATTTAAAAAGCCATCCAGACAGACTAAGGGCAAAATTGCCACTTCTAGCCCAGTCTTCCCCTCTGAGCTCCAGACTCACCTACCCAATTGCTTCTTTGACTTTATTGCTTGAATGCCTCACCGGTGCACTAAACCCCAAACCAAACTCTTGATCTCTGCTATATCTTCCCCTTTCCAAGGCTCTCCATCTCCACGAAAAAATTTCATTCCTCCCAACTGCCTGTGCCAGAAACCTAGCACTCTATCCAAAGTACAGCCTGAAGTGATCCACTTCTATGTCTCTCTCCCTCCTATCATTGATTTAGTCCAGATCACCTTCATCTTCACCCTGGACTACACTATAGCTCCCTAAGTGGTCTTACAGCCTTTCTGATGGCCCTCTGTATTAGTTTTCAATTGCTGCTGAAACAAATAACCACATACTTCATGGCTTTGAGCAACACAAATTAATTATCTTACACTTATGCTGAAGTCTGACATGGAACTCACTAGGCTAAAATTGCCATGAGCTTGATTCTCTTCTGAAGGCTATAGGGGTGAATCTGTTTTGTTGGCCTTTCCAACTTTTAAAAGCTACCCACACAGGGCATGGGGGTGGCTCAGTGGCTGAGTGTTTGCCTTTGGCTCAGGTCATGATCCTGGGGTCCCACACTGGGCTCCCCAGAGGGAGTCTGTTTCTCCCTCTACCTGTGTCTCTGTGTCTCTCATGAATGGATAAATAAAATATTTAAAAAGTAAAAGCTACCCACATTCCTTGCCTTGTAGCCACCTTAGTCTCCAAAGCCAGCAAAGTTGCCTATTCTTCCATAGTAACATCTTTCTCAGACTCACTTCTTTTGTCTCCTTCTGCTTTTTAAGGATGTTTGTGATTACACTGGGCCCACCTAGATAATCCAAAACAATCAATCTCCCAATCAAAAGGTCAGTCTTAATTTCCCTTTGCTATGTAATTTAAGATATTCACAGTTTCTGGGGATTAGGATGTGGGTATCTTTGGGAGGCCATTATTCTGCATATCATACTCCTTAGTAAGTAACTCATTTTCCACACAACAGCCAGAATGATCTTTTTAAAAACATAGATCTGTTCCTTCCCCTTCCTATATAAAATCCTCCAATGGCTTCCCCCTCTTCTAAGAATGAAGTTCAAAATCCTAAACATGTGCCACAGAGTCACGCTTGGCTAGTTCCTGCCTACCTCCTGGCCTCATCTCTTGGTTCACTGGGTTTCAGCCACACACAGCTTCTCTCTGTCTCAAACACAAAGCTCCTTTCTGCCTCGGGGTCTCTGCTCACTATTTCTGTGTCTGAATAGCCCTACTCACCTCCCATCCAACCTTTACTGGATCAATCGATGGAAAAGTGGCTTTCACAGTATGGACTTACCTGATCTCCCAGCCTAATATTAGCTCCCCCTATCATACAGTGCCATTGTTCTCTCTCTCTCTCTCTCCCCCCTCTTTTTTAGAGCTTTTACTGCAATTGCATTTAAATGTTATTTGTGTAATTACTGGCTTACTCTCTGCCTCCCTGCACTAGGCTGCAAGCTGGTAAGGGCTGGGACCTGGTCTGTTTCGTTCACCACTGTAAATGCTGAGGCTTGGAACTGACTGGCTTATGGTTGGTGCTCAATAAATAGATGGGTGCTATCAGATATTATTTCAAAAGCAAATCCAACTCCTCGAGGGCGAGCTGCATAAGTAACAAACCTCAACATTCTGTTTGAGGATTTTGGACCAGGTGCGTCATACTCAGCACTTCACCTCACCCCAAATTTCAAACCTGTTACAAAAGTCTGCTTCCAGCCTGTATCACAATTCTGATACTCCAAAAACCATTAGACTCAAGACCTTGGCCTTGTGCTGTATCTGCTATGCCAACCCTGGGGAGGCCAGGTCATTTCCCTATTGCTGCTCATGCGCTGCACCACTAGAAAAAAAGTTCTCAAAATATGGAAGTTGGTGTTACAAAAAGGTCATGATTTTCTGCAGCTCAGTAATCTTTCTGTCCCTGTGACTTTCCTCATAGGCCCTTCTCTACCTACTTTAAGTCTTATATCATAAGTCAGACTGGAAAAAGTACGTGTTCTAGAGCTAGAAAGTCCTAGATTTAAAACTTGGTTCTGTTCTCATTCAGAAAGGTCACCAAACTTTAAAACTTAGTTAGTACCATCCCTAAAAAAGGGAGGATAATAATTTATTAATTCCTTCTTCATGCAGGCATCAGATAACCTCAGTGTGGGCACGTTTGCTTAGCATCGTCTCAGCCACCAAACACTGGCACATCACACTATTCACTCAGCTTAACTCAATCCACTACTAGAACAATTAGAAAGAATGCCAAGATACAGGTCTCCGTATATGAACCCATGATGAAATGTTGATCTATGAAGACAGCTTCATAGACACTGTGTTCACTACAGAACTTTCGTTTCCAGGAACAAATCCTACCTCCATCCTCCCCCATGCCCAAGACACACTGCCTGACTCAGAAGAGATATTACACAGATATTAGTTACCACCACCCATAATTCCTCCATCCCTGCTCTCTGAAAATGCCCATACTAAGACTTTACTCATCAGATATGCACTTTTTCCATTTCACTCCTTTATCCAAACTGTACCTGCCATTCTCTTTCACCTTTGTGGTCTGTGGTCATTTTGCTTATTTGCCCTTCCCAAAGGACCACTTCTATAAGTTCAACACCTAGCTCAGATCTAACTTATGTTAGTAAACCTTCCCAGTCCTCCAATATCCTCTGGTATCACTTCTGCTCCCCAAACTATATTGCAAGACCCCTAAGGAGCAGACTCGGACTTGATCCATGTTTGTAATGCCCCTCCCCAGTGTCTAGAATGTTTTATATGTGGTAGGTACTTAGTAAATAGTTGTTGAGAGGGTGAAGTAATGAGTCAATGATTGGTTTCTCTGGTAATCCAATTTTGGACTAGCAGAGAGACAATCAGTAGAGGTGTCTGTCACCTGGCTCAGGAATAGGGTTAAGACTGAAAAGGTACGTTTGACAGGCATATTCACTACAGTAGTATTTGAAGCCTTGGAGTTCACCAAAAAAAAAAAAGGATGTGCTAAGAAAAAACAAAGGTTAACACTAGAACATTTCAAGGGTAAAAGAAGGCAGTGTAGTTAAGATGATGATTCAAAGATAAATCATAGGGCAGCTCAGGTGGCTCAGTGGTTTAGCGCCGCCTTCAGCCTAGGGCCTGATCCTGGAGACCCGGGATCGAGTCCCATGTCAGGCTCCTGCATGGAGCCTACTTCTCCCTCTGTCTGTGTCTCTGCCTCTGTGTGTATGTGTGTGGTGTGTGTCTCTCATTAATAAATAAATAAAATCTTAAAAAAAAAAAAAAAAAACAAAGATAAATCATAGAAAGGAGAAAAAATCCAAAGTAATACAGTCCCAGGGGAGAAAAAGAAGAGAGTCCTGAAAAACACCTCTCGTGCATTAATGTTGCAGAAAGACAAGAGATTGGAAGTATAAAGTTCGCTACTATACGTGTTGATTCAAAAGTTCTTGATGAGCTCCTGGCAAGTAAAGTGTTAGGGGCAGAGTTGGGGCTGGAGGGGCACAGGTATGAAAAAGAATGAAAAAAAGTCTAAGGCTGTTCTTTCAAGAAGCTTGACAGAAAAAGGAGAGATAAGAATCATAGTGCCTACTGAGTCTGGAAGCAACTGTGAATATAAAATAACAGAAAAAGATGGCTCAGCAGGTAAAGCACTGCACTAATACACAAATGTTACCACTGCTGTCACCCAGCAACAGAATACAGTAAAATAGGACACAGATAATCATATATTCCTGTTGTCTACTCACCTGTGTGATCCTGAGAAAATAATTTTCCCCTCCCTTAGCTAACTCATCAGATTCTTTTAATAGAATGAGTTCATATGTGGGAAGGAATTAGGGAAGAGTTTATCATTGAAAGTAAGGTTGTAATACTGTGACACATCGGTCTGTAATCTTACAGATGTTTGTCATTTTCGATTTCCTTCATCAGTGAGACAAAGAGAAACTGAAACTCCCTGATATTTAATAGTGACTACTTACTCCAATCCCAGCAAAGAGGAATAAGACAAGTGACACAAGAGGGCAGAAAAAGGCAGGATAAAGTCACAGTATACACAGTTAAGGCAGTGTTAGCAATTCCTTTCTACAGATTTTTGCACCTTTTTTAATGGGGGTACATAAGTCAGGGCTCCCTCCCTCAGATGGATGGAGAACTGCTGAGAGCTCTTATCAGAACTGAGTGTGCCTGCCGCTTCTGCCAATCAGATCTGCCTTGGCACGGACATTATGCTTGCCTCACGGTGCCTGGTCAGTGAAAAGCTTGACTAGATATCACTGACCACATGACTGTCTTGAAAGATAAAATTTTGTACTGAGACAAAGTTTATAACTCCTTGGTTATCCTGTTTTAGGTTTCTCCCCCAAGGAAATGTTGCAAGCTCAGTGGTGGTTTTCCAAACTCAAACCATGCAATACAGACTTTTCCTTTTCTGTTTCACTTGGAAGGGGCAGCTGCGTCTGAGTATTACAATGGCCCGTATCAGCATAACATTTTCCTAAAACCACTTGTGAGTAGAATACAGTATCATACAGAAGGTATATTTGCAATAAGAGATATATCTGCAGCTCATAGGTGGTATATTAAGGCCATAGATGCTACCAAAAATACACAGGGAAAAACCAGGCAGAAGTCTTCAATTCAAGCAGCTCACAGTGGCCTTCCTTCACAAAGTAGAATTTATTATCTCACTCAATGGTAAGAAATGGCAAACAATTTCAGTTGATGGGTAATGCAAATGTTATCTGCATTTATCTTCAGGATACATTGTGGTTTGTTTGTTTGTTTTAAATTCCTAAGTGTTTGGCTTAGGGTAACATTAAAACTAATTTTCATTCCATGAACACAGCTGGACAAACTGTCCAGATGCCCATCCATCACTATAAACTAACAAATTACCAGAGAAACACAAAGAGAGAATGCTGACTATATTTTTAAAAACTGAACTGTCCTTATTGGTAGGATTGATATGTTCATAGGAAGGAAACCAGTGTCAGTAAGGAAAGCCCGTAGCGTTAAGACATATTAGGGTAGCACGGTAAGGGTAAGGGTCGAAAGAACAATGTGGGATTACATGTGGAAGGTTCACCACTATTAACAAGAGTCTGTTTGCTCTAGTGAAATCAAGCAAAATTGTTAGGGTGCTGATAGAAGCAGCAGCAGCATTCCTTACAAAGAAATGAGATGATGCTATAATAAACCAAATGCATGAGATACTCACTAACATCTTCATAATCCTCACAAACATACAAATGACCCCACAGTGAATGCTAATGTATAAGTGATGGAGGAGGGAGAATGAACAGTAGGAGCAAAGGACTGTCTCTAGTACTAATCCAGTCCCCTTTGCTAACTCAACAACAAATATTTACTGAGAGCCTCCTAAGTGCCAGGCTCTCTACTCTAGCCTGAAGATACCAAGTAAACAAAACAGGCGACAAAGGCCCTGCCCACGGGGAGCTTACAATATAGTGAAGGATTTTTTTGAAATATGTGCCTTTGAGCAAGACATCACCTAGGTGACTAAAAAATTTGTTATGGAGAAACCAAGACAAAAGGGACTGCTGATAAAAACTGAAAACACACACAGCAGATGCACATATGTACATACACACATACACATACGATGCTACAAAACCAAGATTGCTGATGACAGTGGAACAATCTAAAAAAGCAGAAAGCACATCCTCATGATTCTAAGTTACTTCTGCTAACATCAAATACCAGCAGTCACTTTCCTCTGATAGTGCGGGATTATAGGTAGGAACAAAAAAAAAAAAAAAAAAACAACACTTCGATGATGAGCAGTTACACAAAGACTGGGATGCCACCACCCTGTGTAACCAACAAAGGCAAACCAACAGACTAGTTTCTGCTGGACAAAAACCTAAAACGTAACAGAATTCACTGATAGACTCTCCCAGTCTTCTGGAACTATATTCCAGAAGTGGGGGGGGGGGGGGGGGGGCGGGGGGAGTCAGTGCTGACCGCAGCGAGTGTCTCAAGTATGAACACGAATCGGGGCAGTTATCTCGGCCTGCGGGACAGCTCACACACTCGGCCCACCATTCGCAGGGAGGGGCTCTGCCATCACCCCAGTCAAGGCCTGAGGTGGCATCTGCCCTGGCTCTGGCACTTCCCCCTAGCGAGAGCCATGGCACAGCTTCCACTCCTGGAGAGCTTCACATTCAGTGGATGCATAAAAGCAAAGCCGACCGCGACCCAGGCAGGCTCAATGCAAACAGCGGAGTCAAACAAGAGGGGAAGAGACGGGGTGTGCAGCTGAAAAGTCCAGGTCATCAGTTCTGTCCGCTGGAAGAAAAGAACATCTAAGAAGCCCACCATCGAGAGGTCGGGGCACACCTCCGGCCCCCGCGTTTGGAAGGATGTGGTCCTTCCGCAGAAGGGCTGTGAGAAGGGAAAAGGACGGCTCCTCCGAGGCCCCAGCCGGACACCGGGCTTCAGATGGACGAGGCGCCGGCAGGTGCACCTGAGGCCGGGAGACGAGCGATCGCCAAGCCCCGCAACTCCGACGAGGAAGCAAAACACAAAGGCGGAGAAAGCACAGCGAGTCAAATAAATAACAGAGCGCTCTAAGCGCCGGAGAGCCCGCGGGGCCATGTGCGCCGCTCAAAGAGCCAGGGGCTGTCGGAGACGCGAGGGCCAGGACCTTCGGGGCCCCGGAACTCAACGCCCGGCCTGAAGCGGGTGAGGGGGAGCGGTTCCCGGGAACCCCCTCCCGCCCCTCTCCCCTATACCCCGCCCATTGGGTCCGCCCCGTCCCGCCCGGCTACTCACCGGATTCGCTTCCCACATAACGGTGGCGAAATCGAGCGGAGAGAGCCTGGGGGAAGGGGCTGGCCGCGGGGTCGGGGTGCTGGGTCTTTTCCGAGGGCCCCCGGGCGCGGAGGGATGGAGAGGCAACCTTTACGCAGGCCTTCCTCCTACCCCGCCCTGTGACAAGCCAGCGTCTGCGGACCACCGACCCTCCCGACTTCCGCCCGAAGCCGGCCAACCAGCGCTGGCCCCGCCCCGCCCCGGAAGCTCGTCCTGCCCCAGCCGCTCCCTTCCGGGCCAGTGGGCGGGGCGCGGGGGCGGGGCTTGTGCGGCAGGGGTCGTCGGGGGCTTTAAAGGGCTTCTCCTCCCGCCGCCCTCGCGGTGGCCTTTCCCCGCCCAGGGGGCCTCGGGCCCCGCTGCAGTTCCTCCGGCGTTCGCTGGCCTGGGTAGCGGCCAAGAGTCCCACGGGCGCAGGAATTCACGTCCGCGGGGCTTTGGGGACAAACCTCCCAATTCTAAATCTCGTCTCTGCATCTCTGTGTCTCTCATGAATAAATAAGTAAAATCTTTTTTAAAAACATATGGAATACAGGGATGCTTGGGTAGCTCAGTGGGTTAAGCGTCTGCCTTGGGCTGACGTCATCATCCTGAGGTCCTGGTGTCAAATTCTGAGTTAGGCGCCGGGCTCAGCCAGGAGCCTGTTTCTCCCTCTGCCTGTGTCTCTGCCTCTCTCTGTGTCTCTCATGAATAAATAAATAAACTCTTAAAAGAAAAAAAAAAAAAAAAAAAAAAAACCAACCACAGTATCTTGCGTGCAGTAAGACCTCAATAAGCGACAATTATTTCCCAGCCCCCGAGGCAGGCTGTGGAGCACAGGACCGATCCGCAGTCCATGCCCTCATGGAGCTTAGAGTCTAGGGGAGAAAAAACAAAAACAAAACAAAACAAAACAAAACAAAAAAAACAAGTAATATAGATAAACAAAAAGGTGCAGTAGGGTTTGTAGGTAGTATGGCAAGTACAGGGTTTTGTGAGACTGTGTTTATCTAGGACAGGGTGCCTGCTTTCCTGTCGTCCCTCTACAGAGCTTAGGCCAAGACCTCGAGGATGTACTTACCGGAGTGACCTGGGTAAAGAGCTCTTTATCTTGATCCAAGTGACTCCCAAGAAATGGGGAGAATCTTCTAGGCAAAGGAATAGAATCTACTCAGGGGAAAGGAAAAGGAAACTGTCATATATCTTTCTGAGCTTTTCTATAGCTACACACATTTTTAAAAATGATCAAGGAATTCCTGCAGATTTAGAACCTGATTCTTTCACTTAATATCATAGGGACAGGGACGCCTGGGTACCTCAGTGGTTGAGCGTCTGCCTCTGGCTCAGGTCGTGATCCTGGGGTCCAGGGATCGAGTCCTGCATCAAGCTCCTTGCAGGGAGTCTGCTTCTCCCTCTGCCTGTGTCTCTGCCTCTATCTCTCTCTCTGTGTCTCTCATGAATAAATAAATAAAATCTTAAAGAATATATATCATACGGATAGCCTTCACTCCGATACATAAAAAGTAGACTCAGGGCATCCCATGATTTGTATGTGAATCACACACACATTTGAAATAATCCGTTGTGATACATATCTAGGTGGTTTTCAATTTTTTATTATTCTATAAACATTCTTGTACAGACATTTCTGTACATTTACCTCCTTGGAATTAATTATTATAAATGGAATTGTTCGGAGGCACTTGGGGTGGCTCAGTTGGTGAAGCGTCTGATGGTTTCACCTCAGGTCATGGTGTCAGGGTCCTGAGATAGAGCCCTGCTTGGGGCTCTGCGCTCAGTGGGGAGTCTGCTTGTCCCTCTCCCTGCCCTTCAGCTTCTATCCCTCCCACCTCCACTCATGAACGTACATGCTGTCTCTCTCTCTCTCTAAAATAAATACATAAAATCTTTAAAACAAATAAGTGG
Source organism: Vulpes vulpes (assembly GCF_048418805.1). Classification (NCBI taxonomy): domain Eukaryota; kingdom Metazoa; phylum Chordata; class Mammalia; order Carnivora; family Canidae; genus Vulpes; species Vulpes vulpes. The sequence goes on along the minus strand of NC_132787.1, from coordinate 40,415,517 downwards.
AATTTCAAATTTTGATGCGTATTGCCAAAGTACTGTTAAGAAGAGTACTTTGGCAATACGCATCAAAATTTGAAATTTCCTTTGTTAAAATTGGAAAATAAGATGAAAAACGTTATCCGGGCAGAAATGTCAAATTGTTTATTTTGTGAACTACAATTGTTCACTTTTTAAAAATACGTTAAGAAGAGTGTGTTAAGAAGAGTGTGTAAATTCGAAATCTCTCATTTCTTCTTGTAAATGGATTGAAATAGATTTTTTCACCTTATTTTTTTTCACTTTGCTTTCTGCAAATAGTCAACCAGTTGTCCCAATATCACCTGTCAAATAATCTGTTCTTTCCCCACTACTTTGAAGTGGCACCATTAATCACGAAGTGTGCCTGTTTCTGAACACTCTTATCTGTTCTATTAGCGATATATCTGTTTATTCCTGTGCTATGTCACAATTATAATAATTTGTAACATATTTGCTGTTTCATAAGGCAATTCCTCTCCTAATTCTTTTCTTTTCCAAATTTTCAAATTCATGAGTCTTTCCATTCAGGAATACATCTCTTCATGTATTTAGGTATTTTATATTTCAAATACATAAAATAATTTTCGCAAAGATTTGCACAATTTTTGTGAAGTTTATTCCTAGATATTTTATGGTTTCTTGGTACTATTGTGAATGAGATATTTTCCATTACTGTAAATTAGGAAAACTATTCACTTTTTGGTTTTTTTTTAATTTATCTTGTATCCTAACATGCTGAAATGTCTTAATTCTAGTAATTTGCCAGCTAATCTCTCTCAATTTTTATGTCAACAATCATATCACCTACAAATAATGCAATTTTCTCTCTTCCTATTGGATCAACCAAAATCTCAGAACACTTGAAGAATACAGGACAAGATAATGGGTTTTCAGTTTATAATGCACTAAGACAAGCATTTGCCTCTAGTTAATTCTTGATATCATTTAAATACGCTTCATCTTGGGGTGCCTGACTGGTGCAGTTAGTAGAGCATGTGACTTTTGATTTTGGGTTTGTGAGTTCAAGCCTTACATTGGGTATGGAGATTACTTAAACATAAAATCTTAAAAAAAAAAAAAAATACACCTCACTGTCACCTGTGAGGTTTAAATTAGGAAAGGAGGTTAAATTTTATTAACTGTCTCAATCTCTATTACCATATTCACTTTTTACTCTCCCCTACTAATATAATGACCTATAATAGATAGCCTAATGTCCAACCCACCATTAAATTCTTGAAATAAAATCTGCTTTGTCCTATATATCTTATTCTTTGAACACACTGTTGGATTCCATTTGTTACTCTTTTATATAGGATTAAAATATATTTATAATTAATGAAACTGGTCCATGGTTATTGGTGTTTTTTGTGTTTGTGTTTAACAAATTTTGTTAAGTTAATAGTAGCAGTTTAAGTTATTTAGCTCTTCTTCAAAGATGGAGATTTTTACAAAGCAAGTTTAACTGGAAAGATTAGGACCGAGTCCTCAACCTTTTGTGGGGTTGGGATTATACTTCATTTTCTTGAAGTCTTGGGGTTGCTTGAGCTAGTGGTTGGAGAATGGAATGGAGAGAATACAACTGGTTTGAATATACATCACCTTTAAAAATATAAACTGCTATATCTCAAACTAATATGAAGGTAACATTTAATAAGCTGAAAACAGCTGTGCAAATTTTAGTATTTTTTTTTTCTTATCACTCTTGATTTATGACCGCTGAGAGAGCAAGAGTGGGAATAGACCTCAGTGATCATTTAGTCCTGGGGTGGCAAACTCATAGCTAATGAGCTTTAGCACACACAGAGTATTTAAATTTTTTTGGAAGTGGCCACCATATTAAAACTGGAAAATTTTACATTAAATACTGTCACTTCCCCCTCTCCAACTTCTGTTAGTCACGATATTCTCACATATGTCAACAACTGGCCAAAGTCTTGCTGATCCCTTCCCACTAGAAATGGCCTCTCAGGTTTACCTGAGTTACCAGGCCAATATCTCTCATCCTTAAATTACCTACCTGGACCCTCTGGGTATTTGAAATCATACTAATAATCCACCTCTTATTTTTCTGAGGAAACGCAATGCATCTGGGACTTTCTAAAATATCCTCATAGAAAACAACTTCACTGTATCTTCTCATACCTCTCTCAAGGGTGGGCTTAATCGCTGGAGCTCAACCTCTTATAGTCTTTTGATAGATTACACTCTGCCTGTAATGCCTGACATTTTTCGGGCACAAAGTCCGGCACTGGGAATGCTTCCCTCTGTATCACATCTCTGGGCAAAGTGCCATGGCAGTAGAAACTATGCATAGTGACTGACCACAGTCACTGGCTTTCTCAGGAACACCAAACAAATGGAAGATAATTTAGTTTATCTTTCGTGTTTTCTATGTGTATTCTGGGTGGAGGCATCTAGAGCCAGGCTAACCCCAGGCCCAGGATCCTGAGTGATTGCAGTCCCCCTTCCACCTGGTTGAGTTTATGAGCTCTTTGAATGCCAGAAGAGGAGAGAGGAAATGCCTGAGGGGAAAGGAGTGAGCAAGAAGAAGAAAAGGAACAGTGGAGACCTATCATTTCATGGAAAGCATGAAAATAATCAGAAAACCATTAGTTGAGCAGCCAGGCAAATTTGTGAAAACAAAATCAATCTCACATACAGACAATGGGAGGAGAAAGGAAAACCAAGTGAGTGGTGAGCTGCAAGAGATAGCATCACTTATTATTTTAATGTCATTTTCTGTAGTTGTTTTTCTTTTTTAAAAGCCACATTTATGGCCAGAAATAGGGGAGCACTAGAAATGCAAATAGAGGACAGGATGGATTTGACAGAAAAGAGGAGCCCAAGACCGGAAGAAGGCGCTAAAGGGGAACCGAGGGGCCACAAGAGGGTACGGGGAGTAAGGAAGAAAAACCTGCATTTGTGCCCATCAGCCTCAAATATAAAGACCCAGCCTCCATCTGAAAAAGAGCCAACAATGAGGCAGCCCCAGAATCAGCCCTGCTGTTGAAGTCTGATGTGTTAACAACCCCAGCAGGAATTAAGAGGTGAAATAAGCAGATGAAACATTTGCTGAAGCTGAGATAAGCATTCCTGGGGAGGAATTTTTCAAAAAAAATCAAAATGAATCTTGTAAATCTTCCTAATTAGGAGACATGACCAGAAATTAAATTCAACTGAAAAAAAATGAAGTGCTAAATAACTCACCCACTAAATGGCAAGGCTCTATTGAAAATACCACTGATTATTACTTTTAGCTGCTCAGGGAAATTATCTAGGCACAATGATGGACATCAACATGCAGCTCACAGCAGCAGTCAAAAGCAGCAGCTGAGATGTGTGGCCATCCTAATTAGAGGATGGAGGGTCTGAAAAGGCTCCGGAGCTGTGACATTCCAGGCTGGGGCTTTCCTTCCAGGAATGCCACATTAGAGTTTTGGTCATCACATTGTATAGGAGAACTTAATGGGACTGATCCGGAAAGGGGAAACAGAAACGACTTGGAAAAAGAGTGTGAGAAGCGTTGAGGTTAAAAGCGGAAAACAGGCAAATGCTTCCATAAGACATCATTTTAAAAATTAGAAAAGAAGGAGGCAAGTACAAACCTTGGGTGGTGGAAAGAGAGGCCGGGGTGCATGAGGTCATTTGAAGCATGTGGGGCTGTTGCCTGTTTCTAATAAACAGAGAGGTCAAGAAATTACAACAGATTGTGTAATATGAATTACTCTTCGATCCTTCATTCAACAAATATTTACCAACCTCCCTCCATGTTCCAGGCGCTAACTCCAGCCTCTTCGGATTCATCAGTGAACAAAATAGAGACAAATCCCTGCCCTTGTGGAATTTACAGGCTAGGGCGGACAGGCAGGGCTCTGGCTGGGGGAACGGGCAGGGCTCTGGCTGGGGAAACTGGTAATGTAATGTCATAAGTAGACACATTGTATGGTATGTTATAGGGTGATGAGAACTATACAAAAAATACATATATCAAGATAAAGGATATTGAGTCATCAGGATGGTCCTCACTGAGAAGGTAACATATGAGGAAAAGTCTGGAAGAGGTAAGGGAGCAAGTGTGATGGATATCTGGGTAAAGAGTATTCCATTCAGAGGGAACAGCCGGTGCAAAGTTCCTAAGGGCTGTGTGTGTGTGTGTGTGTGCGCGCGCGCTCTTGGACAGCGAGGAGCAGAGATGTGCAGATTGAACAGGGCCTGGTATAACAATTAGCAAATACTTAATGGCACAAAGTATATGTCCGACACTGTTTTAAGCTCTTTATATATATTAACAAGTATAATGCTGACAACAACCCTAATAAGGTGGGTTTTCTCATTACCCTCTTTTATATGTAAGGGAACTGAGGCTCAGAGAGATCAATTCCTTACCTTGGCCTCAGACCAAAGCTTCAAACCTCAGTAGGTGCTCAGCCTCAGAGTCTGAGCCCCTAATACTACTCTAATGCGATTTCTCAATGTGGGTTCAACCCATCTACTTCTGATACCAGCCCTGGTTACAATTGCAATTGGAATTCAAGTACTCTCCCGGGATAAATCTACATTCTTCTTTATTAAAAAAAAAAAAAAAAAAGCAGAGTTACTCATTCCTTTATCACCTATATCCTTTTCTCTCTTTGTTCCCTTCCCCCACCAATTCAAGGACGGCTCTCTTCTACAAGTTCATCATAAACTTCACCATGAAGTCCACTGCTTTTGCTCAGCAAATCAAGTAAATGTCTATGGATAGAGCTTTGGTTCAGTGTGGGAAGGAGTTGGGGAGCTATAGAACGGTGCTTCTGGAGATTAATAATGCCCTACAGATCACTACGAGGCAGGACAGAGCATACACTGCATTTAAAAACTAGATACTGCTTTTCCTTCCACTTAAAAAAAAAGATTTATTTATTTATTCATAAGATACACAGAGAGAGAGACAGAGATATAGACAGAGGAGAAGCTGACTCCCTGATGCAGGATTCCATCTTAGACCCCGGGATCACGCCCTGAGCCAAAGGCAGATGCTCAACCACTGAGCCACCCAGGCATTCCTTCCTTCCACTTTAAAAGGCACTGTAAGGCCATATCTCACAGTTCATGATTTGGTGTCCTAATGAGACAAATCAGTTTCTGGACTAGGGTATGTCAGTGCCATGATGCCCAAACGCACAGAAAGCAGGAGGTATGTTTGTAACATACCGATCACTGGCTGTTCTCATGCTTTCTGTGCCCCATTCTCTCAAGATACAGGACCTTTATACTACAAACCATTGATTTATGCACTTTATTTTTTTTTTAAGATTTTATTTATCTATTTGAGAGAGCATGAGAGAGGGTGCAGAGGGAAAAGGAGAAGCAGGATCCTGGCTGAACAGGGAGCCTGATGTGGGGCATGATCCCAGGAACCTGGGATCATGACCCAAGCTAAAGGCAGACAGACACTTAATGGACTGAGCCACCCAGATGCCCAGAATTATGCACTTTAAATGGGGAATTGTATGGTATGTGAATTACATCTTTTAAAAGCTGTTAAAAAATTCATTCTTTAAGAAATATAGAATCTTGACTTTCATATTCTTTGTTTACCCTCCTCTGTCCTCCTTCACATAGCTCCAGGGGGCCCAGAACCACACTCAAAAAGATGTCCACCATTCCTAAACCCCAAGCATTCCACCAAAAGTTACAACTTTGTTTTGACTACAAGCGTTACAACATATGTCAAGGAATAAATAGCTCTTTACCATTATACCTTCAGTACCAATTTTCCTCATTAGAAAAAAAAATAATTCTAGCATTTGTATGTTGAAACGAACACATATTATGGAGTAGAAGGCAGAATTTGCACATATGAGAAGGCACCATCACACACTGTTTGAAGAAGTTCCTCACTTGTGGCTGGCTGTTTCCAACTGAGAGTAGTGAGGCACATGTTCCCTGCCATCATGGGAGAGAAGCATGAGATGCCATGTTAAAGTCTAGAACAGTCTCAGGGGCTGCCCTAAGCTCTGGTCCCAACTGGCTGAGTGATATTGAACAAGTCACATCCCATTTGGGGGCCTCAATTTCACATCTAAAAGATGAGATCATTAGACCTGGTGATCTTCAATGTTGCTGCCAGATCTCACAGTTCGTAATCTGGTGTCATAATGAGACAAATCAGATCCTGGGCTAGGGGGCAGCCCCGCTGGCGCAGCGGTTTAGCGCCGCCTGCAGCCCAGGGCCTGATCCTGGAGACCCGGAATCGAGTCCGACGTCGTCGGGCTCCCTGCATGGAGCCTGCTTCTCCCTCTGCCTGTGTCTCTGCCTCTCTCTCTCCCTCTCTCCCTCTCTCGGTCTCTGTGAATAAATAAATAAATTATTTAAAAAGAAAAAAACAGATACTGGGCTAGGGTATGTCAGTGTCATGATGCCCAAACGCACAGGAAGCAAAAGGTGAACCCTCTGCCTTTAAGGAACTTTTCATTTACTGAAAGAAAGTAAGACGAGAACCAGATATAACACTTGATAAAGATATAAATACACAAATCATCCAAAGAATGAAAGGGACAGGAAGCAGCTGAGAATGACCATCAGCTCTCCAGTCCAGATCACCCTGCTTTGACTCACCTGTGCAGCTACAGAAACAAGACGGCTCTTACTCTGCCAAACCATGGGCCCTTTGGGACACGTATTCCATACACAAAGGCATCCTTGTAGATCTTGTGGATGGCCTCAAATCACAGAATAAGAAACTCTCAGAGTAGAACAGGAATCTAAACAAACATGTAATCCAAATCCCTCCATATAGCATTTGGGATGATGCTTCTCTTGTGCTTGTATTTTTATTTGATAGAATATTCTTAACATTATCCAAAACAAGAATACATACAATATCCTTTTCTTCAAAGTCCAGTGGGTTAAATGTGACATGGTTTGAAGACAAGATTATTACTGGGGCACCTGGGTGGCTCAGTCAGTTAAAGTGTCTGCCTTCAGCTCAGGTCAGAATCTCAGGGTCCTGGGATAGAACCCTGCATGGAGTCCAGCATGGAGCTCTAAATCAGACTCCCTACTCAGTGGGAAGCCTGCTTCTTCCCCTCCCTCTGCTGCCCCCTCCCCTTGCTTTCTCTCTGTCAAATAAATAAATAAAATCTTAAAAAAAAAAAAAAAAAAAAAAAAAAAGACAAGGCTTGTTATTGCTGTAGAGTTGAAAAAAATTTGCCTGGCAAACCACTTCTCAAAAATCACTGCCCTGAAGAAAATTAAGTTCTCCCCCTCTACTGTAGGGTGTTCATTCATTTTTCTATCTCATCCTTTCATTTCAGATCCATTCCCACTATTCTAAGCTATTCTAAGCATTTCTACAGGTCTCTAGTCACATGCCTTTATGTGCCTTCACCTGCCGTGAGTTCTAAAATGGGGTGTGTGGGGGGAACTAAAAGGAAATAGATTTCTACCATTGTGATCTCTACCATTCAATTTCTTCATTTTCATGTTCAAATCCTGGGAGGATTTCTTTCACCTGGGGCCCTCCTAGATGAACGCTTACTCTCTGGGTAGGATGTTAGGGAAGAGCAGCCTGGATGATACAGGGATATTAAATATTTGGCCCCTGGAGATTTCTTCCAGTCCAAATATTCTGGGATGCAGAAAGGAATGGTGATCCCTCATAGATTGAAACTGGGTTTTTTTTCCCTGGCTGGAAAACGTGCTCGTTTCATAACTTCATCACTAGATGGCGCTGGCACACAGGCAAGAATGGCTCTGGTTTAAAAAAAAAAAAAAAAAAAAAGGCGAGCACAAACTTTCTAATAAGCCAGAGAATTCCTTTGTTTCTGGGTGGGCAAGATCAGCTTTTGTCAAGCACATTTCAGAATAGCTGTCTGGAGTAGCAATAATCTAATTGTACTGCTTTACCCTAAATCAACCAAATGGTCAAGACTGAAAGCAGTATAATGTGTACTTAGAAGTAAAGGCATTTATAAAGAACTATAGATCTCTTAACTATGTAGTGTCAAAAAGGGATAGGTGGTGAGGAGGCTTTAGCTGTGCACTATAATCAAAAGTGAGGTTTTAGATTCATGTTTTGATATGGATAGGCCTTTGCCGTTAAATAATGCTGCTATAAATTCAGGTATCTACAAATTAAATTAGGAATTAATTTAGAAACTCTCCTATTTCCCAATAAACCATATTGTTTTAACATATTTGGATCTGTTTCAGGATTAGTTGATGGATCATTTGATAAGTCGTTCACGATTTGAACTATAACCACTAATCAAGTTCTGATAAGATAACATCTAAGTTGAGTCTTAGAATTTTGGATTTGAAAAGGAGCTTATATGGCCTCTGTCTTCCTCCAGATCACACTAATCTCTTCACCATTAATAAGGTCTCTGTTCCATCTGTTTAAACTCTTACAGTACCAGCATATTGACCACTCAGAGAAGCAACCAGAAAATTTCCAGAAAATTCCAATAGAGAAGCCTTTAGGTTGAGCCACAGTGTGGCTCTTTATAACTACTACCCATTCTTCTTTTTTAAAGGAATGCAGAATAAACTGCCATTTTTCTATGACTTCTTTTGAAATATGTGATGGTTTAGGCCTTCTCAGCCTAAAATAGTATCTGTTTCTTCTACTGTTTTTTTTAATATAACAGGATTTCTGGATCGATTTTGGTTGTCTTTTACTGATTTATTTTAACATGTGTTCTAATCACATAGCCAATAGAACTGTCAGCTGCCTTGGTTTAAACACTACGTTTCTAGGAAGGGGACCCACATTTGGTGAATTCTCTCCACTGTTTTCCTTTTTGGAGCCTGTGGCCAGCTCCCAGGTCACTCACATGGATGTGATGGGTCAGACCAGCCCAATCCTTGTATATGAAATTCATTTTTAAAATTAAAATGCAAGTGTTCAGCTCTGTGATGTAGCATAGATTCTGGCTCATGGTTGTGGTCTGTCAAAATTACACAGATCCATTTAATTCAGACTCTGATAAAAAAACATACTGGGACTCAAAATTTTGTTCCCCTGTTTATGAACTGTGTCATCTGAGGCTGATGACTCGATCTCTTGAAACATCAACTTTTTCATCTCTCACATGGAGATATAATACTACCACCTGCCTCAGAGACTGGTGCAATTTAAATGTGATAACTTTGTGGAAGAAGGATATTTCACACAATTCATGGAACATAGCATGTGCTTGGCAAATGTTTGCTATTATAATTAAAATTGTCCTATCTTCCTTCATATTAGCTCTCCCTCCTTGATCATGTCATATAAAAATCTGAAAGGCATCTCTTCTAAGACACAGACAAAAATCCTGTCAGGGCCGTGTAAAAGAGAGACCTCCAGGCTCGCCGCCATGGTTTCCCGTCAGGCTGACATATGCACTAATCAGTAGTCTTTAGGTATAATTCTTACACCAGCCGTGGTTATGCCCATTGGCTATCAGCCAGGTCATGTCTTAGCCACAAGGTGATTATGATAGATTTTGTCAAATGCTACGCTGAAAGAAAGTATGGTTTTGATGCCTCTTCTTTCTACCAGTCTAATATCCCTATCAAAAAAGGAATAAATGAAGACATGTTTTGTTTTCTGAGATTTCGGGTTGGCTCTGAGTGATCTCTGCTTTTCTAAAGACTTACAAAGAGTCTACTTAATAATCTGTTCAGTTGATGGGTTAAAGTGGTGAAATTGTGGGTTATTTCCCCCTTCGTTTCTATTATTATAATAATGTTTGTGGAGTAAATAGCTTTTTAAAATTCTGTTCTAGAATTCTGCCAGGGATAATTGTCGAGCTGACTGGCTTATAGTTTTTATAGTAGACCCCCTTCCCCCTTTCTGAGAGTCGGGACAACTTTGTGCTTCTCTTGTCTGTTAACAGTTCTCCTATTCTCCATGCTTTTACAAAGATTATTGACAATGGTTCTGGGAGTTCTTTGAGCAACCTGGGATGCGATTTGTCTAAGTCTGGAGATTTGAATTTATTAAGGGGGGTGAAAAGAACACCACACGAGTTTCTAGCTCTGGCTTTGCCCTTCACTAGCTGAGTGAGTGTGGACAGGTTTTGATTTTATTTCAGCTGAAATTTCCCCATCTGTGAAATAAGGCATTTGGACCAGATGAAGTGGAAGGGCCCTTCAAGGTCTGATGGTCTCTGTTCTATGTCGCAAATAATTGGACATTTTCTTACTAACTTTTCTCCTTTATCTTGGCTTTCAGTTTCCTCTCAATAAAATGTATTCTACCTTTTTTTTTTTTTTTCTCAAAGCTATATTTTGGTTTAGAATACGAAGTCTTTAGTGTGGCACTCAGAGTCCAACATATCTGGCTCCCTTTCATTCCAGCTGTGTCTCCTTCTCCTCCCAGGTGCAAGCCTTCTCTCTATTCAGATGGCCCATGTCACTCTTCCATGTGCCCGGGCCTCCCCATCCTTTTGCTCAGGCCACTTCCCTAAGGTGAAATGTGATCCCCAGCCACCTCTCAGTCAGCGTTCACCCGCCCTTTGAAGACTAGCACACCAGCACTGATTGTCCTGAGAAGTGTTTCCTAACCACCCCCAGGCATAGTGCTGTCCTCTCTCTAAATCTCTGATGCATTCAGTGCAGATCCTCTGACACTTAATCATGATAATCCTTATGGCATTCGGGTGTGGGTGTGTTGCTGGATTGTATTGTTATCAATTTGCATGTACCGGGTCACTCCCTCCTGCCCTCTTCCCCTCTCTCCGTTAAGCACTATCCAGGGGATACTCCCCAAAGTTTGGTGGGATGTTGAATGCATTCCAAGCCATTACCAGTTTTTCCTAATCAGAACATTTAGGTAATCATCTAATACAAAGAAACTTCTTTTTTATTTTAGGAGTCTCAGAAAGGTGAGCTCAGGTAGCTTAATACTATATAGAACACATTTCATTTTAAGACAAGGAAAGGATTGGGACACCTAGGTGGCTCAGCCGTTTAGAGTCTGCCTTCGGCCCAGGGTGTGATCCTGGAGTCCTGGGATCAAGTTCCACATCAGGCTCCCTGCATGGAGCCTGCTTCTCCCTCTGCCTGTGTCTCTGCCTCTCTCTCTCTCTCTCTCTCTCTTTCTCTCATGAATAAATAAATAATCTTAAAAAAAAAAAGACAAGGAAAGGATTTTAGTATACAATTTATAATGAAGCTCAAATTAGCTCACTCTCCTCCCGAAGCTACCATAGAGAAGGGATTTGAGAAAAGTTGTCTAATGGACCACTAACTGGTTCAGGACCAAGTCTGCCCATCCTATTCTTTTTTTTTTTTTTTAAGATTTTATTTATTTATTCATGAGAGACATAGAGACAGGCAGAGACATAGGCAGAGGGAGAAGCGGCCCCCATAGGGAACCAGATGTGGAACTCAATCCCAGGACCCTGGGATCATGATCTCAGCCAAAAGGCAGACACTCAATTACTGAGCCACCCAGGTGCCTCAGTGCCCATCTAGTCTAACTTTCCTCCTATTGGCCAACAGTCTAAAGCTTTGGATTAGAAGTCAGCTTTATATTTCATCCAACAAATGGTATAGCTGTATTTCTTAATGACGGAGAAACTACTTTTTTGTGCCCTACATAATTTAAGGTGTGCATCTCAGCAAACATGAATTGTGTAATTATTTTAGCACATGGAAAAGGAGGATTGACTTCTCCCCTCAACATTTGTGAGATACTCTTTGTAGCAAGTTATAAGTTGTAATGAGTAATCTTAACAGAACACTTCAGAACTCTGCCACTGTTATAAAAGTACAATTGACCCTTGAACAATTCAGGAGTTAGGGGTGCCAACCTCTTGCACAAGAAAAAATTTATGTATAACTTTTGGCTTCCCCAAATGTCAGCTACTGATCACCCACTGTTGACCAGGAGTCTTACTGATAACATAGTCGATTTACACATATCTTGTATATTATATGTATTACATGCATATATTCTTACAATAAAGTAAACTAGAGCAAAGGAAATATTAAGAAAACCACAAGAAAGAATACAAGAATGTACTCGAAACAGTCTACATATATTTGGAGCTGGAGCTATGCCATTCAAACACATGTTGTTCAAGGGTCAACTCTACTATAGTTGTGGGGAAAGACTTGTGATGAGATTGTGACAGAGGAAACATAAAGTCTTTCCAAAAAATGAGCTGCTCACAAAGCATGTTAGAAACAGAGGTAAGAAGTCATTCCTTTGTTCAACACACGCTGAGCATCTACTATGCACCAGATCCTGTTGGGGACATCGGTGTTAGGGATGAGGAGATACAGACAAGATATCTAGATCTTGCTCATGAGAAGTTCACAGTCCTGGAGGGGAGAGACCACTAAAGAAACAGATAAGGACTGTGTGATATGGTTTGGGAGTTCCCTAGGGCCAGGAGCCTGTGTAGAATGTAAAAGGAAGCAAATATCTTTGTTCCTGTGGGGCATGCCCTGTGTGGCACTCACAAACTCCTGCAACCTCCCCACACACTTGAGAGAAAGCTCACAGACTGGCAGTTACTACCCCTGCCTTAGAGGTAGTCTTCAACACCAGGGAAAAAAATCAGGAACTGAGAGCCTGAACCATGTCCTATTCCAGTGAGGACTGCATACTAACCAGTCAGTCCAAGGCTTAGAAAGCAGTGTTTGCACAGTTCACTTATTGCCCTGGTTGGGGATGATAAGCACAAGTTTCCCAGGCAAATACAAGTAAAGCCTGTGCTTAGTAAGCTCGTAATAAATGGGAGTGTTTATAACTGTTAAACATAATGATAACGCTGGAACTCTTTACAGGAAAGCAAAAGTAAAAGTGTGTGAAGAAACAGCCCAGCCACATACATTGCTGGATGCATCATCAGGCATGGGAACATAAACTCTCCCCAGTAACAGTCTTCCAGAAATTACACTACCTAAGCCACATCTCCTCCTTTGCTTTAAAGAGCACTGTCAAGAGCCCTTGTCACTTCAAATCAAGGAAAGTACTTTCCCTGGCAAATCCCATCCCTGTGAAACCAACCTTATCTCTCACATGCCTGAACCCCTGACCCCATCACCCCTAGCGTTCACTGGGTTGCAAATTCCAAGCCAGCCCATTGCCTGGACCATGGTTTCCCCACATTATCTCTTCTCTTCCAGCTTGGTCGCCAATGACTGGGCAGCCCCCCTCCCCACCTGCACCCCTACAAAACCTCCCCAGAGAGGAAGGTGAGATCACTTCCTCTTTTCACCTGAGAAAACAGAGGCCCACGGAGTCTCATCACACGTCTAAGGTCACACTTCTAGAAGAGGCCCCAAGATGGTGAGCAGAAGTGTGACCTGGCCTGCCTTGCGTTCCTCTGAGCTGCCTACACATCCTGCCCTCCCCACCAATAGGAGGTCTCCTTTCTGCCACGGCTTCCAGCCACACACAGAGGTTCTCAGTGTGGCTGAGGAATGCCGAGGTCTTCCAAGCGACCTGGGAACTGTGACATCATTGGGGCAGGAGGAAAAGGGATGGATTGGATTTGCCAGAGGTCTTCCTTCTACAGAGAAACCCCTCATCACCACGGCTGTGAAGGCAGCCATGTGAAAAGATGCTAAGTACCATCAGGGGATTCCAATGGTGTAGACACACGTTCAGTGGAGCAGCTTGGGTATGGGACTCTGGCTCTGCCATTTGCCAGCTCTTGGTTTTGGGCCAATGAATATCTCTGAGGCTCCATTTCAGCATCTGTAAGATAGGGACAGTAAATATCTGCCTCATCAATTTGTTTGGAAGATTAGATCTGGTAATAAATGTCAAACATGACAATGTAACTGTCATGTTTCAAGTACTTAGTAAATATCTGTTTTATTTCATAAAATTGACTTCTTCTGTAAGTGGAGAGGTGATTTCTTACACTTAGTTTTCTGCACCTTAATGTATTTAGTAAGAAATTTATTAATGTATTAATAAATAAATACATGTACCTTTAAAATCTAAGAAAAGCACAAGTTCCTTCCAAAGTAAACATTTTCACTGATGCTTCAACCCTAAAGCCTTAACGTGACCATTGATAAGAGTGTAGGAGAGCAAACAGGAGGAGAGGGGACATAAAGCTGGTTTATTCTACTGTGGCTGAAATTTTTGGCTCTCAGGGTCCATAAAGGCCTTCATAAGATGGTATTAGCAGGATGTTTTATGACCCAAATTGTAATATTTGTTATTCCCCCTATATCGTATGGTCCATCTCTGATGGCACCATCACCGTAATATACTCTTGGGCTTCTCATGTAGAACACCCCTCAGAGACACACATTTCCAGCCAGATTTAGAGGCATGTGGGGAAAGTATTCAAGAAAGCAAAGAAGGAAAACAACCTACTACTCAGTATCTACATGTTCTGCTTCACATTGTCTTCTCCAAGCCATGAAAGACAGGTCTGGGGCATCTGAAGACACAGGACATTTTGCTTTCCCATTTCCTTGTTATGTACAACCTTTCCAGGAGGCTGTATCCTTCCAAATGCCCTATGGTGCTTCTAGCTACGCTATACTGAAGGCTTAGCCAGAAACACTCAGGACCGCCTGGGCATTCTACCATCTCCCAGGTTCTCATGCCCTCTCTGTGGGTCCCTTTCCTGATGTCATCCTAGATCTCTCTCAAAGCATTTTTGCTTGGTTTTTAGAGACATTATATGGTTTTTCAAATATGTTTGTTTCATGGGAACCAGTGTTCCAACATGTAGAACTTACACCCACCTACTGTCTCTACTTCTTTCTTAATCACATCTGAATGACACTAGGCATGTGCCCTCGTTTCCTCCCCTGTTCCCTTGAGAGCCAGTGACCTTCTTCTTCTTCAATCTCATGACTTTCCTAAGCCACCCTTCAGCCATGGGGCCTGCCTGAGGCTGGTAGCCCAGCTAAAGATACCTTCCTTTAAGAAATACTCTTCATTCCACCCTCTCTGGCATGCTCCATTGTCTTCACTCCCTTTGGGCAAGAAGGTAGGTATGAGCTGACAAACCAAGCAATGCTCTTTTTCTGACTTTGCTCTGTCCTTATCCCAACACAGGCACACACAGTTCCTGAAGTGTAGGTGTCCTGCAAGACTCACTCCTTGGCCTGTACTCTTCCCTTTTCTCTCTGTCTCAGTGAGTTCATCCCATCTTGTGCTTTTAGCCATCAGTTTGGATGGCAGTGCCCACAGTCTTTATTTCTAATTGTGACCATCAGGTGTACTCTGTCTCACCTGAGACAAGGTTTAGAGGGTGCCTCCACTCAGTGTCTTCTCAGATTCAGTTGCTGGAATTAAACACATCTATCCCTTACCAGCCTCTCCATGGGCCTTTGGGACTGACTTTCTGAGTTCTCCCCCTCCTGTGCGTTTCTAGCATGGTGACAAGACCGGCCATAGCTATACACTTTGTCACTCCATGTACCGACTTATCTGTATCTTGCCTTTCTACCATTGCCATGGTTGGGCTGGCCCTGCTCCTTGCAAAGGCCACCTTCTCCATGTGTACACCAGATCTTGTCCCATACATCTACTCAGACATTGTCTTAGCAATTCTCCCTTCTGTCCTGAAGCATCATGTCTCCACTCTCTACTGGATCTGTCCCATGAGCATTCAGACATGGCCCATCTTAAAAACAATTGTACGTGCATACACGTCACACACACACACACACACACACACACACACACACAGAAGAAACTTCCCCTAAACTTCTCCTCCAGTTGCCATCCCGTTTCTCTTCTTACACAGCAAAACTCCTTTCAATAGTTGTTTATACTCATAGTCTCCAATCTTCTCCCATATTCTCTGTTGAACTCTGTCTCATTAGAACTTCATCATTCCCAGGCATGCCACCACTGCCAAAACTTCCAATGGAGATCACTAATAATGGGCTTACCCCTGCAGCCTGAGATGATCCCATGTCCTCATTGTGCCCAATCCCTCAGCAGGATTCCACCGAGTTGATCACTCCATCTTTCTTTAATACACTCTCTTTACTTGGCTTCTGGGAAGCCATCCTCTTCAGATTTTCCTTCTTCCTTCCTGGATATTCCTTTTCAGTTTCCCTTGTGGATTCCCCTTTATTCCCTGCTTCCTACTGTTTGAATGTCCAGGGACTGGACCTGGACCTCTTTCTAATTACTCTCTCTCCCTTAAGGACCTCATCCAGTCCATGGTTTTAAATATAATCAATACACTTATGATGCCCATGTTTATAATTGCACATACACATGTTCAATTGCCCATTCACAATCTCTGTTTGAACGTATAATAAGCATCTGAAGGCATCCAAAACTGAACCCCTGGTCTTGATACCCAAATCTGCTCTTCTCACAGCCTTCCCCATTTCAGTTAATGTCATCCTTCTGGTTTCTGAGGCTTAAAATTTTAGAATCCCATCACCCCCCTCCTCACCCACCCCCCATCCCCATTTCCTCTTTCTTCTCCTCTCAGATTCTATTTTGATCCTTCTGAAAATTCTGTTCTCTTTACCTTCCACATAATGTGTACAATACAACCACAACGCAGCACTTCTAAGATATCTCCTTATTCCAGCCACCATGTAATGGCCTCCTAACTCCCTGGCTTCTGCCCTCGCTGCCTATTCTCAAAACTCTCAGAGTAATCCTATTAAGTGTAAGATGAGCATGTCACTTCCTTGCCTTCCATGACAATCTGAACAAAAATCCAAGTGTCTACAGTGGCCTGCAAGTCCCAACCCCATCTGAAGCCTCATTGCCTATCACACCCCATTTCCAACTGCTCTCCTCCTTGCCTTCTCCACCTGAGCTATGCTGGCCTCTGCTGTATCTCAGACATGCTAGGCATGGTCCCACCTCAGGGATTGCACTCGCTCTCCCCTCTATGCGAATACTCTTCTCCAAACATCTACATGGCTTGCTCCTTACTTCCTTCAGATTTGTATTCCAATATCACCATTCTGCTTGAGACATCCCATTTACTATATTTGAGTAGCCCCCTTCTAGTTTCAAAGCTCCCAACTCCCTTACCCTGCTTGGATTTTTCCACAGCCTTATCACCAACTGTCATGCATATTTACTTGTTTTTCATTTCTTTTAATGGTCTAAATTCCCCTGCTAAAATGTAAGCTCTCTGGTGCAGGAATTTTTGTTTGTCTTGTTCACTTCTGAACCTTCATTGTCTAAAATGTGTCTGACATATAGTGGATATATAGTAAAGTAAATATGTATCAGGATCCCTGGGTGGTTCAGTGGTTTAGCACCTGCCTTCAGCTCAGGGCGTGATCCTGGAGTCCCAGGATCAAATCCTGCTTCAGGCTCCTTGCATGGAGCCTGCTTCTCCCTCTGCCTATGTCTCTGCCTCTCTCTCTTTCTCTCTCTCTCTCTCCGTGTGTGTGTGTGTGTGTGTCATATTTATTCTCATGAATAAATAAATAAAATATTTTTAAAAAGTAAATATGTATCAAGTACCTGAATGTATGGATGGATTTCTCCCTTCGAGATGGTGTTTAGATTTCCCCCTATACTCTTCATTCTAACTACCAGCTCTAGTTTAGCTACTAGCCTTAGTTTATTTCTTCAGGTCTGTATTACTGTAATATCCTACGCATTAGTGTCTTTGTAGTAACAGAACCAAAACTATGAAAGAGGTTTCCTGATTCCGAGCCCATTACCTCCACTGTCTCCTATGTATATAAATATATATATATTTAAAATATTTTATTTACTTATTGAAGAGGGAAAGATAATGAGCAGGAGGGAGGGGCAAAGGCTAAGGAGAAGCAGACTCTTCACTGAACAAGGATCCTGACTGGGGCTCGATCCCAGGACCCTGAGATCCTAATCTGAGCCAAAAGCAGTTTCTTAACCAACTGAGCCACCCAGGCACCCCTAGCCTATATATATTTTTAATATTGTATTAGTAGTATCAATCCATGATGGCAGGCTTAGCCAGAGACTCACAGAGAGCATAGGCTTTGATTATGCCTGAGAGCCCTGTTTAGGTGATCATAGGAACAAACTCTTTTTCTCATTCTTAGAGGTTCTAGGGTCTTAAATTATATCCTTGTTAGACTTTGTGGTTTAAGAACCACAGTACTGAAAGTGAGTACATTATTAGGAATGGAGGAACCTGGGACAAGTTGAGTAAGACAAACACATTCTTTTTGGAACCTCTTGAGTTTCTGGGAGCCCCTCTTCCAGGGGAATAATAAGGCTGAATTGAGTATAAGAAACATAGCTGTGATTTTCATAACCTTTGCTCCCTTCTTTTTCATATGGCAGAAGGCTTTCTCTCTAAAACTAGGAAAAACAATGGAGCAGCAGCATGGCCCTGGGCATCACAAACTCAAATACCTAGCAGGACCAAGGAAAGAATATAAATGAGGAAAGAAGACCTGTGGAGACCTGGAGAGGGCATGATCTCTCTAAAAGGATCACCACTATTCAACTTGGCCAGTTGCCAATGGGGGGAAAAAATGTGGGTCTACAAATTTTCAAAAGAAGCCAGAAATCTGGAATTCAATGATCTAAACTCTCCTAAATTGTAAATATTAGCAATATATTCAAGTATTAGAAAATGCCATGTGGTCCATGAAACCCATCTCTCGGCTAAATGGTCCTGTGAGCTTTGTTTACAATCTCGAACGCAGGAAATAGAGAATGAGAGAATGTAGGATCATACAGATTGAGTTCAACTCTTGGCTCTCCCTTTTGGATCCCAAACAATGTTATTTCAAGTTACTTAACCTAAGCTTCATTTTTTCCACCTCCAAAACCAGGACTGGGCTTACAGGATTGATATAAAAATTAAATGAAATAATGTAGTTGGCACTCAATGTTAATTTCCCTTCTTTCTCTATTCTCTGCCCTCTCCCCTCTTTCTCATTGCACAATAAACTGGAAAGAACAGCTCCTCCACATTCTTATTTGAAGCAAGTTAAGCAACACTTTTTATCATTTGTCATACATTTTTCTAGGAAAAATTGAACATGGTGAGCCTAAATGTGCAATACCAGTTGCTTACCAGACCTCATCTGCACCTGTGACAGAAAGCAAACCTGAAGAGATATTTTTTGGTGGTTGTTATTCTGTTTTGTTTTATTTTCTTGTGTTTTGTTTTTTTAAAGGATAGGAGGACAGAAGACGGATTAAAGAAACATTCTCCTGCAAATTATATTCAGACAACAAAATCTCCAGTGATCCTGACTATGCAGCAAACGGCAAACCCCTGAGCCAGAAAAGGAAGCTCTCCAGCACTCTTCACATTTTCAAAGAAGCTTTACGAAAGTGGGAAGGAGAGGCGCAGAATCATAACAGAAAAGCAAAGAACGTTGGAAGCTTATAGCTATCACGTTAGCAAGTCTGGGGCTCAGAATGAGCTAAGACTTGCAAAAAAATGCTCAGGAACAGCAGAAAGGGCTTTGTGCAAGTATGCTCTGAGCAGAGGGAATAAGGAAGGGCAGGTCCAGTGCTTGGTGTAGATGGTGTAATGCTAGCAGATGAGAGATACAAAGCAGAATTACTCAACTCCTACTTAGTTTCCATCTCCTCTATCTCCAAGAAGGATCTTTAAACTGGAAAGCGTAGCATAAACATGGTGAGGAGGAAATTGCAGCGCTAGGTGTGAAGCTCCTTAGAAAATAAATACCTGGCCTCTCTAAATAAGCGCAGGTCTCCAGGCCCTGAAAAATTATATCCCTGGGGACTGAAAGAACTTGTAGATTTAACCAGAGCCATTGTCAGTAATCTTTCAGGAATCTCTGGAGTAATGCCAAAGAAATAGTGATGGGCAGCTGTCCTAGTTGTCAAAAGGAGGAATATGTAGGTTCTGAAAAGTTTGCACTATAGAGTTTAATTTTGATCCCAGCAAACTCTAACCCAGGTTAATAATGAGTTAGAGTGTAATCATTTCAAAAAAGGAAGTGGTACTCTCAAGAAGCCAGCACAAGTTCATGCAGAATAAACCACATCATACTAACACCATTTCATATTTTTAAATTTCTTTTGAAAGGTTACCAAAATTTACCAGATGGCCCCAAAGGGAGTGAATCTTTCAGCAGTGCTTTTGACAAAGTTTCTCATGGTAAGATGAATAGATAAGGACTAGAGACTCTACAGTTGGGTGAAGGCACAACCAGGAAAACCGCTGTATCCAGAAAGCACTGAATGATTGAGTCAAGTCACCCAAAGAGAAGCAGATAGAACAAGATGCCTCTGGTCCCTGTTTGGGCCCAGTTCTGTTAAAAATCTTTTAATGACATGCACAATATGCCAACGTATAAATGTGGGCTGACACATATGAAGCATAAATAATACATTGTATGACAGAAACAGGATATGGTCTGCCTGAACAAGGAGCCAAAACAAACACAATGGAATTTAATGGGGGGGAAATGAGTTTTTCATTCTGATTTAAAAAAACAACAGCTCAGTTATTCAAATTATTGACAATGGTTAATGTGGAGAAATCTTGAGGATTTTAGTTCAAAAAGCTCAACATGAACCAGAAGTTTTGGCATGGCTACAAAAACACTAATGTTCATCAGGCAACATAAAGGAAAGCATAGCATCCCCCTCTCAAGAGTGGCAGGAGTGCCATTGGCCCACTTGCATCAGGGTGTCAGGGTTTGCTCTAGGCACCAGGTTTCTCCTTCATAGTCAGCTCTGTGGGCCTTTGTAATTTTTTTTTTTAGTTATAAAATCAAAATATAATCATTGCAGAAACTTAGAAATGTAGAAAGGTAAAAAAGAAGAACACAAAAGTGATCTAGCTCTCATCCTAAATGGATCATTACTGATTTCATTTTGGTATGCATACTTCAGGTCTTGTTTAGTGTGAGAAGGAGGCATACTGGAGGAAAGTTTTAAAAATGTGGCTTATGCAGACTTTTATATGTTTTTAAAAATTAACATTGTATCTTGAATGATTTCCCCAATGTATTATATATTCTTTAAAAACACAATTTTAATAGTTACACAATCCATTATCATATGGATATGCCTTATTTTGTTTACATTGACTCACTCCTGGGCATTTAGGTTGTTTCCTTTTGGAAGTGTGGCAGGGATGTGGCACCAGATTTTAAAGGGGATATTGACAAAGCAGTGAGCAAATCAGGGAGGTCAGCCAGTTGAGTGAAGGCTCTTGGAAATCATGTCAAGAAAGGGGCAGTTAAAAAAAAAAAAAAAAAAAAAAGACAACTGGATGTTTATCCTAGGGAAGGGCAGACTGAGAGAGCCCTGAAAGTAGTTTTCAAAACCCTTGAATTGCTGTCAAAGGGGAAAGGGAGAGAATTAGTTTTGTGTTCCTCCAGAAGATTGAATGAGGAGAGTGGAAGAGGTTGGAGGGAGTCTGATCACAGCTCCATTTATAAGGATTCTTGCTGCCTACCCATGAACTGGGATCCTTTGTGAGCAAGGAACACTGCCATTTTGGGAAGAGCTCAAGCAGAGGCAGGATGGCCACTTGGGGCAGGAATTTGTAGACAAGATTCCTCCATTGAGTGGGAGGCTGAAATAATAACCTCAAATCAAAGGTTCCTTCCAATTGGAAGGTTTGGTGTTGTTTTCTGAGTTATAAAACTGCCCTTCTGTGACCTTGCTCACATGAAGAATTTATGGCAGGTGAGGAGCAAAGAAGTCGATGTCATTAATTTTACTGCTTGAGCAAGCATTGTAGCTCAGAGATAACAATATACATCCTTGTACTCTGTCCTGGCTCACATCTAGGTAGCATGTCAACAACGCATTTTTCACATAAACCTTATAATTTCATTCTTGTAACAGCTTTGTGAAGTAGGTCTTGTCAGTGTCCCACTTTTATTATTTTTTTTATATTTTTTTATTGAGGTTCGACTTGCCAACATATAGTATAACACCTAGTGCTCATCCCATCAAGTGGCCTCCTCAGTGCCTGTCACCCAGTTACCCCATCCCCCCACTCGCCTCCCCTTCCACTACCCTTTGTTCATTTCCCAGAGTTAGGAGTCTCTCATGGTTTGTCTCCTTCTCTAATTTTTCCCACTCATTTTCCCTCCTTTTCTTTATAATCCCTTTCACTATTTCTTATATTCCCCATATGAGTGAAACCATATGATGATTGTCCTTCTTACTGTTGGTGGACGTGAAAACTGGTACAGCCACTCTGGAAAACAGTGTGGAGATTCTTCAAAAAGAATTATCCCACTTTTAAAGGTGATAAAATTGAGGCCCAAAGTCCTGAAGTGACAAAGCCCAAGCCCCCAGCGCTAGCCTCCCAGCACTTTCCACAATAAGATGCCACTCCTCTGGTGTGGGCCCCTGGGTGTGCTCTTTAATGGGTTACCCCAGGAAGATCTTTTGTCCTTTACACTGTGTGTATTTTGTGTCTCTGCTGCTAGATTTTAAAAAGCCATTTGGGCAGGATTATATGTTATTTTTCTTTTACATTCTATCCTCTGGATACTCAACGACATCTCCAGAATGCAGATCTGACCATGTCAGCCCCCTGTTTAGATTTCTTTAGCTTCCCGTTGCCTCCCACAGCGACTCTTAACTCAGTTGGGAGGGACTTGGGAGAAGAAACTGATGCACATTTCAGAACCTCAGGAGGAAATGAAGCACAGTTCAAAGCATCAGATATTATTTGAAAAGAAAAATTAAAGCACTTGGCTCATAAATACAGTTCCTGCTTAGTGGTGATATATAGGCGATACTGTAATTCTCAATCCTTTTGGGAGAGAATATTATTTTGAGAGTGCAAAGGAGTGCATGGGATTTTAATTTTCATCAAAGGGAGGCCATAGGTTTTGCTGTTGTTGCTTGAGAAACACTGGTATAAGGAGTGAAATAATGCCACCTCTGTCACGTATCAAGTTTTCAAATACATACGAGCTTGAGTCTGGGCTCTCCATCTTCTAGGTTTCTATGTCAAAGCAATTCCATCTTAGTTATTATGATTTAATAGGATGTTTTGATCTCCAGTAGGGCACATGCCCCCAGTGTTTATTCTTCCGAAATTGTCCTTGCTATCCTTGACCCTTTGTTCTTCCATATTAGTTTCAGTATGAGCTTTTCAAGTTTCTTTAAAAAACCCCTCATTTTCATTTTGGTTGTAATTGCACTGAATTCACAGATTTTAATTGGAGAGAGAGTTGACAACCTAATGATATTGAGTCCTTCCATTCATTTATTTGGGACTGAAAGAACATGTTTATTGTCTGCTCATCAGCAACCTGCCCCACCCTGCCTCCTTTCTTGTTGGTAGAACATGTCTCCTGCAATAGAGGCTGAAGATATGAGATACTTTTCCAGCCTCCCTTGCTGATAGGAATGGCCTCATAACTTCATCCTGGACAGAGGGACATCAGATGAAGTTTTATGGAAAAGGTTGGATAAAAATGAATATGTGAAAAGACACTTCTACTTCCTTCAGAACAGGGCCGTGAAGAGGACTTTGCACATAGACTAGAGCTAAGACATCTAACCTGCAACTATGAGAAGACAAATCTGAAGATAAAAGCCTTGTTGGAGATGATGCAGCAGAAAGATGGAAAGAGCTTGAGTGCCTAATACATCTTTGAATTGCAGAGTTAACCACCCCAGACTTGCTTATACTGGACCATTTGTTATGCAACAAATAAATATTCTCCAATTTAAGACATTTTTTAGTTGGGTATCTGTTATTTGCATGTGAAAGTATCCTAATAAATGTAACAAGATTTTTTTTCCCCTTTAGTACTATTTCCTCATTTTTGCTACAGGCATTTTATACATTTTTACTAAGAGGACATTTTAAAAATTATATTTCTCATGATACTATGATTACTGATGATTAAGTAGGCTACTGATTTGTTTGTTGGTCTTATATCCAGGTTAGTGATCCCTCATCAATTCCAAAAGTTTAACTAGAAAATCTCTTACAGACTATCATATCATCTGCAAATAAGGACAGTTTTCCTTTTGCTTTTAAATTCTTGTATCTACTCCTTATTTTCTTTATCTTATTGTATTACTTAGGCTTTCGTTATAGTATTGAAAAAAAAGCAGCTACCATGTGCAGTTCTGTCTCCTCCTGATTTTGATAGGAATCCTTATGAAGTTTCACCTGGAACGTAGTATGACACTAGGGGACTCTATCACATTATTGTGCCATTATGTGTGATTATGTGGTATGTTTTTACAAATATTCTTCATTTGATTAAGGTATTCTTTTTTGTATTAGTTTCAATTAGGCTTGGCTGCAAGTAACATGAAAATTCTAAATAGTAGTGGATTACACAAGATAGAAATGTATTTTTCATGTTCAAGATAACCAGAGGTAGTCAGTTCAGCACAGACAGGGCACTACAATCTGAGAGATTCCAGTTCCTAGTTTCATATTCCACCATCTTCACAGGAAAGATGGAAAAGATAAGCTTTTCCTAATAGATGAAGAAAAAATTTTTGAAAGAATTTATCATTGACTTGTGATTTTTTTTTAAACCTTAACAAACTAGGACTAGAACATATGACCAAGATTGTTGACTTTACCTCAGTATTTATTCTCCCCTATCCCATTGTAAAAAGCAAACTTCAATCTTTTCTTCTTAATTTCAAAAAAAAAAAATTAAAGATTTTATTTATTTACTCATGAGAGACACACAGAGAGAGGCAGAGGCAGGCAGAGCGAGAACCGGCTCCGCGCAGGGAGTCCGACAGGGGACTTGATCCCGGGTCTCCAGGATCACACCCCGGGCTGAAGGCGGGCTAAACCGCTGGGCCACCAGGGCTGCCCTGAATTTTCAAACTTATTTGCATACAGTTTTCTATTTTCTCCTGTAGTTTGTTTATTTATTTTTTTTTATTTTTATTTACTTATGATAGTCACAGAGAGAGAGAGAGGCAGACACAGGCAGAGGGAGAAGCAGGCTCCACGCACCGGGAGCCCGACGTGGGATTCGATCCCGGGTCTCCGGGAATCGCGCCCTGGGCCAAAGGCAGGCTCTAAACCGCTGCGCCGCCCAGGGATCCCTCCTGTAATTTGTGTAATCTCTATTCTAATGTGGCGTGGTTTTGTTCTTTTCTTTTGTTGTTCTTAATATTGTTTATTTACGCCTTTTTTCTTGGTTAGCCTTGCTAGACATTTTTCTTTTATTCAAAAAATCCAATTTTACTCTTATTGATCTTTTATACTGATTGTTTTCTACCTTATTGATTTCTGCTTCCACTTTATTATTTCCTTCCTTCCTTCCTTCCGGTGTCTTTAGGCTCTCTGAGTTTTTCTTCCCTGGCTTCTTTGAATTGATTCTACACTCACTGACTTTTTATCTTTCCTTCTTATATATTAATTGTAGGTTCTAATTGTACCTTTATTTTAAAATTATTATTATTATTATTATTATATTACTGATTTTACATAGTACTAATGAAAAGTTCAGAATCAGAATAAGGAATATCACACAAAATAATTCATGAAAATTAAATACACATCCATTAATGATTATGAACAAAAGGATACAGGCAATGAGCTTGAGGGGACTGAATATGTATTAATATGTAGATCTATGTTCAATTTTACCCTTTAAATTCTTTCTAGCTGTTTCACATGTTTATATGTGACTGTTATTTTTAATTTAGTTTAAAATATTTTGGACTTTCCATTGTGATTTTCTCTTTAACTCCAAAATTATTTAGTATGTATTTTTAAGCTTCCAGACATGTTTGTTTGTTTGTTTTCATCTAAAAAACAAACTCTCCCCTTGGCTTGCAGATGTCTAATTTAATTGCACAGTGATCAGAAAAATGTAAAATATAAATTCTTTGAAAATTGTTAAAATATGCTTTGCAATATAGTTATGTTCACAAATACTCCCATGTTAATATGAAAATAAATTATGATTTTTATGGTGTGTAGGGTTCTGTATCTAGCTACCAGATAAACTGGCAGATTTTTTCCTTCAAATATTCTATAGTCTTACACAGTTACTATTTTTCCATTTGATCCATTATTTTCTATTAGAAAAAAGTTACAAATCTCCTAGGGTACATATATAACGATCAGTTCCCCCTTTATATAATCTGAATCTTGTTGTTCAGTGTACACAATTCATGATTGCTACACCATCTTAGAGGAGGACTCAGTTTATTATTATATAGTTTCTCTCTTTTTCCCTATTGGTTCTTTTTTGCCATAAATTCTGTTTTGTATAATTGCTGTTCAATATTTTCGGGAATTTGAATGACCTTTTCTTCCCCCCAGCTTTTTTTTTCAACTTTTTGGAGTGATGTTGTTTTAGGTATATATCTCTTGTTGGTCATGTGTGGTCATATGTGTCTCTCTCTCTTTTATTCTTTTTTTTTAATAATAAATTTATTTTTTATTGGTGTTCAATTTGCCAACATACAGAATAACACCCAGTGCTCATCCCGTCAAGTGCCCCCTTCAGTGCCCGTCACCCATTCACCCCCACCCCCTGCCCTCCTCCCCTTCCACCACCCCTAGTTCATTTCCCAGAGTTAGGGGTCTTCATGTTCTGTCTCCCTTTCTGATATTTCCTACCCATTTCTTCTCCCTTTCCTTCTATTCCCTTTCACTATTATTTATATTCCCCAAATGAATGAGACCATATAATGTTTGTCCTTCTCCGATTGACTTACTTCACTCAGCATAATACCCTCCAGTTCCATCCACGTTGAAGCAAATGGTGGGTATTTGTCGTTTCTAATGGCTGAGGAATATTCCATTGTATACATAGACCACAGCTTCTTTATCCATTCATCTTTCGATGGACACCGAGGCTCCTTCCCTTCAGTTGTTGGCTTTAATCCATTTGTCAGTATTGTGAATTATTATTATCTAATTTTGTCTTTTTTTAAATTTTGCTTTTTCATTGCTTCTTTTTTCTGTTTTTCTTTGGCTTTTAGAGTGATAAAAGTTTTTATTGCTACTTTTCTCTCAGCCTGAATCAGAATCTATACTATGTATTTCTATCCTTTAAATAACTGAATTATACTTATCCTTAAGTATTCAACAGTCACATACTTTTTTAAAAAATTAATAAATCTAGGGGCACCTTGTTGGGAGATAGGTTAAGCGTTCCACTCTTGATTTTGGCTTGGGTCAGGATCTCAGAGTTGTGAGTAGAGCCCTGCATTGGGCTCCATGCTCAACTGCAATCTGCTTGAGATTCTCTCCCTCACTCTCCCTCTGCCTCTCCTGCTTATGTGCACATGAGCTCGCTCTCTCTCTCAAAAAATTAACAAATCTAAACTTCTTCAATAGTTTTATTCTCTTTCTAACATAAAATTTGTCTATAAAATTCCTTCCCCTTCCATTTTGTTATTCTCTACTTTCACTATTTTATAAACAAAAAAAGTATTACTTTCATACTCAATAGTTCACTACACTTAGTAATATAGGTCATTAATCCTATACACTCCATTATTATTTCTGGATTTTGGGGGTTTTGTCAAAATATAACTTATAGTGGCATCTGGGTGACTCAGTTGGTTAAGTATCTGCCTTTGGCTTGGGTCATAGTCCGGGGGTCCTGAGATTGAACCCCGAATTGGGCTCCCTGCTCAGTTAGGAGTGTTCTTCTCCCTCTCCCTCTCCCCCTCCCCCATTCATTCTTTCCCTCTCTTTCTCCCTGCTTGTTCTCTCCCTTTCTTTAAGAAATAAAATATTTTAAAAATATATAACTTAAAATGAATTCTATTAATAAGGGTTAGCTGGTTGGCAACATTTTTCAGCCTTTTCATTTCTGAAATGTTTTTTTTATATGGCATTTTGATTGAGTGAGCTGAATAGAAATTTCCTTTAGCACTTTGAAGATATGACTCTGTTATATCTTGGTTTCTATTGTTACTGATGGAAGTTTAAGGTGAAACTTCAGGCTAGTTGTTAATCCTTCATAAGTAATCTATTTTTCTTCTCTGGTAGCTTTAAATATTTTTTCTTTTATTGATGATGTTATGCAGTTTCACTGTGATATATGTATACTTTTATCCTGCTATATCCTCAAAGTGCACTTTTGATCAGAATTCTCATGTTTTCTTTTAATTCTGAAAAATTCCAAGCTGCCATCTTTCAAGAAAATGATTTCTCCATCACTTCTTCGGGCCTTCTTTTTGCTAATACTCAAATTAGAGATGCATTGGAACTTCTGTTAATACGGCATGTTTTTAACTCTTCTTCTCTTTTAGATTTTATATATCTTTGTTTCTTTGCATTAAATCTGGGTGAATTTAGTACAAGCTCATTTTGTACAGGGGGCTTCCTGTTTTATTTTGCATCTAGTTGAGTTTTGTGGATGCCTTGACTCAGGAGCCTGCACCCTTAGTCTATCACTGGGTTTATGATGATGTTGAGGGGCTACTGCCCCGCAGTGATAATGAGGCTATTACAGAGACAAGCACAGAACCTGGATAAATTTCTAGTTAGGAGGCTGAATCTTAGATCTTCTTTCCCTGGTCCCACAGCTTCTGAGAGAGTCAGACCCTAGCTTCAGGGAGTTAGCCTGCCTCTATCATCTTGTGCATAAACACTTTGTCTCTGTCACCCCAAAAGAGGCAGGCTCCTTTTTGCTGCTGACTGATTTGGGCTGAGAGCCCAACAAGCCCATGGCTTCACCCCCACTCACTGCTATGTGGTGATCCGTAAAGATATTTTTTCCTGTTTTTGAATTTGGCTGTCTTATGTTTGTCTTACGTTGCTTTTCTTTTTTATACTTTGTCTTTCATTGTACTTAGAGAACAGGGAATATGTAGAAATATAAAATTAAGGAAAGCCAAATTGACAGGAAATCCATTTTATAAAATTTTTTCCCAAAAAATTAAAATATAAACCCCCTAGGCTGCCATTCAACATCTTTGGTAAATCAGGTCCACTTCAGTTCCAGTGTGAGGCATCCTGTACTCCGCTTACGTGGAGTCACATGCTGTTCCCTGAACATGACACGAACTTTCATTCTCCTGCAACCTTACACATCTGTTCTTTTTGCCACGTGGCCCTCCTGCCACACTACTTTAAGACCTCAATCAAAATTCATTTGGGTGGGCACCTGGATGGCTCAGTGGTTGAATGTCTGCTTTGGCTCAGATTGTGATCCCAGGGTCCTGGGATCAAGTCCTGCATCTGGTTCCCCATGGAAAGCCTGCTTCTCCCTCTGCCTATGTCTCTGCCTCACTGTCTCTCATGAATAAATAAAATCTTTTTTAAAAAACCTCATTTGGGGTGCCTACATGACTTGGTTAAGTGAAATTCAGCTCAGGTCATGATCTCGGGGTTGCAGGATCCCGGGCTCAGCAGGAAGTCTGCTTGGGATTCTCTCCCTGTCCCTTCCCCCTTTGCCCCTCCCCCTGCTCTCTCTCTCTCTCTCTCTCTAATAAATAAAAAGATTATTTTGTTTATAAAAATATTAAATAAAAAGATTATTTTATTTATTTGAGAGAGAGAGCACATGCACATAAGCACACTTGTGGTAGACTGGGGGCAGGGGCAGAGGGAGAGAATCCTCAAGCGAGCTGCCAGTGAGTGTGGATTTCCCCACCATGGGAATCTAGATCCCACCACCCATGAGATCATGACCTGAGCCAAAACCAAGACTCAGAAGCTCAACCAACTTGAGCCATCCAGGTCCTGCATAAATAAATCTTTAAAAAACGCTTTTAACTATGAAGTTGGCTCCAGATCCCACAGGATAAGTTACTTATTTCTTCTCTGCACTATGCACTCAAACAGGCAAAAAGAGCAAATGAACGAATGACTGAATCATACAATCTACAAGACTGAGTGAACACACAGTACCCATGGCTTACTGCCATACTGTCACCTCCACGGTCAAGTGTTTATCTAAGTGTCTGCTTTGGGCAACTGTAATGTATTAAATTTATCCGGTGTATTTAGAAATAAGGGGAAAGCAGTGAACACAGTTTTTCTGTGAAGTTTGTCCTGTATCATGGCCATTGAGCTAACTGTGCATGAAGCTAGTTAAGATAACCCAATATACCATTTGTTAAAGTGTGGCTTCTACAATTATTAAGGCAAGACGATTAGGGACAAACTGTCTCATTTCCTTCCTCAATTTCACAGCATTCTTTTAAAAAGAGAAGAGATGTTAACATGAGCCCTATTTTTTTTTCTTTTTGGGTAAGTTAAAAATATGATGGAAAAAAAACTGAATTACATCAAGGTCTAATATATCTAAATGCTTTAACATCTATAAAAGCCCAATTGTATCTTTCTATTCATTATGATTCTATCTCAGGAAAAGGATTACATTTTTTTGGTCCCTTTTTGACAAGGAGAAGATAATTTATCAAGGAAAATGGTACCAAGTGGCATGTTTTTTAAGCAAAAATATTTACTTAATTGTCCAGCTTTACTGGAATCCTCCAAGATGCTATTTCTTCCTAAGGAACAGAATGAAGGCTCTGTGACACTGAAGAAACAAAAAAGGGTTTCAGTCCAGTGCGGGATACTTGTGCTTTCTTTCCTCTAGTTCAGTTGCATGGCTATGGCAAAAACAGAAATTCAACTGAGTAGCATTTTTGTTCTAAAAACATCTAAAATTCATCTCAAATCTGTATCTCTTCTGGGGAGAGAAACTAAATCCATTCTAACAAGTAATTAAGCAAACAAACAAAAAAATCCCCTAAAACCACAGTCTCCTCTGGCGCCGGTCTACACCAGCTTCCTGCCTACACCCTCACCCCCGGAGGCCCTGTCGGGTGCCATCTCCTCCTCCACGCACCACCTCTCACCTGGGCCAGCCATCTCGGAGGGCTCACTCTGTGACAGAGCTGTGTTGGGCCAGAGCTGCCTGTGGGACCTCTGGATAAGAGAGCTGAGAAGCCAGCAAGAAGTGATCATCTGGTTTAACTTCACAATTTGGCTCCTTGATTTCATTAGACGTCACAGCCTTCTGAAAACTTGAAATGAAACTTATGGGAGATTTCATCTCCCTGGTGATTCAGGGGGAAAAAAGCCTAAAATTTGCCTCTAAATCTCTATTTCCCACCACATTCCTAATTCAAGCTAAAAACTTTATTCATTTAATTTTATTTATCTAGTTAAAGTCATTAACTACTTCCTCTACTTTCTGCTATATTTCCTATAGATAAAGGCTTTGTATCTGTGGTAGACCCTCAGAAAGGACTTTGAGTTTAGACTACTTAGATTTTTTTTTTTTACATTTGTTTTTACTTAAGTTTGATTTGCCAACATATAGTATAACACCCAGGGCTCTCTCATCAAGTGCCCTC
The DNA here is from genome assembly GCF_048418805.1 of Vulpes vulpes. Taxonomy (NCBI): domain Eukaryota; kingdom Metazoa; phylum Chordata; class Mammalia; order Carnivora; family Canidae; genus Vulpes; species Vulpes vulpes. Next base: position 40,384,337 of record NC_132787.1, on the reverse strand, counting down.
CTCAGTGCCAGTCACCCAGTTACCCCAACCGCCCGCCCATTTCCCCTTCCTCAACCCTTTGTCTCCCAGAGTTAGGAGTCTCTCGTGGTTTGTCTCCCTGTCTAATTTCTCCCACTCAGTTCCCCTCCTTTTCCTTATAATCCCTTTCACTATTTCTTATATTCCCCGTATAAGTGAAACCATATGATGATTGTCTTTCTCCAATTGACTTATTTCACTCAGTATAATATCCTCCAGTTCCATCCCAGTGGAAACAAATGGTGGGTAATCGTCATTTCTAATGGCTGAGTAACATTCCATTGTATATATAGACCACACCTTCTTTATCCATTCATCTGTCGAAAGACATCATGGCTCCTTCCACAGTTTGGCTATTGTGGACTTTGCTGCTATGAACATTGGGGTGCAGGTGTCCCAGCATTTCACTGCATCTGTATCTTTGGGATAAATATCCATTAGTTCAATTGCTGGATCTTAGGGTAGCTCTATAAACTTAGTTTTTTTTTTTTAAGATTTTATTTTTAAGTAATCTTCACACCTGACATGGGTTTGAATCCTCAACCAGGAGATCAAGTCACACGTCTACTGACTGAACCAGGCAGGTGTCCCTAGAACATTTAGAATTCTGAATCAAGGGCAGCCAGGGGGGCTCAGCGGTTTAGCACTGACTTCGGCCCAGGGCATGATCCTGGAGATGCAGGATTGAGTCCCATGTCAGGCTCCCTGCATGGAGTCTGCTTCTCCCTCTGCCTCTCTCTGTCTCTCATGAATAAATAAATTTAAAATATTAGAAAAAAAAAAGATTTCTGAATCAATTTCAACATCTACAGAAAGGATCCGAAGTTGCTAAATTGTCTTTTCTCCTGATATGACCAACTATCTCACTGTACTGGAGAGATTGTGGTACATCTCAGAGAAAGGCATAAGGGAGAGGAACATGGGGATTTTTTATTTAAAGAGAAAATATCTGGAAGTATCTTCTGGCTTAGCACATTAATTGTTTATGCTAAACAACTGCAAATTTTTGCAAAGGAGAACAAAAATCATAATAAAGGTAAGTCAAACCATTATACAGTACGCCTTAAGCTTACACAGTGACATATGTCAATTATATCTCAATAGGACTGGGGAAAAAAAGAACAAAAATATAAAGAGAAAGAAGTACTGCCTAAAAAAATGTATAAGTCACAGTTCTCAGACACTTAATTGTGGTACATTTAGTGTCATCTCATTTCAAGTCATATTTATGAGCATCTGCTAGGTGTTAGGCACTGTGTTAAGTCTGGGAGTAGGGCTGCCCAATAGAAATATAATGCAAGCCATATATGTAACTTTAAAGTTGCTAGTAGCCATATTAAAACTATTAAGAGGAAATAGGTGACTGTGGTCTGGTTCTGCCAACCATCAGCCTCACCCTACCACTCCCACCCTCTTCCCCTGAACTTCAGCCTCAGCGGCCACCCAGGTCCCCCTACAAGCCCATCTCTTCCCCCTTGGGCTTTCCACTGGCTCAGGTCTCTGCCTGCTGTCTCCTGCCCTGTCTCTGCTACTATTCCTTGTTATTTGGTAGAGTAATGCAGTGATGGCGGATAGGAGCCAGATGTGTAGTCAAGTATCTAGGGTTGCTTGCACTTAATTCAGTAGGAATACTTTCATCCAGTCACACAAAGAATGGAATCCAAATGGTGGACTCCACAATGATTGGACTTTTATCTGTGATTGTGTATATTGTTCTCACCATGGGCCTTGAAGTTAAAGGAAGTGAGTGACACTGGAAACCCATTCTGCAATTTATTCACCAAGCCACATGTTCTGGTACAGAGCTGCGTCTTTGTAAGGAAAGAATGGCTTTTCTAACTTTTAACAATGCCACTGTATTGGCCGGTGGCAGCTCTGTGCTGAAGGGCACTTTTGGGTGGCAGAAGAGCCCTTGCCAGCCTCTCTTAAAATATATCTTATAAGCGGCTCCCTACGTTGACTTTAACTGCTATGTAGTCTAGGATGTTCATATTTGTGTATTTGACTCTGAGATTCTCACAAGGAGAAATAGAAGAGGAACAGGAATATCAATCATTTCACTAAATCTTATTTTGGGCCCAACATGAATCATCTGCCCTCAGGACTCTGGTTCCCTGGCATTCAGATGGGGTTTTCCATGATAGCAGGAGACATGGGTTTCTGTCTCAAACTTTCTCAGAAGTGAACCTTACTAAGAATTAAGGGAGAAAGAGTCCCGTCCAGATAGAGGAAGTCTTGGGATAACAGTCTGACATGAGAGACCCCTAACTCTGGGAAATGAACTAGGGGTGGTAGAAAGGGAGGTGGGTGGTGGGTGGGGGTGACTGGGTGATGGGCATTGAGGGGGGCACTTGATGGGATGAGCACTGGGTGTTATTCCATATGTTGGCAAATTGAACACCAATAAAAAATAAATTTATTAAAAAAAAAAGTCTGAGAACATGGCCATTGGAGATCACTAGCCTGATGCTATAAAACCTCCTTTACGATATCACCCTGATTCCATAAACTCACACCATTTATTTTTTTTAAATATCCTACTCATTTAAGAAACATTAGAAAATTTCCAAAATATCCCTTGACCTTCTCCTTTCCCTTCTTCCTCCTTCCCATAGGCCAATAATCAACCATCAAAAAAATGTTCTTAGTTCATGGTATATGCCAGAAGTGACAGAGGAAGACACGGCCAATCTCTGGTCGCATAGAGTTTAACATAGGTTTGTTTCCAAGTTGGTTTCTCCAAACAGAACATTTGAGGTCTCTGGGAATTTGATGTTCATCTCTCCAGAATCCTTGGTTCCCTCTTCATGTTCTGTAATGTGTTCCTGAATGCTAAAGAGATTGAGTTATAAGTCACTGATTGTATGTCAAAGAGAATAAAGGACCTAGTCTTCCCCCCAAAAAACAAAGCTATGTCTTCCCTGTACACTCTTACCACCTGGCAAGTACATTCAGATTTTCCAAATACCAAATCAAAGACACCAACCTCTAGGACAGGACCACAACACATTTACCAAACTTCCTCTCCACCAGGCCTTGGTTATTAAGTACACCAGTTAGGTTTTCTTAACTAAGTCTTTCTCTCTCCTCAAAGTTTGTATGCTATCTGTTTAAATACATATGCCTCATGTTTGTTTATCATTAGGTATGTCTGAGCACCTGTATTAATTTTGCAATGAGTTTCTATAAACAACAAAAGCCATCAAACATCATCCCTACCATTTTTCAACTCTTGGGACAGTGAGGAAGGCAGAGAGTATGGAAACAATTTTGGTTCAGGATGATAAGGCTACGGTAAGTTCTGTAGAATGACAAAAAACCTAGCTACTAACTTTAACTGATGAAACTCCTTTTGAACTGTATCTTGGAGAATGAATAGGAGTTAACCAGGTAGGGAAGTAAGGGAAGACAACTCTGGGTAGAGGCAATGGAGTGTGCAAAGTGCCAAGGAAGGTTTACTGGGTATTCTATAGAGAGATAGACATCATTTCTCCAGCACACCTCATCTCTACCTGAAAGCCTGCCAATTAAAGGGCCCAGATATCTGCACCCCTCCCCCACATCCACCATTCAGTAGTGGCACAGGCATAGGATAGTTCCCATCCAAAAAGGGGAAGACCAGGAGGGCTTTAGGAGAACTGGGTCTAAAGCCATTCTGAAATCTGGCAGGGCACATGTGGTTAGTCCCTTCATCAGAGATCAAGCCCTGGGAATTATTCACTGTGGCTCTTGGTTCTGCCCTCAGAACATTCTTCTTTTCTGTAAAAGGAGCCCATATTTGCAACCAAGTCGTTTTCTTGGCCTATGAAAGTTTGCAGAGCCAAAGACCTTTTTAAAAAAGTTTTTTGTACTTTCTTTGTCTCTTTTAGTCCAAATCGATGATGGTTCTGTTGGTACGATTCTCTTGACATCTTTGGCCTCTTGTGAATCTTATTGTGGTTCAGGCAGTTAGAAAAGAAAGGCCATGTTCAGAAATGTCTTCACGATAAACCATTCAGCTTTTCTTGAAACTGCCCAGGATTCTTAAAAGTCCTGTGTTTTTGTTTGTTTGTTTTTTGTTTTCTAAGGCATTCCTTTAAAACTTTCTGAGGTCTTAATAACCACAATCTCAGTTTCATCTTTATGGCATGTGGTTCTGACTATTCTCTGAATTTTATTTTTGTCCAGAAGCCATTCTTAATTTAATGTTGATTTTCACCTGAAGAGGCAAGGGATTTTCAAACTGCAGATTCTGCCCCCATTATATTTACCTCTTTTTTTTTCCCCCTTCTTGAGCTTATCCCTCTCCTGTCAAATTTTAATGCAAGTAGCAAGAAGGCAGGGTTACTTTTAACCCTGCCTGGAAATGTCCTCAGCCAGGCCACTCAGTTCATGAGGTATATTTTCTATTTTCTCCATTATTGTAGGCAAGAGTGTTGCTAGACTTTCTGCCACCGCATAATGAATCCTCTTCTCACTAGTTTCTGCTAACATTTTCCTCATTTGTCTTTTTTTTTTAATTTTCTTTTTTACTTTGAAAGAGAGAGAGAGTGTATACATGTGCGCACTAGTGGGGGGAGGAGCAGAGGGAGAGGGAGAAGAAGAGAGAGGATCTGAAGCAGACTCTGCACCAAACGCAGAGCTAGATCCAGGGCTCGATCCCATGACCCTGGGATCATGACCTGAGCCCAAATAAAGAATCCGATCCTTGGGAGATCCCTGGGTGGCTCAGCAGTTTGGTGCCTGCCTTTGGCCCAGGGCATGATCCTGGAGACCCAGGATCAAGTCCCACATCCGGCTTCCTGCGTGGAGCCTGCTTCTCCCTCTGCCTGTGTCTCTGCCTCTCTGCTTCTCTCTCTGTGTCTCTCATGAATAAATAAATAAAATCTTTAAAAAATAAAAAGAATCTGATCCTTAACTGACTGAGCCACCCAGGCACCCTTCCTCATTTGTCTTTAATCTTTGACAGCTTTCTCGAGAGACATCAAGCTTCTACAAACAGTCTCTTTGAGATATTTTAGATTTTTACCAATTCTCTCCTCAAGGTCCTTCCAGCTTGTTTTCTACTGTCCCAATGCCACTCTCATAGTTTTTAGGGTTTTATTTTATCTTTTTTATTACAGCAGCATTCCACTTGTCTCTCACCTTCCGCACTCTACTTTGGACTCCCTTGTCTGTTTACACCTCCAGCCACTGCCCATCAAGCCTGTTTCTGGTCCCCATGCAGGGGGCAGGCAGTTTTCTTCCAGAACGTCCTTGGGACGGTCCTGGGAAATAATTCTAACATATCTGCCCACAGATCAGTTCCTCAGAGGAACTTTCTTGGGAGAAGTCTGGAAGATGAAGTTAATGAAAGATTTTATTTGATGTTATCTTAAAAAACCAACCAACCAGTCAACCAACAAAACCCTTTTCAGGATACCAAATATTGGGATCCCTGGGTGGCGCAGCGGTTTAGCGCCTGCCTTTGGCCCAGGGCGCGATCCTGGAGACCCGGGATCGAATCCCACGTCGGGCTCCCGGTGCATGGAGCCTGCTTCTCCCTCTGCCTGTGTCTCTGCCTCTCTCTCTCTCTCTGTGACTATCATAAATAAATAAAAAATTAAAAAAAAAAGAATATTAAAAAAAAAAAGGATACCAAATATTTCATCTAGGGAAAAGTATCACAATTGTATGGGAAGCATTTTTAATTGTTTTAGGGCCAAATCCAGAGAGTGAGATCTATTTCCAACATTTTAGGAGAGAGAAAGAAAAAATGTGAGATTAAATGTATGTTAGACTAAATGTACATGGGTTATGCTTGCTTTACTTTTATTTTCGAACAGCGTGAGCTTGTTTGTGGAAGGAGTGCGTGTCCTAGTGGGAAAGACTGCAGGCTGAGGCCCCAAGAACATGGCTGAGTTTCTTAATCCCCACAAGCCCCAGTATATCTACGTTCGATGTGGAATTATAATTATAGTTGGCTCATAAGGCTGATGTCAGGAGTAGAGGAGACATAATGTGTGAGCAGTAGCCAAACAGTACATCTAGCGGATGATCAACAAACCACTCAGGACCCACCAGTATGGAAAACCACAGAAATGACTCCCCACCATTGCTCTGAAGCCTCTGCTTGTCTTTCCTGAGGTATCTGGAATTGGAATCAGGATTCCAGGCTCCCACTCCCCAGGGAGGAGAAGAGGAAGGGAAGTTCCCCTCTTGCCCTCTTGGGAATTGGGTTCTCTCTCATACTGTTAAAAAAAAAAAAATCCCAAATTTAGGACTGTGGAATGTGGAAAGCTCCAGGGACCACATTATAAATCTGTTCCCAACAGACGATGTCAGGGAAGAAATAAGACCAATTTAATTCTATTTTATTTCTGCCTCAAATCCACCCATGATCTCATCTCTCTGGGTCTGTCTTTTCTTGGGCCTGACTCTCCCTCATCCTGCTTCCCAGGAGAATCCTCCAGCCCTTCTCCCAAGCAGCCCCAGGGCAGGAGGCTGGAAGCCAGTCAGGGAAACAAGCCCTGGCTCCCACTGCAGTGCCCAGCTGGGAAGAGCAAGGAAGTGGAAAAAGCAGAGAATAAGGGGGGTTGAAATGAGATTTGAAGGAGAAGGAAAGTTGGGGATCAGAGAGGAAAGGTTGAAATCGCTAGTATCCTGCCTATGAGAGGAAAGTATGGGGGGAAGACAATACAAGCAGAGACAAATGGAGGGCTGGAGGGCGTTAGAGGCACACTTCCAGGCAGGGACTACAGAAGGAGGGAGTTAGACAAGGAGGTTAGTTACACTTGCTATAATTCTGGGAGGCTTCCTCTCCTTGCCTTTCCCAAATCTTCCTCTTTAGATGATTTTACCTTTTTAGATGGTCTGTCTTCTTTGCCCCTTTCCAGCATAACTCAGGCCAGGTGGTTTTTTGCTCAGAGACAACAAAGCCTCCTAACCAGCTGGTCCTCACCCCACACCCTGCCCTCCAATCTATTCACCTCACAATTCGAATGACCTCTCTTTCACCTGATCTTGTCCCTGTCTCACCCCACACTTCAAGGACTTACATTGGCACCAGTTTGTCTCTGATACTGGGAAGACAGCAGCTTCTGAGCAGAAACCCTACATTATCAGCATCTAGAACACCTTGTATGGTTTCTGGAAGGTGGCATAGAAGGGGTTCCATTATGGTGACTGAGTTAATGGATAGATGGGTGGATTGCTGGCTGGCTGGATGGATGAATGTTCATCTAGTGGAAAAGAAGAGATAGTTGGGAGGGGCCAGTGAATTCAGGAAAGAGATTTGGTGAAGAAGAGGAATATGAAAAATGCAGCAAGCGTTTGGGTAAAAGAAATACATTTATTTTTGTTTGGGGTAATAAATTCTATTTTGCGAGATTGCCACATGGAAGCAGCACATTGGATTCTTTCTGCTACGTCTGAAGAATGAACAGGGATGGGAAGGGGGTAGGTCCCAGACCCTATAACCAGCACCCCTCAGGAATCAGCTGCCTCCCCCATCCAGGGCCTCACTCCCTGGGCCTGCAGATGTCTGTCTTCCTTCCCTCAAGTACTAACTCAGTTCTTGTCACTCTTTTCACTCCCCCCCCCCCATCGCCCCCTACTGACCAGGGACAAGGTCCCCCAGACTTCTCTCTTCAGTGCCACATTTTCTTCCTCCACTTCCACCCTGCCTTATTTCACATGCTCACCACCCCGATCACCCCAATACCCAGCTTCATCCATTTTGCCATGTCCTAGGAGCTCTCATCATTCATCCATTTGTCCAAACCTTCACCAAAGGCATGCTGCCTCCACTTTTTAGCTTCCTAAAGCTACCAAGGACTCCCAAGTTCTGTTAAAACAATCAGAATATTTATGGACATTTTTAAAAAAAATACTTCAAGGCCCTAAATTGTAACTGCCCAAGATACCGCTTTGACTAAACTTCTCTAACGTTGCAAGGCGTGGCCTGTAGCCAAAGATTAATGTCACTGCTTGTTGAGGGTTGATTACTCTCCGGGTTTTATCAGTGTAGGCAGGGTGGAAAAGGACTGGAGAACCGGATCAAGGGACGAGTCCCCCTCCCCAGCTGCCTCCGATCCTCTCCCCTTTGGTGCAAACACTGTCCACAGCGCCAGAACACCACGGTTTATTTTTATCTGTTTATTTTGCAATTAACAAAGAGAAGGAGCCTCTTTTTGATGTGCTGGTTCAGGGGTTCAAAGTGTCTAGCTACCTTGACCCCTCTACCAGCCTCCGACATCTCAGGACGGCTGCCCAACTGGGAAAGATTTATACTTATTTTTATATAATGGAAAACTCATTGCTGGACATCGAGTTACTCACTTTGATTTGTTTTCTTTGGAAGAAGCGGCCGGCGGCGGCGGCGGCAGCGCCCCAAGCTGGGTCATTAATATGGCAGCAACAGCAACAAAGACCTTTACAGCCGCTGCCTGTAAACCGTGGATAAAGTTCAAGCATTTATTCTGTTTGAGGCCTCCCAGTGTCTATAAAAGCCCAGCACGATTATATGATCAGTGTCAAGACCCACTTTCCCCTCTTTGTGCTCCGGGATGCATTTCCTTGCCCTGTCCCTCCGTGTTGCCACTGCAGCTGCTCTGGCTTTAATAGCAACCCAAGGCACACACTATTGGAGTGTTCCTTGGGCTTTGTTTTAAACATGGTTTTTGCTTGTGTTAACTACCGCCTGGCTCTCTGACACCCGTGAATGGGGCTATGCGGGGCTGTCAATCAACAACAATAATAATGCCATCTGGGTTTGAATAATACTAATGAGAAGAAGAAGAAGAGGGATACTGTGTATTAACATAGCACCTTTGTCCCAGAAGCTCAGAGGGCGTTCAGGATAATAATTCATTCATGCTCCGAGCACTGCTTGGCGGTAGATATTATGATCCCACCGCGGGGGACTGAGACACAGAGAGGGCAAGTGGCTGGCCCCAAGGTCACACAGTAAGTCAGAGATGGCATAAAACTTAGTTGCTACAAGTCCCCTAAAGCACGGGCCCCACGGGATCACACGGAACTCTAACTCCCGACGCATCTGTTTTTAAAATCTAGCAGTAAAAACAACTATAGGGCCTTGTTGTTCCACCTTATGGGAATTAAAAAAAAAAAAAAATGGAAAGAATGTTTTAGGATGGAAGAGAGACCTCAGAGATCCTCAGTGTTAAAGGTGAGTTTAACCAAGCCAAAGGCAAAGGAAGAGATGGTGATGAGATACCACTCCTAGAAGCATCTGGAATTTCTAAAGAGAAGAATGGTGGATACAGAAAGCACAATGGATACAGAAAAGGGGAGGTCTCTCATGGAGGTGGGAACGCAAGCTAATCACCGAGCCAGAAAGCTCATGGAAGGCCCAATAAGGAGCAGCAGCCATCCAGAAGACGATTGCTGAAGATACCACGAATTTCTGCTTAGTCTCAAGTCCCATTCTGCACTTTGCTGGGACTCTCCCTTCTCAACCCCTTGGCTCCACAGAGTGGTTCAAACCTGACTTGTCACTTCAAATCAGTAGAATTGTACTTAACTTCACTATGCCTCAGTTTCCACCTCTGTAAAACTGGTTAATAACATCTCATTTGGTTACTTAGCGCACTGTGATCACTTCTGAACTGATTTCCTCAGCTTCAGTCCCTCCCCCATATCTATCATTGGCTTGTTATGAGGATTAAATAAGCTGATATGTAAAATGCTGAGCATAGTGCATGACCCATAGTGGGATCTCACAAGCGTTAGCTATTAGTAGCATAAGTAGTAATAGGATTGTTATGTTGCCATCCTCCTCCTCCTCCTCTGGTTTGCTGGCCACCTACTCCTAGACAGATAAGGCATAAAAGGAGCACTGTGAAAGAAGAGTTCAGTCGTATAAAAACATATAATTAAGCCACCCAGGGCCATGTCCCCTTTTCTATGCTTGTGTTGCTTTTAGGAACTGCCCCCTGCAGACTAGCACTGTATTATTCTCACTTGCTGCATGTGTCAATTCTGTCTCCTCCAATAGACTCTAAACAAACTCACAGTAGACATCCAGATGGCCAACAGATACATGAAAAGATTCTCAACATTACTGATCATCAGAGAAACGCAAATGAAAACCACAATGAGGTATCACCTCACACCAGTGAGAATGACTAGTATCAAAGAAACAAGAAATTATAAGTGTTGGTGAGGATGTGGACAAAAGGGAGCCATCGTGCACTGCTGGTGGGAATGTAAATTGGAGCAACTTCTATGAAAACAGTATGGAGAGTCCTCAAAAAATTAAAAGTAGAAATATCATATGATCCAGTAATTCCACTGCTAAGGCATTTACCATAAGGAAGTGAAAAGGCTAATTCGAAAAGATTTGTGCACCCTTATGTTCATTGCGACATTATTACAAGAGCCAAACTATGAAAGCAACCTAAGTGCCCAGTGGTAGATGAGTGGATGAAGAAGGCATGGTATATGTGTATACCATGTGTATACACACACACACACACACACACACACACACACACACACAATAAATATTACTCAGTCATAAAAAAGAATAAGATCTTGCCATTTGTGACAACATGTCTTGACCTAGAGGATATTATGCTAAGTGAAATAAGTCAGAGAAAGACAAATACCATATGATTTCACTTACATGTAGAATTTTTGTAAAAAGTACAAAGAAACAAGCAATAAAACAAAAACAGACCCATAAATACAGAGAACTGGTGGTTCTCAGAGAATAGGGCAGTAGGAGGGATGGGCAAATGTGTGAAAGGAAGTGGGAGGGACAGGCTTCCAGTTATATAATAAATAAGTCATGAGATAAAAGGGAAAAATATAGAAAAAGATGACCAAATTCACACTAACGCATCTAATTCCCTATTCCCCTCTGCACCCAGTGCTCCACTTGACAAGCTACCTTTGAAGATACATGTTACCTTTCCATGATTTCTAGAACACCTGCCATGTGCCAGCCTCAGAGTGGAGGGACTCTGAGATATCCTAGGAAGTGCTCTTCCCTCAGGAGATACGCTTCCTTGGGTGAACAGAAAAGCCATATGGCAACAATTTGCAAACTTTAGCGTGCCTCAGAATCACTTGGAGGACTTCTTAAAATCAGCTGCAGGTAAAATGACTTTAAAGGTCCATCGAAATGTTACTTGTATTCTTTTTCAGTGGCACTATTACATTTGCAAGAAGACGAATAACATGACCAAGGCATTGTCCCAGGAAATCAACCTGGCACTACTGTAGAGGGTAGGTAAGACCAGGGAAAGACTGCAGATGGGGAAATCAAATTGGAAGAAGTTGCAACCTGCTAAGGAAGAAAGAAAAGTGCTAAACTCAATAATTAATTGACTTACTGGTTTTGAAGTTTTCCTAAACCTCTCGTCCAATGATTATAGCCTTGGCTCCCTGTCTCTTGCAGAAAGCCTCTAAATACTTGCGCTGACATCTTCTGGCCTATAAGTTTGTTATTTATGGTATCGTCTGTCCTTTGTCTTTGTCCCTGACCCAGTTTAGAGACACTCTATCACTGGGACTGAATCTAAGGCACTCTCCAGTTTCCAAGGCAAGCATTCTTTGGCAATAAACAGATATGCAATTCCTCCCCAGCCCTTCAAGGCAGAAAGCCCCCACTTTCCCATCCTGCAAGCTGGAGGTAAACCTCCCTCCTCGCCCTCCCTCACCACGTGTGAGGAGTTTGACCTTGCATTTGATATTTTAGCGCTTGCCTTCTCTTTTTCTATAGACTTGGAGCTTCCCGAGGACAAAGCTCCCATCTGCACCCCCGTGTTTCAGTTCCTTTTTGTGGAGTGCCTGATACAGTAGAGGTGCTTGTGAAATCTTCATTGAAAAAAAAATAAGGGGACGGTTGGGTGGCTCAGTGGTTGGGTGTCTGCCTTTGGCTCAGGTTATGATCTCAGGATCCTGGGATTGAGTCCCACACCTGGCTCCTCGCAGGGAGCCTCCTTCTCCCTCTGCCTGTTTCTGCCTCTCTCTGAGTGTCTCTCATGAATAAATAAATAAAATCTTTTTTAAAAAAGAAAATTAAAAAAGGACAAGTTTTATTAAACACATCTAACATTCTTCATTTACTCCTATAGGTAATGCCACATCACATGCAGGTATCTTTTTTTCAAGTTTTTATTTATTTACATAAGTAATCTCTATGCCCAATGTGGGACTCAAACTCACAACCGTGAAGTCAAGGGTTGTGTGCTCTTCCAGTTGAGCCAGCCAGGCACCCCCACAGAGCTACCTTTGTGAAAGCATCTGGCTTACAGGGTTTCTCTTTCAGACAGAATTGAGTATACCTACATAAGAAGGTAGTATTTGTAAGGTCTGCCTTCAAGAACAAGAAATCACCTCATTAAATGGTAGTCTTCAAAAAGAGTATATGCCTTCCTTCCTTTCTGCCCTCCACCTATCCTTTTCCTCCCCCCTTTCCTCCTTTCTTCCTGAAGGCATGTGATGACTGAGTGTGAGACATTTATACAAGGCACTGTGGGAGATTGGTTCCAGCCCTTAAGGAGTTTGAAATTCAGTGAAACATACACAACCATGCATAATTTCATGTCATACATTGAATTTTATTTTACATTAAAATAAGGTACAGGGACGCCTGGGTGGCTCAGTGGTTGAGCATCTGCCTTTGGCTCAGATTGTGATCCTGGGGTCCTGGGATCGAGTCCTACATCAGGCTCCTTGTAGGGAGCCTGCTTCTCCCTCTGCCTATGTTTCTGTCTCCCTCTCTGTATCTCTCATGAATAAATAAATAAAATCTTTAAGAAACAATTAAGGTACAAACTAACAGTCATCACGTGGAGGAGCAAGAGAAGGGATCACGGCTTAATGGTATAGAATGAGCAATAGGTGAGTCAGCTCTGGGAGGTAAGGCTGTATTTTCAATAGCAGAGAAGGGTGGGGGGATGGGCTTTGCACTGGGGGTGTGAAGAGTTCAGGGAAAAGTGAGCTCCCCAAGGAATGGAGAACACTTCATGGGAAGTAAGATGGAAGGAGGTAGTGATGGATCTGAATAAGCCACAGTGGGGACTTCGAATTCTACTCAAGGGCAAGGACAGTGACAGAGTATTTCTTAACAGTGAATGACATGTTCCCCAAATCTAGTTTTGACATAAACAGTCCTGGCCCAGGTGGTCAGCTAGGATTTGCCCTATTGCTTGAGGCTATTGCTTGAGGCTACTGGTACTTTGTACGTTTCCCCAGGGCTGCAAGGAGAAAGGAGATCCCTTGCCAGAGATGCTGGACACTTCCCTCTGTGGCTGAGTCCCTGAGGACTCATTGGCCTTAGGAATGGATGGACTTGTCCTTGGAGAGTTCTTTTTTTTTTGAGGAAGGAATGGTTCCTAAAAAACTTTTCTCACCACCCTCTCCTCACCCTGAGGATTATCTTTACATTCAGCTTGACAGCAAGTTTGAACTGCTATGGTCTCTCAAGTGGCTTGACCACCACAATGGACAGGGCCCCAGAATGCCTCCCCCTCCTCTGGCAGACCAAGCTGGCCCATTCCTCACCATGTCATGAATTTTCCTGGAGGGAAACAGCGGATGCCACATGGTCATGGCTTGAAAAGATTCCATGCTGTCTGCACAAACAGAGACTGGAGCCTCTGGGAGCGGCCTTGCTCTCACATCACTCCCAGAAAGCCTCCCTTCCCTGGCCCATGCACACAGGCCATGAATTGGTGTTCTGACTTCCACACACTGATGTACTGTGGGACTGAGGTGTGGGGGTTTTGCCTTAAAAAAAATAAATCTCTTCATCTCCTCTCTGCATTGGATATGCTTGTCTCTGAGGACCTTTCCTCTCCAGACAGCCCTGTGCAGCACAGACAAGAGGATTCCTGGGAAGGGCCTGAGCTAACAGCAGGCACCGACATCACCAGTATAGCCTAAGAACAGAGTGAGCCAACTTTCACCAACCCCACACCCCTCTCCTGTCTACACACATAATAAACTATTTGCCATGCACTTATGCCTTGCCACATTCCATCCCCTCTACCTAGAATGCCCCTTCTTTCCTGCTATCTTGGGGAATTCCTTTTGATTGTCCAATGCATAGCTTTCAGGGCATTTATGCTGTGAAGGCTTTCCCAGTTCTCAGATGGAGAGATACCAGCTTCCTCCTTTGCTGTATTGTTTGGATGTGCATCAGTGATAATGCTGATGAGACAGATTTATGGCTGTTTAGATATCATTACCCCAAGGAGACTATGAGCTGCTTGAGGAAAAAATAATGAGGGATAGCTATACAGATTTTATAGCTGTGTCTGAATATACCCTGCACAATCCTAAGCAACGGGTTTGAGGATAGTTAGATCCTATTTTTAATAGGAACTGACACACAATAAAAATTCATTTATCTCACCCCAGGTAAGGCAACTGCTCAGACTCTTGCTCCTCTAGCTCAGGTCCTGTAAAAGAGGAAGGAAACACTAGCTAGACCAACAGCTTTGTAGTGAGAAAATATCCAGCTCTTCTTGGAGATGGTATATTCATTCGTACAAGATCTAGCAGGGAACCCAAGGCCTTCTTAGATTTCAAACAGCTAATGGCTGGTCCAGAGATGTTGAAGAGATTTTATCTCCTGGATCAAATCAGACTGAGAGTGACTACCTGAAGCACTGAACTGAGAAAGAAGTCTTCTGAGGCAGCATCCAAACTCAGTGGAAGACAATGTCCTATGGATATGTGAAGCAGGAATGGGAGACGGAGGCACATGTGCCACATGGCCATCATCCATTCCGGTCTAGTGCTGGACTAGTGACACGAGCTGTGTGGTTGGAAGAACTATATAATAAGAGCCTCTTCCTTGTCTTGCCCAGATATTCTCTGGGTCTTATGAGTGATACATGGATTTTTGTCCCCATGCCTAAGTTTCTCATCTTTATAATAGGATCTCTTTCTTCTGGGGTTTTGCCAAAGAGGTGAAGCAAAAGGACAAAGTAGAGCTTATAATCCCCCCTCAGCAAAAGGAAAAGACTAGGGAGCTAGAAATGCCCAGAACTGCTTTCAAATCAAATCATCAAACAGCATCCTCGTTGGGGTGTCCATTTCTCCTCTGCTATCACCCATATTCTGTTATTCAGAAAGAGTGAGGATGGAAAGGACTTCTAGAAGGTAGTTATAACAAAAACTCTTATTATTATTTGAAACTCAGTAGATACCCATTAAGAGGGCAGGGAAAGAGTTCTGGTTTGCCCTATTTCACTGGAAGAAGACCCAGAGGGTCATGATTGGGATCTGGGCTCTGGGATCACCCTACCTAGGCTCAACTCTGGTCTATGATAATAATTAGCTAGGTAATCCTGGGTAAATTGCTTGACTTGACTCTCCAGTTTCTTTGCCTCTAAAAAGGGGCTAATAATCACACTTATGGAATCATGAGGACTAAGTGAGTTCATAAATACAAAGTGTGTGGAGCAGAGCCTGGTCCATGGTAAGTTTCCATTGTCACCAGTGCCATCATAGTTACTATTATTGTAGTGTTTCTTTTCCAGCTCAACAAGGAGGGAAAAGTGGACTTAGATGATGTACCAGAAATGGCCCTTGAGAACAGACCAGGGGCCACAGTAGACAAACATGACTCCCTTTTATTACATCAATCCCATACCCCTCTTCTTGTTATGATTGTATCTTTTATGGAGTTAGCTAAAGCTTTCACAGCCTCCATTGGAATCCCTTTTCTCAAGATGGTCTGTGAATAAGTGAATGACCAAAGGGTCTCTGCTAAGAACTTTGACCTCACCATCAGTCTCTGTCTTGGGCAAGAACAAATTAAAAAAAGAGATCCTGTGGGCACTTGTACCTCTAAGGTTTCCAAATCCCCTGGATATATCTGTGAAGTGCTGTGCTATTTATGTGTTTATTCATTCATTTATTATTCTTTTAGCATATGCTAAGGTGACTTTATGATCAGTAAGATCTTGGAGGAAATAAGAGAGAACGATTGTCCATCCCTCATATAATCTCACCTACTGATCTCTGTGCCCAGAATGCCAGTTTCTCCCTTACCTACCTGGCAAACACCTATTCAACATTCAAAGCCCAATATAACCATAACCTCCTTCACTAAGCCATCTCCCAACATCCAAGCAGTTAGCAACTTTCAGGTGAATTCTTTTTGCCTATATTTTATAATAGACTTTCTGACATTATGCTTTATTTTTAAAAAAGATTGTATTTATTTATTCATGAGAGACACACACAGAGAGAAAGAGAGAGAGAGAGGCAGAGACACAGGCAGAGGGAGAAGCAGGCTCCCCGCAAGGAGCCCTATGTGGGACTCAATCCTGGACCCCAGGATCATGCCCTGAGCCAATGGCCGACACTCAACTGCTGAGCCACCCAGCAGTCCTGTGACATTATCCTTTAATTACTTACTACACTATGAGCATCTTGAGGGCAAGGAAATCCTAAATTACCCCTGAATGCCTAGAACCTAACATACAACCTGGCACACTGTAGGTGTTCATTAGTGTTTGTTAAGTGACGCCCTTTTAGTCTATATATAGTACCTTTTTGGGGCCATGGGTTTAAGCAAGTTTAAGGCTTGATTTCAGGTTGTGAATACCAGGCTGCCAAAGGGATTAAAAGAAAATATGAGGAAAGATTTGTCTACAATTATGGTCATAAAACTCTAGAACAACTTACTAGAGATTCTGGAATCTTTTTCTTGGAGAGGCATTACTAATGAGAGAGGATGATTTGGTCATGACCCCATTTGCAGATGGGGATAGACCAGTTGGCCTTCTCAGCTCTAGGAATCTTTAAGTAGACTTCTGGGTGTTTGTGAGATGCCTGTGGCTTGTCCCACCTCTGCCCTCTTGCATATCTTTTTTACCTTGTTTGGGTGCCCAAACTCTTGCCTTTCTGCTTGAGTTATACCCTCTTTCTCAGCCAGCTCAAGTCCCACTTTCACTAAAAAAACCTCTTCTGATTAGCCCTGTCCAAAGGGAATACTCTTTCTTCTGGGTTCTGGGCAGTGTGACATTTACCAGGCCCCTAAGTGATTCAGGAATAGGTTACTTGACTTCACCATGAGAAATTCCTTTGAGACAAAAAAAAAAAAAAATATATATATATATATATACATATATATATATATATATATATATATATATATATATATATATATTCTCTTAGGTCCCTTGTTCTCTCCCCAGTGCTAAGCACAGTTTAGGATACTAGCATGTGTGTGCATGTGTGTATGTGTTGTCATGGCAACACAATATGTATAATCCAAGCCGGAGATCCTGGTGTCATACATCTGGAACAAAACAAACTCATTTATGACATCTTTCAGCATGTACACTGTCTCTGAAACACTGAGATCTCAAAGAAACAAAACAGCTCCAAAACAGGGTGGAGAGCCGACATTCTTTCTTCGCTTGCCGGCTTGCCCTTCCCCCTGCCCACCTCCCCATATACAGAATGGAAACTTTCAGGGGAAAAGAATTCTGAACAGCTGTTGTGAGAGACCACACAGACTTCCCCACATCTGCTAGCATACAGCCGGTGAGCTCATTTCTCCGGGGGATGCAGTCTGAATCTGTGGGGTCCACTTAAGTACACCTTAGGAGGGGCTGAGGAGGAAAGAGGAAGTGGCCCCAGGTGGAGGGGAACTTTCTCATGTCAGAAAATTCACTGGAGACAGGCTAAAGGTTGAGTGATTCCATGGACACGTTCTTTGACTAGGAGAGTTGGCTTTCTAGAAAGTTTCTCTGTCCATTATGGTTAAAAGGAGCTACTGTCAAATTTCCAATTGATTTTTAAAAAGAACCTTGATTCTACCACGTCATCCTCCCCTCCTCCAAAAAGTGTAAGTCAAGGAACAATTGCTGGTTAGGAAATATACTACAAAAGCATATAGTCCAGGGCCATGACAGCTTTCTCCAAGCTTTCTAGTGTTAAAAATAATATTCTAATATATACAGTGCTGTATTGTCTACAAAGAACTTTCACTCATGGTATCGCATTTGAACTTTAAGAGGCCATCTGGGAGAGGCAGGGCAGATATTGCTAACATGATTGTTAGTGCCAGAATTGGTTATCAGGAAGGATACTGACATTGGCATTAGCTCTGATTTTCTAACTTTGAAGCCAAAGCTTGTGGAGGTTCCATGGATTGTCCAAGTACAGAGGACTCTGACTCTTATATTTGACTTATAAATCCGTGTACTTTTCCTTTTGCAAAACCATGAAGTCATCTCTCACAAAATAGCAGCTTCTTTGTAAGCTAGCTTTTACTTCTTCTCCCGTTTCTTGGGGCCCCAGACTCAGAAATCCAACCAAGCCCTGGGATTCTTATGGGTATGACTCAACTACTTCCTGAACTGAGTTTTGGCTCCATACCCTGGCAGAGCAGCAGAGGGGAGGATTAGTGAGAATATGTAACCCCTTTGGAAAGTCCATTCTCATCCCCTGGATGTATGGCTGTGGCAACCAAAGTAGAGCAGAATAGGTGGTGGGAGACATGGGTCCCTGGGCATCCTAGCCTCTCCTGTTGAGCTGTAGTGCCTCACCTGTCTTGAGTCTGTTTCACCTGCAGAGTGAGGAAGGGAGGCCAGGTAGTTTCTACGGACACTCCCAGCCTTAGCCTTCCATGGTTCAAGGACAGACAGGGAACAGGGTGGAGAATTTCCCTGGAGGGAACCAATACCTCACACTCATCCTCTGGCCCCCTGTGCCTGCTGTTAGCCTGGAGCTGGCCTGGCCCTGCTGGGTCTGGAGATGCCATTGTGCAGCATCAGTTGAAGGTTTGGGTGAGGGCGGGCTGAGGCCAGCAGGGGGGGACCCACTGGGGTATTTTTTTCAGATGCATATGTCCCCTCTCAGGCAGCCCTTTCAGAGCTCTGGACAATGTGCTCTTTTTGTCCCCAGCTCTTTCAGCCGCCTGTTCATTCTCTTTGCATCTGCTGTCACACAGGACATCCCGGCTGGCAGGCGACCATGGGGACACATTGTGCTCCCTTAATGAAGCATGGGGCTGGTGATATGGGGGTAGTTGGGGGCCTACAGGGAATAGGGGTGAGCAGAGGGGCACCCCATCTTTCTACTCCAGGCTGCTTTTGAGGGAAAGGACAATTGACCCCCTTTTTACCTCTCACAGTTCAAGTGGATGTGCCTATAAGAAAGGAACTAGTTCCACTTCACAGAGGTTGGAGATCGGGGTGCAAGAGGGTGAACTGGAAGACCGAGGGGCTCTGTTTCTCCTCAAGGAGTGGCACTGCTGGGCAAGTGGGCTAAGAGGTCCTGGGCCAAGGTGTATCAGCCAGGAGCGCCTGGCCTACATCCTCCCCACAAAGAGGTTCCCTACAACATCCAACATAGGAGTGGGCAAGCAGGACCCTAGGAGACACCTCTTCATTCTTTAAAAGCTTAATGTGTCATCACTCACCTATGGTTAGCTTCTAAGGAGTAATTCCTGGAGCCAAGAGGGTCTGTGAAATGATCTTATAGAGTTTCCTCAGGCCTCAATGTGTCATAGTTGGAGGCCTCCTCCAACCAGGAGAAGAAAATGAAGGATAGCTACAAAAGTTCACACAAAGTACCCAAGGGGAGGATAACATCCAACAGCACGTGAATGAATAGCCAGGTTAGATGGGGATGTTATGGATGAGTCTTCTCCTTGTCCCAAATGTTCTTTAAGAATGTCCTCTCATCATGCCCATCCCTCCAAGCCCTAATAGTAAGGAAAAATGAAATGAATGGGATCCTGAGAGAAGAGAGGTTTTCTTGCAGTGTGGCCTAGACCCCTATCTCTGATCCTTGCACCACAAGATGATGCTACTAAAAGCTGATGTCCATCTGCACTGTGGGTGTGGCTCTAGGCACAGATAAGGCAGCCCTGATGTTTTCAGACCAGGCTGCCCTGTGTGGCATGGGCTCTGCCCGCCACTCTCAGGGCCAGCAAAAGTCTTTTCCCCAAAAGACAGCCCCTCACTCTCAGGCCCCTTTCCTACTTGCTAAAGAGTTACCTTGTAGAAGCCAGGGTTCACAACAATGTTCTGGCATGTGCAGATGTCTTCCCAACTGTTACTACAACTTAGAGTTTGTCTTTCTGGTATGTTTACTGCACCCCCCCCCCCACACCCTATCCACCCCTCACTCCTCCTGGTCTGCTTACCCGCCCACCACCCTAAAGAAAAAAGCCTGGGACTTGTCCAACACGGCCCCCTGTCCCCTTTAACAAGCAAAGTGTGCTGGCATTGCAATTGGTGGTCTTCTCCCTGAAGGTCGTTAATTAGTACAGAATGTAGACTTCAGTTGTCCTGCCAGCCCCGATGAAAACGCAGCTGGCAGGTGGCCGAGACGGAGGAATTTGTCATAGGTTAGATCAGCTCAGGCTCTGAGAACCAAGTGTACAGCTTATGCAAATAGTTTTGCTTAGCATGGATCCTGTGTTCTTATTCCCCCTCCCTCTCCCCACAACTTGTTTTTAAACTGAAGGGCGGGGAGGGAGTGGGGAAACAAGGGAAGGAGGGAGAGCAAGCACTTACTTGCCAGATCTCATTCTAAATCAGAAAGGAGCAAATTGCTTTCCCAAAAAAGAAAAAGCCAGGGGGAAAAAGAAGACAAAACACCCATCCTTTGGTCTAATGTACTGAGCATTTGAAAGCTGAATTGCTCAATAAGAAAGGCTAGCAGTGAGTGTATTTGGAGCGAGACTATTATCCCCATCAAAACCCATTCATACTCTCTGGGAGGCCTGCAGAGCACCTGGGTGGGGACTTGGAACATTGGGTTCTATTCCTCTCTTGCCACTCATAGTGTCACTTCCTCCACCCTGCCTCAGTTTCCTAAACTTTGGGATGCAGATGATAGCTAGGTTCAGTTAGCCAGAGCATCTGGGCACCCACAACTCCCAGAAGAAAGAAGGCAATGGTGGCTTCTCTCAGCACATGTATTTGACTGACAATCCAATTCTGAGCTATATGATGGGTTGCATCAGTTAACTTCTCTGAGCTTCAGATTCCTTATTTATAAAAAAAACAAGGAAAACATGCCTTCTCTCATGTTGAAGCAGTGTAGCTCCATTTATTAAGGGCTTAATTAATATTTAATGACAATGAATGAAGCAAGATATTAAGACAAAGTAATAAGTGTGTTGCCTGATGGGTCACTGATACTCAGCTCAATGTTGGCTGAATCTTGACCGACACCCTAATAATGGTGACAAGACCAAACACCAGTCAATAGAATAGTTGAATGTCAAGGAATCAAGTTGGTTCAACACTGATTTTATTGAAGATGAAGATGGGGTGGAAGTAGGGGAAGAAAATTTCAGGGTTAACCTAGAACAAGGTTTCTCGATCTCACTTATTGATATTTGGGGCTGGATAATTCTTTTTGGGGTGGTGCTATCCTACTCAATGAAGAATGGCTAGTAGCATCCTCCACCTACTAGTTGCCTATAGCAGCCTCTCCCATTATGGCAACCAAAAATGTGACATTTCCAAATATTCTCTGGAGGGCAAAATCTCTCTCGAATGAGAACTACCCCTGAACTAAGCTAATTTCTTCCAGGCAAGCAGATTTGTAACCCGGTGAGCTCCATGGACTGTGGGCATGTGATTCTTACATTTCAGCTGCTACCTAACACTAAAGCAGAATAAGAATAGCAGTTCCTTTCTTAAGGGCTACTGTAAAAACCAAAAGAGAATGTGATCCAGATCTTTGTGCATATGAAGAATGGAAATGATATCTTAGACTTCTGGTTTCTGATCTGGCACATAAAGAGTTTAGAAGTCATTACTCCATCCCTACAACTAGTAAAAGACTAAACAGACTAAAAACAGATCTTCGTAGATCCATCAGAGAAGTGAAGTCACAAGGCAAACCACTCTCCCAAAATTGGAGGGATGGACAGGCAAATACAGAAAATCACAACTTATTGGAGCAGAAACCTCCATGGAAGCTAGTACCAGAGTTGGAGAACCTCAACTGTAACTAACAAATTGCTAGGGGCTCAGGATGGACACCTTTGTTAGTTTTACTTCCAGGATCGTGACCAGGTACTCACAATGACTATCAGAGAAAAATCTCCTAGTGCTCTGGCAGGGGAATGGAAAAAGGAATCATTTTGAAATGCACCAGAGAATTCTGTTCTTCCAGGCCTATTTTCAAGAAAAATTACTTTACCAGAGTCTAACGTACTGAGGTCTTATGAGAGGTGAACCAATAGGGGAAGGGAATATCTAACTACAACCTGTTCTGGACCTCCATGTGGGGAAGGGGAATAACCAACTCCACCTACACTAACCTTCCTCATGGGGGAAGGAAAGTACTAAACTCCAGCTACTCCAGACATCCTGTCTCATCTAAGGCATGGGATTTGGGGAGGAGTGAAAGGCACTTGTGAAGTTCACAGTCCAGGGGCACAGGCTCACTAAAAGACAGACCTAATCATAGGACTATAGAAGCCTTCCCCTCCCCCCCCACACCTCACCACTGACCACCACATTATTAAAAACTTGTGTACTACAGTTCCTTTTATCCAGGATATCATGCCCAACCAGCAAGAAAATATTACAAGACACACTAAAAAGCAAAAAACAAAGTTTAAAGAGATGGATCAAGCATCAAAACCAGATGTGGCAGAGACATTAGAATTATCAGACTAGGAATTTAAAACAACTACAATTAATATTCTAATGACCCTAATGAATAAAGTAGATCAGCAATGTGTGCAGAGAAATGCAAATTTTAAGAAAGAAGAAAAAAGAAAGGCTAGAGATTGAAAACACTTTAACAGAAATGAATAATGCCTTTGATGGGCTCATTAGTAGATTGGACACAGCTGAGGAAACAGTTTCTGAGCTTGAGGATATCTCAATAGAAGAAATTTCCAAACAGAAAAGAGAAGAGAAAAAAAGAGTAAAAAAGAAAAGAGAGAGAGAGATTTTCCAAGTCCTGTGGGACAACCAGAAAAGGTGTAATGTATGTCTAATGAGAATACCAAAAGGAGAAGAAGAAAAACCAGAACAAAGAAATATTTGAAGAAATAATGACTGAGAATTTCCCCCAAAATTAATATCAAACATCCAGCCACGATCCAGGAAGCTTAGAGAATACCCAGCAGGATAAATGCCACAAGAACTACACCTAGGCATATCATATTCAAACTGCAGAAAATAAAAAATAAAGGGAAAAAAGGGAGGAAACACCTTATCTATACAGAAACAAAGATAAGAATGACATCTCAGAAACCACACAAATAAGAAGAGTGGAGTAAAACATTTCAAGTGTTAAGAGAGAAAATCCCAACCTAGAATTCTGTATACTGTGAAATTATCCTTCAAAAGTGAATAAAAAATAAAAACTTTCTCAAATAAATATTAAGGAAATTAATTGCCAGTGGAGCTACATTGGAAGAAATGTTAAAAGAAGAACTTCAGAGAAAAGGAAAATTATGCAGAGCAGAAACCTGAATCTTTGAAAAGATTTTTTTCTTTATAAAGAAAGAGCATTAGAGAAAGAAAGATAAAGGCTTTTATTTTTCTTATTCTTAATTAATCTAAAAAATAACAGTTTGTTCAAAATAATAATAGCAACACTGTATTAGGTACATCACTTATATCTAAGTGAAATGAATTACAGGAATAAAAAAAGGAATGGGAGGTAGGAATTAGGATTATTTTGCTATTATGAGGTATTTGCATTCCAGGTGAAGTGGTATAGTGTTATTTGAAAATAGACTTGGGTTAATTGTAAATGTATATTGCAAACTCTAGGACAACCACCAAACAAGCAAAAACCAAGTATGATATTGTAAGAAAGGAGAGAAAATAGAATAATATAAAATGCTCAATTTAAACCGCAAAAGGAAATGAATTTGATACCAAAACCACAGGTAACAAAACAAAGATAGATAGGTGGACAACATCAAACTAAAAAACAAAGAAAATAATTAACAAATTTAAAAAGGAATTTATGGAATGGGAGAAAATATTTGCAAACCATTTAAATGATAAGGTATTAATTTCCAAAGGAAGTAGGAAACAATATAAAACAAAACAAAATAACCTAACTTTTAAAAGAGCAAAAAACTTGACTAGGTATTTGTCCAAAGAAGGCATACACATGATTAATAGATATATAAAAAGATGCTTAACATCACTATCAGAGAAATGTAAATCAAAACCATAATGAGGTATTTCCTCATACCCATCAGGATGGCTATGATAAAAAGAAAAGAACAAGTGTGACTGGATGTGGAGAAATTGGAAATCTCTTGCACTGTTGATTGGATTGTAAGATGGTATAACTGGTATTGAAAACAGTTTGGAAGATTCTTTAAAAAATTAAAAATAGAACTCGCTCTACACAGGAATCCTACTTCTGTGTATTTATTCAAAAGAATTGAAAGTAGAGTCTTGAACAGGTATTTGCAATGTTCATTACAGCATTACTCACAATATGCAGGAGGTGGATGTGTTAAAAAAAAATGTCGTATACACATACTATGTAACATTAGCCAGCCTCATAAAAGAGGAAAGTCCTATCATATGGATGACATGGATGACTACTGAGATATTTGCTTAGTGAAATAAGCTAGTCACAGAAGAAAAATTGCTGCATGGTGTTACTTATATGAGGTATCTAAAGGTGTTAAACCCATAGAAGCAGAAAGAAGAATAGTGGTTGCCAGGGTCTGGGGGAGGGTGAAATAGGGCTTTGCTGTTCAATGGGTCTATGCTTTTAATTACTCAAGGTGAAAAAGTTCTAGAGATCTTCTGCTCAATGATGTGCATATAGATAACACTACTGTACACTTACAAAAGTAAGAGGATAGATTCACATTATGTGTTTTTTTACCACAAAAAAAGGCAGAAAAAAAGTGGAAGACAAAAATAGACAAATAACAAGGACAATGTATAGAAAGTAGAAATATATCCAGTTGTATCAATAATCATTTTAAACCTCAGTTTTCCAAATGGATGCAGAAGGATATACCTTGCTAACACTAACCAAAAGAAAGCAAGAGTAGCTATATTAATTTCAGACAGAGCAAACTTCAGAGCAAGGAAAGTTATCAGCAATAATGAGGAGCATTACATAATGAAAAACGGGTCAATTCTCCATAACACAGAACAAATCTTAAAGTGTATGCATCTAACAACAGAGCATCAAAATTCATGAAGCTAGAACTGACAGACTGCAAGGATAAATAGATAAATTCACTATCAGAGTTGAAGACTTCACCACTCCTTTCTTGACAATGAACAGATCCAGAAGACAAAATCAGGAAGGACATAATTGCACTCAACACTATCAGTTGGCTGGATATAATGAACATCTATAGACCACTTCATCCAATAACACTGAATACACATTCTTCTTAAACTCACATGGAACATTCACCAAGATAGACCACATTCTTTGCCATAAAAATACACCTTAAGAAATATAAAAGGGGGTACCTGGGTGGCTCAGTGGTTGAGCATCTGCCTTCAGCTCAGATCATGATCCCCGGGTCCTGGGATCGATTCCCACATTGGGCTCCCTGCAAGGGAGTCTGCTTCTTTCTCTGCCTATGTATCTACCTCTCTCTCTGTGTCTCTGATGAATAAAGAAATAAAGTCTTAAAAAAAAGGAAATATAAAAGAATAGAAATAACAATGTCTAGTCTCAGACCACAATGGAATTAGACTAGAAATTGATAACAGATAGGTAGAAAATCCCCAATACTTGGAGATCAAACAACACATTTCTAAAGAGGAAATCTGAAGAAAAATTTAAAAAAAATTTTTGAACTAAATGAAAATGAAAATAAAACAGTCAAAATTTGAAGGATGCTGCAAAAACAGAGCCTAAAGGGAAATTTATAGCAGTGAATGCATATATTAGACCAAAAAATGAAGAAAGATCTAGGATTAGTAATCTAAGCTTCTACCTTAGAAAACTAGAAAAAGACAAATTAAACAAATTAAAGTAAACAAAAGTAAAGAAAAAATAAAAATCAGAGGAGAAATCATTGAAATTAAAACAGGAAGTCAATAAAGAAATAAAATCAGAAGCTAGTTCTTTGAAAAGATCAATAAAGTTATCTTCTTAGAAGGGCTAACTCAGAAAAATAAGAAGACTCCAATTTCTGCTATCAGAAATGAAAAAGAAGACATCACTACAGACAGTAGGGGCTTTAAAACAATAAGGGAGTATCATGAACCACTCTGACCACAAACGTGAAAACCTAGATGAAATGGGTCAATTCCTTGAAAGACACAATCTGCCAAAGCTCACACAAGAAGAAATAGACAATCTGAATAGACCTACATCTATGAAAGAAAATAAATCAATAATTAATTTTCCAAAACTGAAAATACTAGGCTCAGATGGGGTCACTGG